>NC_034411.1:57145057-57486225 GCF_002078875.1 Numida meleagris
GGGGGGGGGGGTCGTCGTCTCCAGATGTGTCCTCATCTCCATTAGTTGCGCTCCCACACAGCGAGGACTGCACGTAGTGTGAACGCCGGGTGTGGAAATGAAGGGGTCAGTGTGTATGGCTGGAACGGGCATAGGAACGATTACTCTGTAAATGACTGCTGAGAGGTAAAGGAGGTCTGGAAAAGGAGGTGGTTTGAGATTTTTGTCATCTTAATGGAGATAATTTCCAGAAACAGCTTCTGAAATGAAACCACTGGTTGGGAACAAGCTGTAGCCGACCAGTGAGTAAAGCAATGTTGAGGTACTTTGATAATGGGAATGGATAGTAAACAGCTCAATTAGAATGGCTTTGCTTCTCGTAGAGCTGCCCAAGACCCATTCTTAATTAAAAACATGTCATTTATAGCTTTTTCATTGACATGTAGTGCTTTTCTTAGGTTTACTGCCTCATTTTCTTGTCTGCTAGCATGTGTGCTACCAGTGTGTTAGTAATGCTATATGCCCATAGCTCTGCACAGCAGCCTTCAGGAAATTCTCATAGGTTTGTGTATTTCCAGACCCAGAGAGTTTGAAATGATGAAGTATTTCTGTAATAGGAAATATTCAGAAAGTACAGCTGCATCCTTTGGCATGAAATTTTAAAGTTTTGAGCAAGAGATGAACTCGGTCCTTAAACTCCAGGGCCAACCTGTTGCTGGGCAGACCCTACCTCGTGCCACCCCATGTTACATAGGAATGGCCGTGATGAAAGGGTATTCAGCTGAAGTGTTCTGCTTCAGCTGCTGCTCTCCTCCTTCCAACGTTTCCATTTCTGCTTACTGTGCTGTTTTCTCTATGGTGAGAAGTTGAGCTGCTCTCTTGCATGAATTACAGCTTTCTGCTGAGTTGAGTTCCCTTTGAGCTTAGAATAGGCCTTTCCTTCCTGGTTTTCAGAAGCTGTGGATCTCGGAGCTTGTATCGAGAGCTTGTGCCCATGGCAGAGTATTTGGCACTGTAATAATGCGGCTTATAATGGTCTAGACAGGACTTTCGGAAGTACATATTCTGTGTGTACACTTTGAAAGCAGAGAAGAGGGAAAAATTCAGACTTAACAGCTAGTGCCGTGTGGGATAGACTTACAAGTTTCATCTCTTCAGAAATACACTTCTTGTTCCACCTCTGATTTGATAAGACTTCAGCAATTGCAGTTAATCCATAAGAAATTTCATTTTTATTACCACTTCTTGTTATGGCTCTAATGGTAGGAGCAAATAATGGTCGCACTCTGAAAACAATCTGACCTGTTGGTGTCTTACTGGGATCTCAGTGGCAATACTGTAGGCTTATCTCACTCTCATTTGGGGATGTAACCTGAGGAATAACTGTATTAATTACTGCATTCAGTATGGTTTGAGTCATTTAATGTGGAGATGTAGGCAAAAATGTGCATTTTTCATGTGGCCCCTTCCTGAGTTGTATACTTAAAGATGAGGAGCATTGGTCATTGGAGGAGAACAGGAAAGTGTTCTGGGCATGTTTAAAGACATTAAAAGGAGGTGTTGTGGGTTGTAATTAATAATCACTTAAACGAAAGATTTCTTTAAGTTCTTATTCAAAAAATATCAGACTAGATTTGTAAATGGCATATAAAATGTGACAAGGTAATATCTTTCTATTCTGTATTTGGTCCTTACAGGATTCCATTTTTTTTTGAATTCTGCTTCTACTTTTGTCAGTGAGATATTACTCTTACAGTATCATTTTTCTATGTAACTCTTCAAATTATTTCCAGTTATAAGAACTAGGAAATGTGTCAGTCTATTCAACTATTAAAAGGGGAAGAAACAAAATAGAAGAATGATAGGTCATAGAAACACAGACTGTCCTGAGTTGGAAGAGACTTACAAGGATCATCAAGTCCAACTCTGAGCTCTACACAGGACCACCCAAAAGTCAAATTGTGTTTCTGAGAGCAGTGTCCAAATGCTTCATCAACTCCAGCACCTGGGGCTGTGCCCACTGGCCTGGGTGGCCTGTGCCATGCCCATTGCCCTCTGGTGAAGAACCTTTTTGTAACACCTAGCCTGACCCCAGACCCCGACACAACTCCACGCCTTTCCCTTGAGCCCTGTCACTATCACCAGAGATAGGTGGTGCACTGTAATGTGGGTGAGCGTGGATATTGTGGCTGTGAAAGGGTTCACTGGCTAGAAAGAAAATCAAAACAGTTTATGCTTCTTATCTGTAGTACACAATATTACTCTGATTATTAAAAGAAGGCAAGACCGATACATCTTAGTTCATCACTTGTAGATTTCAGTAGGGTAAAAACTGTTATCAGAGACTGTCTTATATAGTGTATATGCTGTTTGTAGGTATTTTTAAAATAAAATAAGGGCTTTCTAGAAAAAAAGATGCACTAATTTAAATTATAGTTTCATTCTGGAGCTGATCTTATGTTGCTGGGGGGAGACAAAGAGGGAAAGGTGGGTTTTCTTCCTTATAACAAGCAGAATGAGCCCAAGAAAAGCAGTGCTGGAAAGTTGCTCATTGTATACTAGACATAAAGAAAAGGATGGAAGCAAGAAAGGGGAACATGGGGGTGTGTGATTGTGTTATGGTCTGGATTGCATAAGTAGTCAAACTGCAGCATGAGAGGTTATTTCTGTCTTTCTGAGTAGAAAAAGTGTCTTTTTCTCTTCAAGAGTTAAGATGCCAAGCATCTATGCATTTTTTTAAGAGATTTTAAAAGTGAAACTGCAAGTTAAATTTGTGGTTTTCACCTCCTTAGTATTTGCAGAGTGTTGATGTTTTGAAAAGATATTTCTCATTTAAGCACAACTTCACTCTTCTGGTTTTCCAAATCAGTTGATTGATGGGGATATGGTTGGTGTAATCTGACTAGAGATTTAATTCCGTATTCTGTTATAGATCACGAAGACATCGGTCTGTTATCCAGTTGTCATAGTTGGATTGTGTTCTACTAGTCTTCAAGACTTTCATTGGCATTAAAGGTAACTTGTGACTTTTGTTGTTTTTATTTCTATTACCAGGAAATTATCCGTGTAAAAAAAGAACATACTGAATAACAGAAGCTCTGTGGGCTGTTCAAACTTTTTATAAACATGTTTGCTTTTAATGTGTAAAACTTAGAACTGCCACATTCAACAGTTTATAATGTTTCACAGGAAGCCGCATATTAATGATACGGAGAGTATTTTTTCTTCTAGCAAAGATTGATTTCTTAATTACAGTGTTTGTGGTATAAACTGTTGTGTGAAAGTAATTTTACTAGTGACTGATTTCCACATTAATGTTCAGTGTGTGTGTGAGTGCATTGTAAAGATTTACAGGATATGTGTAAGTCATATCAACAGAACATTGATTACCTACTATAGAGTAACCAAAAATAGCCATTCTGTTCTGTGCACTGCGTTTTTACCCTAGTTTTGGAGGAATTATGGGTCTTGATCTTTTCTCTTTCTTATCAGAGTAGATCACTTGATTGTAGGGAGCCTTTACAAGGTTGTTGGAGAAGTTCAGATGCCTACCCTCTGCTCTGCACATCACAGCTTCCTTTGGGGGTTGTAACAGATAGTAGCTGGACTTAAGTGTGTGAGATGCACTGAAGGCCTGACTTGTTAAGTTGATCTCTTGTGTAAATACTGATTGACTGTCACTGAATATTCTTAGAAGCAGGTAGATGTTCTTATTTTGGTTTGTTTGTTTTCATTCTAATGGAAGTAAGATACTGCTGTTCCAAGCAGTAGCTTGGCTCTTCAGAGACCTTGTGAAGGAGCATTGCAGGAGGATTTCAGTAAAACTAGAGGCTTTTGTCAGTGTGGGGCTGAGTGTTTTACTTGGTATAATAGCTACAGTGGTGCTCATTCTTCAGTGTCTTTATTCTTTCCCTGGATTTTTTCTGAAGAATGGTGTGATGAAACTTGTCTTTAATTTACTTAATTGTTATTAAGCAATGCAGCCTGTGTGCTCTGTAAGGTCACTGTTAGACTGTGGCATTGAGTAGCAAAGTAGGGTTAGCTAAGGACAATTTAAAAGGAACTATGAATTGCCTTGCTGCTCTAGGTTTGAATCTTCTCTTTTGCTTCTGACATTGTCTATGTGGTTTTCTGTTTGCAAAGCACTATTTCAAGAGAAATGCTCTATAAGAAAAGATTTTCAGTTTCCAGAAAATAAAAATAGTCTCTAAAAGAAAAGTTTGGATTCTCTGAAAGATCAATTTCAGCTAAATTACTTGTGCTGATGACAAAGCAGAGTGTAACCAAATATTTATTGTTGAAATTGCCCTGTAATTAGTAGTGTTGTACAGCTAAATGTAACACTAGATTTTACTGTAAATTATGGCTATGCCATTACTGTGGCCTAAGAAGTATAGGGTATAAATGTGGTATTCTTTTTAGGGGCCCGGATAAGAATTTGACTACAACATTTTAAAAACATAGTTTTTGTATTTTTAATAACATTCTTTAGTGCATATTTAAAATGCATGATGTGATCTCTTACCACAATGGAAAACTACAACAGCTTTTTCCAATTTGAAATGCTCTGTTATCCTGTGTATGGGATTTAAAATAGATATTCTTCTTGCAAGCTTCTGAATTGGATAATAGGGGGACCTTTACACTCCGACTCTTGACTCAGCATGTATCCTTCTTAAAATTAAAACAACATTGAATCTGATTATAAAGAAAAAAGCACTAGTTTCACATATATTCAAAAACTTACTGCTTTCAGTTACTTATAAGAGCAAGCATTCATTAATGAAATATTTTAGAATATATGGACTTTATCTTGCAAATACAAAAAACACAGCAAAATCATTTCTGTATGAAAATTTCAGTTTAGGATCTGAAATTCTGTGTTCAGTTTTCAAATACAGTGTTTTCTACTTTTTAGACACTGCTTGGAAATTAGGTATTTGTTTCCTTCGAAAGATGATTTCTTTTTTGCCCTTTATCTTCTCCTTTGCTTCCTTTCAAAGCTTTACTTAGATAATGCTGTAAGTGTTGCTGTTCTGTTGTCTTTCAATTAAAAATATGGCAAAATATTAAGCCTGCGTATGATTGATCTTCTCTTAGGGGACTGGATACTTCGTGTATAGTGTTTTGAGTCCTTTTCCTGGTAGGATGTTGCATTACTGGACCGTGAATCTGAAGCAAATCCCTTGTCTGGAGGGGGAGCTGGGCTGAAGCCACAAAGAAGATCTTAGCACAAACTTTACGGTTAAGTTACTGTTTGGTCTTAAGGCTGCTTTGTCCCCTTTCTAGTCAGTGCCACTGTACTGCAGTAATCTTTGACAAGAGGTTAGCTGCATAATGGTCCAAGGCAGCTGCTTGGGTCAAGTCTGAGGTTCCTACGTGTCAATACTACTGTTTCATCCACTCCCTTTTTAAAAAAAAAAGTTGCAAATGATTTTAGTATTAAACCTTCTGTGGACCTCTAATTCTCTCATGCTAATTAACTTAAGCTGTTGGGTGTTTTGACTTGCTTTCAGAGAATGCTTTCTTCTTTATGTGTTGGAGGATGTGTTTCCAAGCTTTGACGTATTTTCAGTTTGAAGAGAAAAACACGTATTTGAGATTCATACTCAATCTTTATTTCAGGATTCCATTCTGTAGAAAAGGTGAAACATCTAGCCATGCTAAAATATTACTTTTTTTGTTATGGTTGAACTTAGTGTTGTGTCATTCCAGAAAGTAAGACGTTATTTAAGTTTCACGGAATAACTGCAGAATAATAACCTAAAACATAGAGTGAATACTTCAGGAAAAATCCTGTGGGGGGGGAGGGGAGAGGGCGGAGGGAGGGTAGGGTATGTGTGCAAAAGTCGACATTATTACCTGCATTTTGTTCTTGTACTGTAGCAGGAATGACACTACCCTGTTGTGTTGAAGATGAGAAAACACTTGGTAAAAAAGGTGCTTTCTCCATTTAAAAAAAAAAAAGGCTCTGCAGAAGGGCTTACAGTGCTAGAGGGATTTATTCCTGAAAACTTAATACAAATAGTAAATGAAATCTAACTGTGAAGCAGGGTAGTAAAGTGCAATGTTTTGACTTGGAGAGAGAGTCAATGTGATGAACTGAATATCAAGTTTTAAGAAATGATGTGTAACAGGTAACTTGATACTGCATCTTGAATTGTACTGATTGGGCTAAAGCCAGAAACTTATTAGCACTGCACATCCATGCTTGTTTTAGCAAGTTAACTTAAAGGTGTATAACTGCACATCTTACTTTCATCCTTCTACCACTGCAAGCTCAGTAATTCTGACAGAATCAGTCTCAGCTAGAGGCCAGGTATTAAATGTGAGACAAATCTGTCTGAAGGAAGAGCTTATATACAAAGGATGGTGCCAGAGGCTGCTTTAGTTCTGGTCTCCATATGTATCATGACTTTCTGCTGCTTGTATTTTAGAATGCCTAAAGAAACTCTAATGGCAAATAAACATATGTTAGCTCAAGTATATCTTGCTGTGCTGACTTGTGGAAATCTTAAGTGATTTAGCTCTTGAGACATCATGAGATTTTGAGTATTGTGCTAAGAATGAGAAGTGTTTTCACTTACTGCTTGTGAATGGATTTTTTTTTTGAAAGGCTATGTGAAAAAATGTTTGTGTTGGCAGCAGATTCACTTAAGCAATTTGTTAATTTTATTAAGTCAGCTTCTTTGAGTCTTTCAGACCTTTTGTTCAGTTTTCCGTAGTTCTTAGGTTTTCTTTCCATTATCAGGCAATGGCTGCTATGAAGATGGCTGGAGTACTGTAGGATTCCCCACCTGTTGGAGCCATTTACAGTGCGCCTTAGATAAAGGGCAGGATGTATCTTGTGCGGTATCAAAAATTAGGAATGGGACCATGTGGAAACAGTTGATGTTTGCTGAACTTCTTAGTCGCTGTTACTGAGCCCTAATTGTCTCACTTGAAACATCAGTATTTATATAAAATGTTGATTGAGAAGATCAATTTGCCTGGCAAAAATGTGCTTTTAAATTAAGAAAAGACTAGTATGTTATAATTTAAAATGTCAAGTTATTGAAGTTAAAATCAATCTGCTTTCTTTTACTTCTGAATGATTTTGCTTGCAAAGGGTACTCACTGAAAATGCATGAATTCTTTCAGTTCAAAAGCTCACAAGGATGACTGCTTTTAAAAATGAGTCGGTTTTTTATTTTGTTTTGTTAAATGTTTGACTCCATTTATGTAGTTACCTTAAAGAGACTTTTCTGTAAGTGCTAGTTTTCAAATTCTAAGTGGGTTTTTATTTGTACAGTTCCCAAGGTTAATAGTGGGCAGTGCTGGCCAGAAGGATCAGTATATAAGCAGTTAATTTTCCTGTGCAAGACACTAAAAATGGGTATATTCTGACCTTTAGTTATGTCAAGAAGGTAAAAGCATGGGCACTTCTGGAAGAATGCTCCTTTCCTCTGGCTGATTTTCACTTTTTTTCTTGACTGAAGCTTTGTTTCAGATAACTCTGGTAATGTGTCTGTAGATGTTTCATAGTAAAAAGGCCTGTCATTCTGATAGCAATTCAAATTTAAGGAACTTAATGTTTACATTCTCTGAGATCCTATTTAATGCAACTTTTTTTCTTTGCTTAAAACGAACAAACAAAAACCACTTAGCTTCATCTAGAGCTACAGTGAAGTGAAGTGAGGACTAGAGCTGTTCCTGGCTACTGGTTTCTAGCAGGCACTGTTCTTTGAGATTCACTTTTTGAAACTTTGAGAGAAATATCAGGGCTCAGGGTTTCATGAAGTTGGTTATTCAGGAGCAACTGTAGTGGGGGAAAAAAGTTGTCGAGATGTAGGGTGGACAAATTACCTGGAGTTCACAGTGAACAGGAACTTAAGAAAAGTTATCTTATTAACATACTGTATATTTTGTGTATTTCATGAGTCACCATTGTAGGAGATGGCTAATTAATGTTTGTATTTAAGAATTTAAAGGTAGTCTGTTTAATGTGAAGCTGGTATTGATTTAAGAACTTGTTATAGAAGTTATAGGAAGCTTTATACATATACTTTTTTTTAATACTTAGCATATTCATATTAGAGGTCAATACGCCCTGCTCTGACGCAATTCTTACAATATTGGACTGTGCTTTTGATGAACTACTACTTCAAGGTTGAGGTAGCAGTATTTTGGTCAATGCTAACAGTTAGAGCAGGGATTAATTATCAGGAACTAGTGCAAGAGAGTGGGACAGCGCTGTGTGGTGAGTGCGTTAGCCTGCTATCAGATGCTACTTTGATTCTTGAAAGTAGCTCATCCTGATTTGGGGTGGAGGGCTTCTAAATGCTTAGGCATTGCAAGGGTATTTCATGATATTACTCTTAAAGATGCCAGATTTTGTTACACAGATGTAAGAATGTCTAATTTCATGCGTTTGGTTTTCTGTGGGGCTTTTTCCTAGACGTGTTCAGTTAGAAGTTGTTCTCTGGTAGTTGAAGAATGTAACTGGTACTTGAATAATTGTGTGGAATTTCTCTCATTTAGGTTTCTTGGTGTTCTGGTGTTTTGAACTTTTCCACACAACCAAACTATGTTTACTTGATTTCTCTACAAAGTTGGAAGACTTCTTTTGCAGTATATGTTTTGGTGTTTTTTTGTAAAATGTAGGAGAAACAGAACCATGAAATAACTTTGCCTGTCAAAACAAAGCTTCATGAGTACTAAATATTAAAACAGCAAGATGCTGCTGTAATGGAAACTCTACACATCAGTTCTCTAGTTGTTTGTTTGATGTTGTTTAAACAGTAAATCTTCTATTTTGTATAAGAAGACCAACCATGTTTTGCTGTGGGTTTTTTTTGAGGCTTAAAGTTGTAATTATTCCTACTTCTCAGCAGCGTAGAATAAAATTGCAGACTTCTTCCTTTAAGCATTATTTTTTCTGTGCGTTATCAGTCTGAAATGATGAATGAACTACATTGGCACAGAGGGAAGCATCCTCCTATAGAAATGAGTTGGAGCTGGAGTTGCTTGAGACACTCCTGACTAGAATTCATTGCTCCTGTAAGTCTGATGTGATGTGCTTAATGTGTAGAGTGTCTCTTCTGTAGTTTTAATCATTATCTTTCTTGCATATGAAAACATCGAAACAGCAAATTTGCCGGCTAACTGAATTGTATATTTTAGTCAATACTGAATTTGTGCTTCAAGTAGTGATACCAGTGTCCTTGGATGGTTCAAGTACTGTGGTCTTCCTATCAGGGGACCTTGAAAATAAGAATAAGGCCTTAATAAGAATAAGTAGGAGGATGAATATCTGTAGTGTATATAGAGGTTATGCAGGAGGTCTTTAAGTAGCTGAAGCTGGTCTTTTATTTGCAGCAGTAGGTGTGGTGTTCTGAGTTGAATTTCTGTCCCTCCATTTCACCTTATCCTCCAAAGGTGTGGTTCTCTGTATTTTCTCTCCCCTTCATCCTTTCAGCTCCAAGCCTTTTATAACCCTCTTTTCCCCCCACTTCATTTTCCTTTGTTCTCTAGTCTTTTTTTCTTTTGTCACCCTTTCTGTTAACTCTGAAGTAAACATTACTGTTTGCAAAGTCCAGAGCAACCGAAGAACTCAAGACAACTTTTTCTCTTCTAGTTGTAGCTAAAGAAACCCTTGTAATGAGTTCAGTGACCTGATGGTTATGTACCACAAAGGTATGCATAACTTTTTGTCTCTGCTGTGAGCAACAATTTGTTACTTGATCCACAGCTGGGAATTTCAAATGCTACACTACTCAAGAATGAAAGGCTGCTTGTTGCTTTACCTGAAGGTGGTTGCTTTCAGGTCTGAAATTGTAGCAGCCAGCTCTGAATTCTTTGTTTCAAAATAGGCAACATAATATTGCTGTAAATGAGATGATCTAAAGTAGGCCTTAAATCAACAAGATGACAATTAAGATTCTTCTCTTGCAACATCAAGTGAAGATGAATGTGCTCCAGTCCAATGCTTCTAACCTTCTGTTTTCAAAACAGTTGTTGTTCCCTTTATCTTACTAGAAGAAAGGGAGATGCCTTGTTATCTTTAGAGGTATGTTCTCCTTGCAATTTACTGACCTGTCGTCTTGCTTGGAAAGCACTGCCATAGGCTACACTTACTTCTCAAGAGTAAGCAGTTGTTCACATGACAAAACTGTTTTTGATGCCTATACCCTGCAGGGCTGGCAATTCTGTAAAGGGCTAAAATATTCTGAGAGGTTTCTCAGCAGCTCAGTGCTTTTCAACCCAGAGAACATGTGTACTATATTTGGTTCTATAGTTTGATCTCCTGATTTGGTTGTAATTACTTGTTCGAATCATTTGTATGCTTTGTTGGTTTGATACCGTTCTTCTAAATGCACTTGCAGGTTTTAGAGTGCAAGTCTGATGTTTTTGCTTTGTTCCTCAAAATTCGTCTGTTACTTGCTGCTGCGTAAGGTATAGTGATAGCATAGACTTCCACTAGTTTTCCATTTCTGACTGCCATGCTAAAAGAGTGTGACTTTTAGGGTGGAAGTAAGAGATATGAAGAGATGTAAAGTTGTATGGCTTCCACTTGCCCTGCTCCATCCCCTCTGTTCTCCAGTCACTTATATCTCCTGGATAGATGCTGCTAGATCAGTTAGGAAACATCTTTGCTCACTGTTGCTGTTGACTTAAAGAACGTACAAGGACTGCTTCAAAAGTAATGCCTCCTACTTTATGATCTTGGCCTGTGGCATCAGAGGTGGATGTTGGTGGTATGGCAGTAGAGGTTGAACCTTCCCACCGATATTCTGTTACGTGTTGTCGTCATGTGACAGATGGCAGCAGAGGAGCAGTCTGACAGAATGATGTCTGACATGGAAGCGTGTTTGAAACAAAGCTGTGTCACTGAATTCCTCCATGTGGGGAAGAAAAAAGCACCTGCTGACATTCATTGATGCTTGTTGAATGTTGATGGAAACCAAAGAGTGGATGTGAGCACAGTGTGGTGGTGGATGGTATATTTCAATAGCAGCAGCATTGGGTCACCTCCGCTAGTATGTATTTTTACAAGCTCAGCATGCAGGCTCTTGTTCATCCCTGGTGAAAATGCATAACTAACAGTGGTGACTATGTTGAAAGTTAGTGTTTTATAGATGAGAATGTTCTCTATTAACTGGTGTTATTGTGCTCTTTCCATCTGTTGTAGTTTGCATGGAAATAAAAAGGAGGTGTTATTTTTGGAGCATCTATGTATAAGAAGAAAAAACAAGAGTGTTAACTAGCAGAACTAATCTTTCTTCTTATCATACCTTAAGCTGTCTGACTTCTCAGTTTAAGGAAGTTGTCTCATCAAAATGGTTTAGTGACTTGATAAAATCCCTAGCAGCAGTTCATGTGGAAGGATGTTGAAATACAGCAGCTGACATGCAGGTAGAAGGCAGCTTTCTAGGGAGGGATTTCTTCTTGTGAAAACCATGATTCTTTTTTTTTCCCCCCTCACATAAATGCAAAGACTGATGCATTAAAGAGATTTTTGGTATGTTTTCTCTGGTGTTACAACTATTTTATCATTTTTTTTTCTGTAGCTTACATAAGCATTAGGATAGTAGAGTGTCATTAAATATGAGGCATCTCCTGACCTTTCAGAAAAGGTTGAGATGCCATTATGAGTGTCCTAAATCAGATCTGCTGAGTTCTTGTAATAGGATGCCAAAGACTCTACTTTTTCTCTCTTCCTCATGGAAAGTCAAGAGAATTTTGTTTGAAACTCTTGTTCATTTACTAAGGCAACAAACTGAATTTAAAAACTTAAGATCTACACAGGCTTCAAATGAACTTCTCGGAAGTGATTTATAATAAAAACTTCCAGCATAGCCTATGGAACTTTGTATGTTCAAGATTAAAATATCTAGAAGTTGGTATACTCAGTCCCCTGAGCAGGACTAAAGTGCTTACACTGTCTACCTGTGAACGTGCACCTGTGCCTAAATTATTGTTGCAGTTTTTAAACTGCCTGTTTGCGCTCAGATTGGAAGTTAATGGGCTGCCCAGCTGTGAGTAAAGGTCACCTTTTGATTCAGAATATGACACTTTCTTGTTTTCATACGTAGTGGTTATGATCCATACTTCTGGTCTCGCATGACACCATGCCCAATAAAGTAAACTGCAACAAATTCCCTTGCCCTTGTGACAGGGGTAGGATAGAAATTAGGCCATGGGTTGTTTGTAGTCTGAGGAATTGCTGCCAAAATACCAGAATGACTGTCTGAAGTCTTCTTAGCTGCAACAGTTGTGGTACATTGATAATCAGTGTGAACTAACTCAGTTCATATATTTGCAAAAAGCATTACAAATGTTTAGCCAAAGCTATCAAACTAGCATCTCAAGGGTGTAATTTTTATACATTTCTCTTTGCATTATCAGTTCAACACTTGCAGCAATCAGAGCTTCACAGCCTTCTGTTCTTGCTCTTATGGTTGCCTGTCTGCATGTTTGAGTTCAGAAGATTCCTGGGTTAAATGCACAAATTACTATGTGTTTTGAGTGTAACAGTGGTGGGATGAGGAGGAAAGCCAGAAGACAAAACTCAGGATGAGTCATTCAAGCTGAATAAACTGGATTTGGAGAGCCTCTCTCTCTAATATCAGCTGAAGTTTTTATAGTTAGGTTTGTTTCTCTAAACTTCTTCTCAGTAATTTTCTAATAAGTTTAATAATGTGATAAAAGCAGAATATGATGATGATTGAGGTATCATGGTCTCAGTTTGATTAGGTTATTAGCTGCTTTGAGGTAGGGATTCTAATTTTATTTTTGTGGCAGACTTGGCATGTGTCTTAGGAGAACATAAAAGCATTCATTTATTGACTTTACATATTCCTTTTTTGCTTTCCTTGGAGAACAGGATTAGTCATTTTTATTTGTGCCAGGAATTATAGAATCATTGGAACTGGAAGAGACCGCTGGATATTGTTCAGTCCAACCTTCCTTCCTGTTCAACGTGGGGTCACAGACACTTTTCCACTAAGATTTTGAATATTTCTGATGGAAAAAGTCTGCACAACTTTTCTTGGCATCCTGTTCTCAGTCTATGATGACTGTCAAAGTTTAGGGGAAAGAAAAAGTGCCCATTGTCTTGTTTTTTTTTTCACTCGGTATGACTGAGCAGATCCTGGATCTGTTTCCTTTATTAACCATATCAAATAGCAATACATTATAGTAAGATTCTCTGAGAAGGTTCAGGGCATTCCCTGGCTAAGCAATCCAGCTTTTTCAGCCTCTTCTATGTGTCAGATGCTTCAGGCCTCTTAACTGTCTTTGCTGGGCTTGCTTCAGTAGGTCTATATCTGTTCTCTAAAAGAGCAATTAAGCTGAATGGACCTGCAAATTGTTATGTGCCAGAAAACAATGTACAGAGAATCCAGAGATATCTGTTAGGAATGGGAGAGGGTCCTACGATTTTCTTTAATTCTCTGCCTTGTATGGTCTGTGTACATTTTGCCAATGATTACCTTGGCACTCCTTATAAGAACATAGAGTTTATATTTGGTTCTAAAGTCCATCTTGCAGGTTTTGTGTAAGATATTACAGATGGTAGTAATAGGGTAGGGAAGGATTAGTCAAAAGAGAACCAGTGCAGAAAACGAAGTCTGCTTGTGTGTGTGTGCATGTAATGTGCATACAAAGTTTACCTAGCTCAAAACTTGTAAATCAGTGGTTCAAAATAAGAACTTACACAACTTTGCTTCTAAAGCAAAGGCAGGAGATTTCTTCTCTTTTGTTTTACTTTGATCATCATTCGTACAGGTATGTCTTGAGCAGATGTCAGGTGGAGTTTAAACTCTGCATGTGAAGCACAATTGTTAAACTTAGGGCAGTTATGGACTGGGAGACATAAATTTTTCCAATTTCAGCTGAAATTTCTGAATTACTTTACCACTTTTTCCCTTCAGTGAAATCGTTTATCCATTTGCCTGTTTTTTCCTCCAATAATGGCTATGCTTTTATTAAAGCTGAGAATTTGCGGACTGCAAATTTTGCTGTCAGGCGACTATTGCTGCTGTGTGAACTTTGTGCATTGTTGACTCCTGTGAGCTTTTAAGTTTACTCAGCAGAATATATCTTATTTAGCAACTGAAATCTGTGACAGCTTGACATGACTAAGAAGTCTTATTTCCTCCTTTTTCCCTAGTAGGAGAAGGTGTTCACAGTAGAAGGATGTTGCAAGTTAGGGAAAATGCACTCATGATCATTACCTTAGTAATACTTAAGCTGTGCATGTTTCAGTATGTGGACAAATATTCTGTTAGACCTAGTAGTCAACTGTTTTTCTCCAGAAGCCTGTTAATTATTTTAAGAAATTTTCTTAATATGTTAATTCATTTTTAATTCAGCATTTTAACATAGCTATTAATATCTCCTTCATACTTGTTCTTCAATAAGATTTTTGAATTTACTGTTACTTACCTTTAGGATTTCCTTAAGTGTTTTCTTTTTGAAATCTCAGGTGTAGTTTGTCTAGAATTTGAGTGTTGCTCGTAAGACATTAGATTATTTACTAGAACACTGCCATGACATGGTAATGAAGAAAAGTGCCTCAGGACTATGCTACAATGCTGCATGCTGTTTGGTTCCTAGAACCTTGTGTTTTACTGACTGCCTTTGTTATCTTTTCGAGCATTAGAAGAAGTTCACCATTCTGCATGTATCCAGTTATTTAGTTAAAATCTCTGGGAAGAGAAAGCTTATAGCAAACTAAGTGCATACTGTGACTCAAGTACAAAACTCAGTCCTTCACAGGTATTTCTTTACTCTTCTTGACCAAGAGAGGGCCTACTAATAGCCCACAAAGCAGAGTGAACCAGGCAACAGCTGGGGCTGTCCTTATTCACCAAATAAACTTAGCTGTCAAATGTGTTTGTGAGTGTTTCATGAACAGTGGGAGACAAAGACTCTTTAGGAACCAAGGCCTGGGGGTGGTTATCTGAGTTAGTAAGAAACTATGGAATGTGATTGGTCAGATGAAGCGAGTGTTCCATGCAGAGAACTAACTGAGCTTCTTGTAAGCATGAAAGCTGTGTGATTTATTCTCTGGCTTTAAGTGTGTGGGAAAGAAGACAGTTTTGAAGTGAAGGGAAGAGGAAACTGTCCCATATTTATTAAATTGGTTTCCTATCAGGAAGTATGCATCGAGATTGTATGTTTGGCAAGCAGGAGTACATACTTTGGCACTTACTTCTCTGTTTGTAACTTTAACAGTTTGCCAACATTGCAGGCAACACTAGCAGCAGCCTGTGTCCCAGACAGTTTGGATTATAAATCCCAGTGCCCGCCTGCAGCCAAAGAGAAGGTTCTGTGGGGATGGATACTACTTGGTTTCCTTGGTTCTTTTTCTGTTTCTAGTGCACAGAGGAGAGAGGGTAAGGAACAGCTGGAGGAGTCAAGAAGATGGTTTTGGGGGTAATAAACCTCTGTGGATCCTAGTTGAATATCCTGTGAATATTTACTTAAATTTGAGCATGTTCCAGGCCAGTTGCAATGGAACCAGTCGTCTGCAATCAAATTGTGTCTGAAAGACACTCTATAAACCATTGTTTGAGTGCACCAGCCTCCAGAAATACAAATGACATTGCCTACACAAGCATTCCAGAAATTTTGTATGCAGTCTTTTCTTGCTTATCAAATGCAAAATATATCCTTATTCTTTTCACAAAAATACTAATCATATGCCTAAAACTTCTATGGGGCCAAACATTGTGCCATGAACTTCGGTTTTCAGTGGTCAGATGCATATTTATAACTTATTAAAAATAACATTTGACAAGATCAGGGATGAAAATGCAGTTAAACATAAAAAAAATTTTTCTGTTTTGACTTTGTGTTATAGTGATGAATGTACTATTAAAGTTGATTAGATATTTTAAAGCAAATAAAACTTCTGAAGTTTGAACAAAAGAATCATAGGATTTTAGAATGGTTTGGGTTGGAAGAGAGCTTTAAAGCCCACCCAATTCCAACTCCCTGATGTGGACTGGGTTGCCACCTATGAGCTCAGGCTGCCCAAAGCCTCGTTCAACCGGGCCTTGAACACTTTCAAGGATGGGGCATCCACAGCTTCTCTGGACAGCCTGTGCCAGCCAGGGTAAAGTGCTGGTAGACCTGTATGGGAAAGATTCAGAGGGAAGGACTGGATGTCCAAGATCCTTTTGGTTTTTAGGAGAGTTTTCAGGAGAGTTTGGTACCTCTTAAGCAGTTTCTAAAAACTCCACGTTGTGAATTTAAAAATGCTGAGGGCTTTAGAAGTCTGGATAATAGCTATAAAGACAGGTTATTTTTATGTAAACTAATGTATTCAGGTTTCTAAAGTGTTGTGTAAAATACTCATACTGTGTTAAAGTGGTCTTGTTCATTTCCTAAATTAGTTGAATAGAATACAGTTCTGAAGTTTTTTCAAGAATATTCAATTTACAGAACTGTTCCTTCTGTAAATAGAATGTGTTAAAAATTCAGATGCGTTTTATCATCCTTTTGTGGAATGAAGAGTACCAGATCATGGAACTTTATGCATCCTTCCAACTTTTATTTTTAAGCGCTATTTTTCTTTAAACTTGCTGTAAAATTTCTGATTGCATCTTTAATATTAAAAGGAACAACTTGTTTTTCAAGTTAATTCTTTGGGAATACTGGAGACAAATGTGTAAGGAAAACTCTGAATGACTTAATTGCTACAGTCAAATATATTTTCTGTTTTTGATTAAAATGTGGTGTGTTTGTGTTTAAGTCAGATTTTTTTTAAAGACAGTAAGATTCATCAAATACTAGGAATATATTTAGGATAAATTTGTCTTGAAGTGAAGTGGAAACTTGCCTACTGACATCCTTTTTAAAATACGTAGCCAATAAGAAATTATATTTTTTCTGACATAAATTCCCCTATTTTCATATCTTGTCTTGTGAGGAGTCTGATGATAACAAATTGTGGGCACTCTTAGCTCTATTTCATGTCTGTTAGTCTGCAATTTGATGTAAAATATAGCTTTTTAAGTTTGCAACAAGGAAAGCTGCAGCTGCAGAGAGGAAAAACTGATTACTGTGCATATAGGAGCTACTTTCTATCCTTCAGAAGAATTGGATTAATAGAACAATGTGTTTTTTTCTTCAGAGAGCACTGAAGTGCTGCCAGCAGAAGGACTGCTGAAATAACTGCAGAGTATTCTGTAGACTCAATTATATTCATCATATGCAAAGTGTTTCATATCCTATAAGGGTCAGGGTTTTGAATACTGCTTAGTCATTAAAGATAAAGAGGTATTTCTCTTTCATCCAGTGTGAAGTCTGAAGACTAACTTAGCATCTCTGCTGTGTCTATGCTGCTTCCTGAACATATAAGTCTAGACTTTCTCTGTGTAGTCTTGATACCTGTAGCTATCTCTTGAATTAGGGATTCTGAATCTTATTCTTGAGGACTCAGTATTTAACAACATGTTGTAGCTATAGGTGAAGACAACAAGTACATTACTATGATGTAGTTTAAAGCAAGTAGTAATATAGTTCATTCTTGTAAATTGATGTTAATTAGCAGGAAAGGGATATTGTTTTCATACTATAAAGGTTATAAAGACTTAATCTGCAAAAATATTGAACAGGCTGTTGAAATGGTAAGTGCAGAGCACTTAACTAAGACCATTCCTTGTTGCACTCCTTATTGAAGTAATGACAAAATGTTATGGCGTTCTATTTTAACTGCAGATCTGGATTTCCCTTTATGTTTTCATTTGTATGATGGTCTTGCTGGCTGCAAAAAGCCACTTTCCAAAGTGGCAACTAATCTCAGACAAAGAACAGCAATACTGCATATGAGCCTCTGGATTTTGTGGTGTGATTACTGACCGTAGCTATGAACAGGGTATTTGTATTTTTTCCTTTGAAGGAAAGAGGTAGGTGCTTTAGCCCAGCCTGTTTAGTTCACCTGTTATTTACTTGAAGAAACACAGATGACAGTCTAAAGAAGCTATTAGTCTTTTAGGAGGAGATCTGTTGCACACTTGAAAACTGTTATTCTATTTTAATAGTCAGGAGTTCATGAGAGTACAAAGGGTAACACTTCTACAGCCAGCTTCTGTTAAGACAGTTCTTATAAATCTTTTGTTGAGTCTTTGGCTGAGAGAAACTAGTACTTGTAAATACAGTGAATGTTAACGGAGAGGGTTTACTTTTTCCGTCTTTTTTTTTTATGATCATCTGCAAGTTAGTTGCTGTAAATGCTGTTTGGATGAAGTTGAGGCTTTGTGTAAGTTGTGAAGCCAGTAATGACTGACAGATTGTGGAGAATAGTTCTCAAACACTTAAGAATGAGCCTCTGGCTGAGAAGTGTTGGCAACTTGCAGGTATTGCAGATACCAAGACCACTATTGAAGATGTCATACATGCAGATTTCATAAAATAAGTGTGTGTATATATAGCCTAAGTCTTTGTAGAATGCAGGTAGCTGATGGCAGCTGTTCAGTCAAATGAAGTGTAGCTGTAAACAGACAGCTGTAAATGGATGAAGAATTTGAAGTGTAGGCTTGTATAGTAATTCCAAGCCAAACAGAGGAATGCTTCCTGAGGCACTTCTCTGAATTATCTTCCTGGAGCCTCCTGAATTTAGCTGTAGCTGGAAACAAGTTCGTTTTGTTTCAGAAGTAGTGATATACTGATTTTTTTTTCTTCTACTCTCTGTGTGAAAAACAAAGTTCAACTTAAATGCTTAACATAAACCCCCTAGTGAAAGCTGATAGAAGTGATTATACAGAAGTTTGCCAGACAGCTGCTTTTTTTTAATGTCTTACATTAATACTGCAGATGACGTAATGCCTCTATTTGAAAGGAGAAGGTATAGACCAAGATTGCCTTTGTTATATGCTTCTCTTGAATGTCTTTTGTCCTGGAGTTGATTTGTAGATTGGAGGGCTGGTAAGGTCAGCTAAGCTGCAGCCTAGAATGGAAGGATGAGCTTCTTGGGGTAGATGTTCCATGCCTTGTCAGCTGTAATGGCTCAGAGTGCTGAGACTGACATTTGCAGCCCATTCTGCCTATGCATCTTGCCCCATCTTGGGCTTGCTTCTATGATGGTAGCAGAGAGTAAGTTAGTAGCATATCTTTGCAATAGATCTTTACTGTGAGAGCTGGAGGCAAGCTAGAAAAGCTTGTTTTTTGCAGTATAATCACCTGTTTATTTTCTCCTGGCTGAAAATGAGTGGACTTTCATGGTAGGTTGGAAACTGGAGCAGAGGGGAACCAGGAGCACAGTTTGAAGGCTGCAGGACAAGAGTCACTGTGCAGTGAGGCTGGGAAAGTCACTGGGGCTCCTCAACTGTGGGAGGAAGGATGGAAGTGAGAGCTTGTGCTGTTGCTGTGGTGAAAATGAATTGGACTGGAAAAAGTTACATCTTATCAGTCCCACTGAGTCCTTAAATTGCTCAGTCCTCACTCTATCCCTTTGTGTGCTGCTCTGTCCATAAGCCAGCAAATGAGCTGAATGATTAATAGTCTTACCCGCATGACTGGTGCCTTAACAGGACAGACAAATCTTAAAAATGTAAGTATCAGCTATATTTAAGCCTCTTTGCGACTTGTTTTCGGAAAATGTATTTATAGTAAGTAATATCATGCATCTCTTCTGACAGGCTTGTTTTTCTTTATATGCTGGGAATTAATAGGAAACGAAGATGATAGAAATAGGAGAAGAGGTAGAAGGAATATTGAAAAGGTTTGGTGTTTCAGTAATGTGTACAACACTTAAAGCTAAGGTAATTTGAGAAATGTGGTGTTTGACCTATGAAAGTGTTCTAGCTTGCTGTTGAAATCGGATGAACTAGCCAAACCAGTAAATCAACTGTGCAGAAAACACACTATTTTCAAAAGTTCTCGTTTAACACATACTTCATAAATCAAATATGTTAACTAGAACAAACTCTAATTAAAAAAAAAATTGAAAGCAGAATTTGTTTAATATGAGAATGGCGGTAGTCTTGACAATAGAAAACTTGTCTGCTACTAAAAAATCTACGTGTTAAACTTGCCCTTTCCAGTATTTCTGGAGAACCTGAATGTTCGTCTTTTAAAAACAGTTTTCTACTTGTTCTATTGTATAACTATCTGAAGAGAATTTATTTAATGTTTATTGTATGTGCATGTTACAAGTATATAAGTCTTGAGGTTGTCTTGACAATGAATTCTGAAATGAACAAATTCATCCACTGTAACTTTTAGTGCATGTAGTACCATAAAAAGATACTTCTCAGTTTTAACAATACCGCATACCTCAAACTAATTATATTTACTTCAGTATGTTTCAAAAGCAACCTCGGGTTTGGTATGTTGCAGAATTAGACTCGGTGAAGCAAGGTGCTGTGTGATCCAAGATAGAATATCATTTTCTTGAGTGCTTTGCTTCTATGAAATAATGTGAGATATTTCTTACGTAATGTGAAATAATATGAAATAATCCTTTCAGTACTCAAAGGGAGCATATAAACAGGAGGGGGAACAACTGTTTACGTGGGTTGATAGTGATAGGACAAGGGGGAATGGTTTTACACTGAGACAGGGGAGGTGTAGGTTAGATATTAGGAGGAAGTTTTTCACACAGAGGGTGGTGATGCACTGGAACAGGTTGCCCAGGGAGGTTGTGGATGCCCCGTCCCTGGAGGCATTCAAGGCCAGGCTGGATGTGGCTCTGGGCAGGCTGGGCTAGTGGCTGGCGACACTGCCCGTGGCAGGGGGGTTGAAACTAGATGATGATTGAGGTCCTTTTCAACCCAGGCCCTTCTATGATTTTATGGTTTCACTGCCTTGTATAGACCAATACGAATGCTTACATTGTACCAATTGATAAGAATTTTGCAACTAAAATGAGTCTCCAAATCAACATTTTAAAACAGATCTAGTCACTTCCTTCTTTAGTTCTTGCTATAAGTATTCCTTTAATTATTCTGAAGAATATGGGCTCTCTGATAGCCTGATAAATGACAGATAACTTGAAAGGGGAGCTACTCATAAGCCTCCAGAAGGTATTTTTGCTGTAGTTGCAGGCTGGCTGTGACCATGTTATACTGCTCAAGTAGCGCAGTGGAGTTAGGCTTTTAGAAGTCTTATAAAAATTGTGGACTTTCACTGAAGTTGACAGAGGCATGTCTGAAAAATGACTATAAATTTAAGATTTAATTCTGAGACTTAAGACTTCCGTAGAAGTAAAAACTGGGAGTTTATAATTGATATGTTAAATAAGGGGTATATAGTACAGAATCTGGCTGCTAGTGTTCCTTTCTGACACAAAACACCTTCTAGATCAGAGAAACAGCAGTGGTACAAAATCAAAGTTTTCATTTTTCTTAAATGAAGAGATGCTGATTTAGAAGAGAAACCTGATAGCTTAATTTTCTGGATATTTGCTGCTTGCTTTTGTGTTTTTTTATTCCTTTGATTTCTTTAGAACTCAAATCTATTAGTCTAAAAAGTGGTGGAATTGCGATTTCATGCATTAGTCCAAATGTTTGCTTCTGAATTAGAGATTCTAACAGTCTTAGTGTGTTTGCTGGTGTTTGCTTTTTAAGGTGGTAGTGTGGCTGACCTAATTGGATAGTAAATGCCAGCTTTTGTTTTCAGCTTTTCTGAGTTCTTGTCAGACTTTAAAAATTGAATGCTGATTGAAAAATTACTTCTCATTGACTTCTTTAAAAAAATTTAACAATAGTAACCTTTGGAGCCTGAAAAATTTCCCTGTATAAAAAAGAAAAAAAAAAAGCATTGGCTTGAATTAAAATAACTTCAGGTAGTGGTATTACTGTTTTGAACCCCGAAGGCTGAATGGTATTTGTAGCTGTATTAGTCTTTTTGTTGTATTACTCTTTTTCACTCACTTTTTGAGGGTTTTTTTGTATGTTACTTCCAGTTAATTGGAAAAAGTTATTTCATGATATCAAGGGCTTCCAGAGGATAAACTAAATATCTTTCAGTGCAGGAAAAAACATGATACTACAGTCTTTATGCATATATATACTTTGTTAGGCATCTCTGGTACACTGTAGATTTCTTGTGGAAGTCATTTAACTACTTTTTACAATGAAAGTTAAGCTAAAAGTATAGTTTTTTCCTAATAGCCACCAATCTACTTCAAGGTGAAAATTACCTAAGCAGCTACCCAGTATGTTGGGTCTATTAATTAACTAGATTGCATTATATTAAGTGATTAAACCTCCATATGGAGGATTAATTGTACTCTAACTCATATTCATATGTTATTGCACTGAACAAGAAACTTCTGATTTGGTCTGGAAATCTTTTTATGGCCACATCAGGTATTTCTGTAATCCCTATATATTGTGAGAACTGCATTGCTGTTTTTTGTCTGGTAAATTGTAGAATAAATTGTAGAGAGAAATCTTAAAAAGGGAATGGACAACGGAACAGTAAGGAGTGGGATACTGTGTGGGTGTTACACATATGGCACAAAAAGAGGCAGGTTTTCATTATTTACTGTATGTGAAATATTCTTCTTCAATCATTGAGTTTCTACAACTATTGGATAAAAATTCCTACAAAGATCTAGGATTTATGATGATTGGAATGACTTCCTCTTTAATATTTGCTATAGCAGACAGGAATTTGTATGAAACCCTATGTAGGAGGTTATTTCCTGTGGAGCCATTGGATGGATTGGAGAGAGAATGCAGCAATATGCATATGTGCAAGCCCTCATATTTTAATTTAAAAAGTGTGTGTGGATGTTGCTCTCATGTATAGACTATATGGAAATCTTCAATGTTCTGGTATCTACTCATACATAAAATATTATGTAGCAAAGTCTCAATCTTTTAGCGCTATCTCATTGCTACTACTGATATTACTTGCATGTTTTCACTAACTTGATTGTGTAGGTAGGGCTTGTTAAATGTATGCAGCTGTATTAATCTGGCTTGCTGTTTTGCAGCTTCTGACAAGTGCATAGGCTTGGAAGTTGCAAGTTACTGTAGCTTCTGTATCTCTCAATAACTCCTACACTTCTGATGACTTCTGGTCTTGCAGCATCAGCAGCTGGTGCTGCTTGTGTTAGTTATCTTGCATCCTGTGAGCTACTATAATGATATCAAGATGTCACTTTCTTCCATGAGCACCTGAATTGAACATCGTTACTGTTATTGTAATTCAAGTTTTAACATTAAATTACAAGTTAATTAGCCCACTTGCTAAGCATATGTTGAAGTAAACAGTAGGACTATGGTTTGAAGGCTTCCTTTTGTTTCTCCTGTGAGAACAGCATGAAAGACTGAGACTTGTAGATTCAGCCTATGGATAACTGGGGAAAAAAGCAACTTGCTTGTGAAGCAAACTTTCCAGCAGCTCTGTAATGGATCTCTCGTGTCTGATGCGTGTGACTGTGTTGCTCATAAATTGACCATGCCTGAGTGCGCTGATGATAAAATAAATGAGTGGATTATTTTTTCACAATAGGCTATTATGACTGACAGTGATTAAATTATGAGAGATTGCAGAACACATTCTTTGAATGGCTACAAAGAAATTCTTTTCAAAGCTGCAGAGAGAGTACATTAAGCTTTTATGCTCCTATTCTAAAAGAGTCAAAGGAGATGCTGAGCACTAGTGACAGCAATGCACGTTGACAGAGTGCTACTCTCAGTTTTGGTGGGAATTACGATGTCTGAATTGTTAGCTGTTAGAACTGAAATAGGATCCTGAGTCATCAAGTATTTAAGCGCATCATCTGTTTCAAGACCTTTGCAAGTGCCACTATAAGGTGGGTTTAGTTTTCCATATTAGTACTCTTCTTGGAAAGTGGCTTCAAAATCTTATTCATTTGTTGTATGGGAAAACATCCTATTTCTGGACTAACTGTATTAAATACAATTTTATACCCTTTCGTCTGTGCATGAGAATTTCTCAATTAAGCCTTTTACAACATCTTTGCACTGTTAGTGTTCTACTATGTTATTGTGTAGTTTCAGGGGGTGTGTGGGAGAGAAGATTCATCCAATGGTATGAGAATCTGAGCTATATCTAGTGCTAATTTTTTCTTTGTACAAATAGTCTTTGTATTTAAGTTAAAATAAAATTTAAAAAAAATTATTTTTGTGACAGCTGGTGGAAAAGCAGCTGTTCTTAACTAACAGGCTTCTAGAGGCATTTTTTGTACTTAAATTTATAGGATATGACAGTTCTTTATTTAATGCCCAAGATTTCTGCAGTAACTTATGCTGTTCTTTAACTATGAATGTTTTGTCAGTAGATTGTGATTGACTTGATCTTGCTACTAAATTTTCTCACCGATAAAGTTAAATACTAAAGAACCTGAGCATACTAGTCTTGCTACATAAACCAGGTATTCTGTAGAATTTTCATGTTTCTTTGTAGACTCATCCTCTGAATGCATATGGCCAAAGATTAGCCTGGTCTACGTAACAAGCGTCTGAGTACATTTAATATTCAGTATTGCAGTATGTAGTAGTCTTTGTTTTGCTTCAACAGAAGCATGACAGTTACCTTTAATTCTTTTCTTTTCTAGGTTTTTATTTTTCTTTTGCCATGTAACTTATGAATACGTGGCAAATGGAATTCTGTACAAAGTGGAAAAATATTGTGTTCTGTTAGTATTGGGTGTATGAGTGGGGGTGTAGACATCTAAGTTGTCTGATAGAGCAATATTATCAGCACGGATGTGACTTAGATGTTCTTCTCAATAGGCATTTGTAAATTCCCATCTTTCTTTCTTATGTGTTTTCCTATCATGTCTGCTTTTTTAACTTAAGAAAATGGAGAGAAGGAAAAATGAAACAATGTCTGAACACATTTCTATCCAAAAATGATGCAGATATTAACTAAGAAAAAAGTCCTTTCAATATCTTTTCTGTTGTATTTTCCGTCAGGGTGGATCTGTGTGTAACATACAGCTCACTTTCTAGCAGGTTTATAGCTGCCATCTTTGTATATCCTACTTACGTGTCAGGCTTAATGTGTTTACTAAACTTTGTGTATTATTATTTTCATATACTCTATCTTTTGCAGAGTGACATGAGATCTCCCTCTTAAAATGATTACATTTTATGGCTATGTATTAAATTCAGGCAATGTGGCTCATGAAAGTACGCAATACAAAACAATATTGCTGGTTGCTGCTTGAGGTCAGCCTGTTTGGTCTGACACAGCATCCCATGTACTAGCTTGTCTGTATGCCAGCCTCCATTCCCTTGTGACACTTAGCCTTTCGCTTCCTGCAGCAGAAATGAAGCAAGAGGTGTTCCGTGCTGTATATCCCTAGCCTTTTCCATTGTCAAGTTTCTTAAAAGTGGTAGGTGTTGTGGAGGAAAGATATAGTAAGGAGAAAAGATACACCTTGTCTAATACATTTTTGTCTAAAATGTTTAATGTGATTGTTCTGATGGTCTTGAGATATATTTTGATACGGCTGTTGGGAGATATTTAAATGTTTTGCACATTGCTAGTAAACAAGGAATAATGTGTGGTTGTCTGCAGTGTGCAGGGTACTAGAATGGCTAGGTTGGTCCTTTTAGCTGTAACTGTTTGATTTGTAGGGGAAAAATAAACCTTCATGGGTGGTGCAAGGTTGAGAAAACACCAGCTCATAGTAAAGAGTTGTTTGGTGTTCATTCAGAGTTCATCCTATATGAGGGAGCGTCACCTGGTTGTGAAGTGTACTGGCAGGATGAAACTACCTCTTGCATTTTGAAATGCTCACGGACAAAATGTTTGTCTTACTCATATGCTATTTAACTGCAGACTTTGTATAAAAAGCTTCTTTGGAGAAATCAGATCTGCAAGAAGGAAACAAACTAGGAAATAGAAGTTAAAAACTTCACTGAAACTCTACCCTACTAATTTTCAGAATTGAAAATTTGGTTCAGTAATTGCCTAATCATAATTTTTCCTTTTACTATTCTCATACATCACTTTAATATGAACAGAAATTCCAATAGTTCAAGGAAAATCTACTTTGCTAAACTTCTCTAAGATATGAATAACATATTAGGGCCTTGTTCTATTGAAAGCTGGGTTAGAACAAAATTTGATAATTTACTTATTGTATTATTTTTGGCATACGTAATTTGCTGTTTATGATATCTAGTTCAAGCTAGAGGAGGGTGGTTTATCCATATAGCAGTTATTCTTGTTCATACTGGAAGCAAATCTGTTGGCTCAATAAGGGTATCTTTTAGTCAAGACTTCGGTGGAAATAATCTTCTTTTTGCCTAGAATTGATCTCTCTGCCTGTTTACAGATTTATGTACTTGTAATTTCACAAAAGGAACGCAGTTGTGTAAGGGGAAAAATATTTTATGGAGTGCTTCTTTCCAATGGCTGTCTACACTGCTTTTGAATATTTTTAGTGTTCTGCAGCTGCTATTGATGTAGCTAGGTGAATTGCCTGAAATACCCAAAATGCTTCAACTTAAAATACCCATCCCCAAATGTAACACTTTGTATTTGAGTCTTTCATCCTTTCTTTAATAATCAGGGTTAGCTTCTGAAATACTTTGAGTTATCTGCAGGGGAGTACTGGCTGCTATGAGACTTTGGAAAAGTCTCCTTGTTTAAGGAATACTTGATTTTTAACTTTCAGAAGTAGCATTTTTTTAATATAATCGGAACAACAAGGTTCATCAATTTAGTACTGTTAGTTACCAGTTAGTACTGTTAATTAGGTAATAAAAGTTAACTTAAGACATACATCAGCAAGTTACACTGTGAATTAGTGTCTTAAGCTTTATGGAGTTTGGGTTTGAGACTAAGTATTTGTTGTTAAGCATTGACAGAAATATTAGATATTTGGTCACAAAACCTAAATTCAGAAGACTGATAGCTCAAAGTTATGTTAGTGCATCTATACTAGTAAACTAATCCTGTGTCAAGCTTCTACTAAACCTGGTAGAATCTGTTGTACTACATCTTCTTACCCTTCATAACAGGGTGACCTTCTGTTAGAGCAGTGTCAAAGCAGGAGGGAATCAATGGAATTGTTTAATGGATGTGCAAGAGACTAGGGAGTAGAATAGAAAAGAATTTGCTGCTTTGTTTACTGTAAATGACTGTTAAAATACCACTAGCATTTTCAGTGTTGGTATTGTAAAAGTATGCTGAGAAGTGGAGGGAAGTAAGATAATTAATTTAAAAACTATTATGTAACAGCTTTAAAGGTTTCCAACCTGCTGCACTTTGAAAACAAATTTCAACTTCAGTCTTAATAGTATGAGGCATAATCACAAATGAAAGATGATTGTCATTGAACATTAAGTGAAATGAAGAATGCAAAATTAATGTATAGAATAACTTGAATAAGTGTGAATAATTGATAATCACAACAGGAATACCCAATGTAATCTTGACGTTGTGTTCTGCTGAAATAAATCTATTGATTTATTGATCTGTTCACCGAGAGGGAACAGAATCTTATAAAACACTTACAAGCAGGCATTTGTACACATTTGATTGGAGCATTACTGACAAGCCATTGAAATCAAGGAACAGGCTTTTTTTATAGTCTTACCTTTAAATTACCACAGCTTGTGTGTTTGGTAGGTCCGGAGGAATAATGCTCTTTCACAGAATATGAATTTTGAAATTGAATTGAAATTATTATGTCTGTCTTCTTCAGTGATGGATGTGGTCAATGAATGCTGGCTACAAGGCTACTAGTTTAAAAATAAGGTAACTAACATGTTGTAATACTTGTTCTAGTTCTTTAAGAAGCACAACAAAAAATTGTTTCAGTTGGTAAAGTAGTCCTAGTTCTATTTAGAAAACAAAGTTGGCATCTAACTGTGATGTTTTTGTTGCTTTGCCGTGTATTGAACTTCGTGGGTTTTGTTTATCCTCTATGGGACAGGGAATAAAAACCAACAAACCTTTAGTCTTGGAAGATTAGACTGCAATACTTTGGAATGGCTTTCCAGATACTTACATGACAATTTTCCACTTTTTTTTCCTTTGGAAAGTGGCTTTATGGAAGTTTTTGGTCACTTCATTAATAAACTTGGAGATGATAACTTAAAACTAGCTGTCAGATCTGTTGAGGTTCCGTCACAAGTGCAACCTAAAAATTTGTGATAGGCAATTTTGTGAAGAAATAACACTATTTTCTTTATAAACAGCTTATGAACTCATAAATATTAGCTATTTTCCCATCTACTTAATTTTTAAACATTAAGAGCTTTTCTTGGATCACTGTCTACAAAGCGCTCGAAACTAAAGGAAGAAAAACTTGCTCCAGCACAGCTTCTTAAAGTTTGTTTGCATTCCTCTTCTTCTTGTTGAGTTTCCTGAAGGGATTAAATGCTAAGATGTAGAAATACTACAGCTTCCAAGTGACTTCAGTATTTTTTCTACAGTCCTGTAATACTAGGAATTAGCAAAAAGACAAATGGCATCTCTTCTGTTACAGTTTTTTTCTTTTGGTAATTGATTTTCATTCCTGCTGGGTTTATTTTCTTTTAGTAAAGGATATGCTAAGGATTAGTCAGAGCCAATTCTTAGGATAGTCTTGTGGTCAAAACTGGGAGAGAAAGAATGTGATATTTCCACCACCTCTGCATGAGGTCTGCAAACAAAGCTAGCACTGAGTTGAATAATGCAGAATGTATATTTTTCCTGAAACTTCTGAAGTTATTCTTTGAACTGGAAGTGTTCCTCCTCAAATAAAGGTAGTCCTTGATTTTCATGAAGATGAGGACTATTCTTTGTTGACAGGCAGGAGCAGATGCAGCTCTGTGTGTTTTAGTTTGTAGACAGATTAATGTAGCCTGCGCAGCACAGCATGTTGCTTAAAACCTGGCTCAGATTGAGCAATCATAAAATGGATTGGTGACTTTTGCTATTCATCCCATCCCTGACAGTTTAAAGGAGGTCACTGACAAAGTTGACAGAGTATAGAATCCTTTTCTCCTAGATATGCCTTGCCTTGTTGTTTTTTTTTGTCATGCATGTTCTTTCAGAGGTAATTAGGCCTTCTGCTTTCATCTCTATTCATCAGGGGATTGTTCTGAAGGAGATTCCCTATGAAAATGAAATCTGACATTGGTTTTTACCTGCAATCTCTTCAGTTACGGAACTCGGAGGGCTTCTTGAATATTAATCAAGAACATAATCTGTCCACATTTTTGAGAACAGGAGACTTGGTTGGGAGTGTAGAGCAGAGAAATTTTGTGACTTATACCATTCTCATATTTGATTTTCTGTTTTAAGTGGATTTGTGTCATTTTCTTCCAATTATTGAATGCGTTGAGAACACTAACAGGGATGTCCTTTTTCTGTGCATCATGACATACAGAATTCCCTTTGCTTCAGTCTCCCTGGAAATACTTATAATAAATTAGTTATGCTGGTTTCGGCAGAAACAAAATCCCTCTACAAGATTGTAGTATAATTCTGTTTGGAGAAATTAGCTGTGGAATTTCATTCTGTAATTCTAAAGCTCTGACATGAAATATTTGGCTATGTAATAACTTGTGATTACGTGGATAGTTTTTTCAAGTACTATATATGGATTTATTTTAATCACCATGAGTTAGCAAATAAAGACTTTCACGTAATTTCATAAACAGCTCATTTTGCTTGTTCTCTTTTGAATGTAATTGAAAAATCCAGCTTGCATATTTAATCAGTTATTTTCATACTGCTGAGGTGAGATTCTAAACTGTCTGGATGTAACCCGGACTTTTGATACGGTTAGGCACCCTGACTTTCTAGTAATGTTTATGGAATTAAAAGGGGAGTGCATAGTGTTTAATTGATAATTAGGAAGACTCTAAAAAAAGTAAATAAGATTAAGTGAAGGTACAAGGGAGTTAAGAAGAAAAGAGGATTAAAGATGTATATGTATATATGTAAAACTGAAATGAAGTAAGAAGAGTATCTGTATTGCAAATGGAGAAGACTAGATATCACAGCTTAAAACAGCGTTGTTGTTTTGCTTTAGGAAGTTTATGGAATCTGTTTCCCATTACAGTATTGTAGAACCTGGTACTCAAAAATACTGTTCATTTCCATCTAAATGTCTTTATGATATGGCTTTCTCTCTATATAAACTTAAGATGCTTACTTATACATCTTAGCGTAGGGTAATACGAACTGGTAATACTCTTCTCGTTTCTTCACAACTTTTTCCCAGGTGTTGTAGTGTATTTTCTAGGTGCATGCGGTCTAAAATCCACTCTTCTATTTTAATTGGCATAAGAAAAGCAATCTTTTGATTTGCAGAATAACTGCGTATTCATTTTGTTTCAAGTATTGAGCTGTCTGTAAATGTAGTTGTGATTGATGAGATTGCAGGAAACCACTTAATGATGGCAGTACCCCAGGAACATAATCTGTCAACACAATTTTTTCACCTGATGTAGCTGAGAATTTGGTTCACTCTGTCCCAGGTGTAGCAGCTGACATTTTCCTTTGAGTATCGTACCACTGATGTTTGCTCGGTGTTCCAGTCTATCCATATCTCTCTGCAAGGCCTGTTCGCCCTCCACAATGAAGTGTATCTCTCAGTTCAGTAAACAAAAGAAAACTAATGAGAAATTCTGTCGTTTCAGAGATCTCAAGGCATGATAACTCATTTCTTTTTCACTTAGTCCATGAGTGTCCAACCTTTTGGCTTGCATAGGCCATGTTGAGCTTGTTGTCTTGGGCCACATAAAACACAATAAGTAGCAAAACGTACCTCGTTTTATTAAAAGTATTTAAAAAAAGCAACAAAAATAAAACTAGTGGTATTTGACTTTGTTTTTAATGCATCAGTCTGGTTCAGTAGAAGTGGCTGCAATTCTTTGCAATTCTTAGTGTGCTGTCAAGGTCTTCATCAGATACCTTTTTGATGAAACTTCAATTATCCTGTACTTCATCCTTGAAAATAGTTGTTCACAAGCATGCATACTGCCAAAAAGTGATAACATGAATAAAGTGCAACTGTGAAGTGAGGGATATTTTACTCTGGTAAGGATTTTCTATGGTAAGAGAAGTCTTAACAAAAGTCTAGTAAGGAGACATAATCCAGTTTTTGAGTTGAGTAACTGATTGCAACTTTCAAATTCCATTTGAAATTACACAAGTAATGTGTTAGACTGAAAATGGAGTTGCAAATACAGCAAAAACTAGATTTTTTTTAGCAGTCTTAAACTATTCTTAAATCCCTTTATCAAAACTGAAAGCAAAGTTTCATGGCTTTTCGCTGTTCACAGAACTGTGTTTAGCCAATGTATCAAAATGCATAAAATTATTTGCCATAACTTAAGCTTGCTGTAACTAAGTTTCATTTTGAACACTATTATTGTTTGAAACATAGCACGGTTAAGTTGGTTTTTTCACCTTGAAGGTGCATGCTTAACTTATTTAAATAAGTGGTCAAATCTACCAAAAATGCTAAATCTGTGACTCATTTTTATTTTTCATGTTCTGGCACAAATTTTCCTTCTGATTCCGTGAGCAACTTAATTTCATTTTGTGAATTGTGATATTTTTTTTTTTGCATTTTACCCTGACTTATCAATCTTCAAAAAAGTGAATGACAACTGTATAATCCCCACATGTACTTTTAAAGAACTCCTGGAACTGGGGGTGAATGATTGAATCCCTTGGACTTCATGAAATTTACAGCTTTGACAATTTGAATAATGTTATCCGGGTCTAAATCTTGATGTGTAGTGGTATTTCATCAAATGTGAATTGCTGGCAAAAATTGCATCATTTTTCTATTAATTTTACATTTTTAATTTTATAAGTACCTCTTTTTTACCAACCGTCTTCAGGGCACAATCTGTAGCTATACCACATATGTTGACAAAGGCTAAAGAAAATCACATTTATGACTTCAATACAAATCTAATTTTAGTTGTGCCTTTTAATGATGCCAAAGGAGCCATTTCTTCAGTGACATTATATTTGTTTTCAGTATCTCTAATAAAAATGATAAGTTGAGTCGTATCTGTAACATCATACTTTCATCTATTGGCAGTGCATAAAATTTGAAATTAGCAGTTTTGTTCTCCAAATATCATTTGATAGATTTTTGTTTTTTCAATTTGCCGTGCCATAGTCTGGTGAAAGACTGTTTTTCTTCTTTAGAAGAAGAATCGAGGGCCAATAACATCTGCCGTGCTTTCCATATGTTGCTTAACAAGCTCACTATCAGTGAATGGTTTTAATTTTTTTCAGTTCAGTTTGCTACCACATTAGTAGCTTTTTATAATAGTCCATTCGAGCTGTAACTTAAAAAAAAGAAAAATTAAAAGAAATTGCTGTCAGACTTTTTCAGTACTGATATTTTGTCTTTACAAAACACTTCCTTGATGTACATTGAATTTGGCAGCATGCTTTTACAATTTGAGAAGACATTTCGAAGTTCAGTTTTCTTTTGAGTCTCCATTAAGTAGGTTGAAATATTATTGGTAATCAATGTGTTTTACTCACCAAGTGGCACAAGTGCACATATGTGTGGAACCTGCAGGTTTCCATTAGACTGAGTGCAAGTGGCAGGCATGGGAGGTGGAGTTAGCACTTGTCCTGGTTTCAGTGGAGACAGTGCTAATAGCGCAGCGATGGTTTGGTTGTTGCTGAGTGATAGAGGTGAGCTGAAGGCTGAGCAGAGGATTGGACATGGCTGGCTTATTAGATAATCCAAAGCATGCATTCACTATTTATAAACAAATGTAATTACAGGTGCGAGGGAAGGAGCACTCTATTTACATCTTATGCTACTGATACAAGTCATGAAATAAGGTGGGAAAAAAAAGTAGTAATGGAAGGGGCAGTGTTAATGTATTTCATTTTCAAGAGGCATTTGATTGCATGTTATTTTAGGCTTACAACAACAAATTGTTCTGTGTAAGCTGTATAATGAGAGTGCAGAATCCTAAGATTTTGCTTTTCCTAGTCCTTCATGCACTTGCCCTTTCGTACACAAACTTCATGTTAAAACTTTTACTGGGCAATAATTGTGTGAGGATGAAGTTACAGCTGCTGTGTCCACTGTGACCATTCTCTTTAAAAGTTGCAGGACCTACATTTGGAGATGTTGTATTCTGTCCAGTAATCTCTACCATGTAACCTCATCCATATCAGGATCTGTGTCTTTCCCACCCTGCCCCCCTTTCTGGCCTCACTGTAGTTTTTTGGCTATTACACAAATCATGACCTTTTTTCCTGTTTTGTCTTCAGTGGCTGTTTCCTGTTTTCTTTCCCTCTCCCACCCCATTTTTTACTCCTGACTTTATCTCCAGTGTTGTCTTTACTTTTTCTTCCAACATTTACTTTTTTCCCAATTATTTCTTTGTTGTAATTAAAAAAAAAAAAATTGAGAATGGTAACAGCATTCCTCTACTGTATTTCCGTATCCAGGCTTGTTGCTGAATTTGTGTTCAGTGTTAATTTGCGTATCATTCATTCTGCTTCCCAAGAGTCAAATATATCATGTGTGCATTTCCTATCTTAATGGAGATACGGATGTACATGCTTTAAGTGCTAAAAGCTTATTTGTTGATGGTCGTATGCTTTAGTAGACTTTTGGGGCTAGTTTGTGCCAGGTTCATCTGGACTTGAGCTTCAGTTCTTCATCTTGGACATCTCATTTCAGGACCTACTGCTCAAGTGAACTGATCTGTATTGCTGTCATTACTGTTTTTTTCTTGTTCGTTGCTTTGTACTTAAGTTTTATAGAAGTTAAAGCTAGGCTAGAAAGGATGGAGCCCCCAGCAGAAGGACATGGAGTTGCTGGAGCAAATCCAGAGGAAGGGCCACGAAGATGATCACAGGGCTAGAGCACCTTGCCTACAAGGACAGGCTGAGAGAGCTGAGGCTCTTCAGCCTGGAGAAGGCTGCAGGGAGACCTTATAGTGGCCTTCCAGTACCTGAAGGGGGCCTACAGGAAAGCTGGGGAGGGACCTTTTATAAGGGCAGGTAGCAACAGAACAAGGGGAAATGGTTTTAAACTGGAAGAGGATAGATTTAGACTAGATACTAGAATGAAATTCTTTATTCTGAGGGTGGTGGGACACTGGTACAGGTTGCCCAGAGAGGTTATGGATACCTCCTCCCTGGAAGCATTCAAGGCCTGATTGGATGGGGCTTTGAACAACCTTGTTTAGAGGGAGGTGTCCCTGCCTCTAGCAGGGGGTAGGAACTAGATGATCTTAAAGGTCCCTTCCAACTCAAACCATTCTATGATTCTGTAATGGGGGAGGTCCACAACTGTGAGCTTAAGTATGGACTTAGATCTGAGATTAAATGCAAGACAAGTGAGAGAAGAGCGGCATACTGGAAGTTTAAAAAAAAAAAAAAAGCTTTGAAACATGTTCTGTCAGTGTCTAAACAGTTGAGCCCAAAAGGAGGAAGAGAAACCCTCCAAATCTGTGCAGACTGGGAGTTTCATTCAGCTAAACCTGTCTTTTGGTGTGTACCTCAGAATGTTTTGCTACATGCTTTTGTAATGAAACTATTAAGTAAGTTGTTGTCAGCTTGGGTTTGTGTATGCTTACAATTGTTCCCAAGCTTTCAAATTTGTTTTGCTGTATAGGATCACTATTAACAACATGCAATCTGCAATTGTATATGTTCATTAAAAAGCTTTCTGCAGTGGGTGAGTCTGCTGTAGTAAACTGTACTTTGTGATATATATTTATATGAAAGTTTACATTGCAAGTCACTAGCTTTTTTCCCTTGTCTGCAGGACAGTCCTGAATATTCCTCTCCACTCATTTCTTGATGTTTGCAAATTATTCTTTTAAATCTTTATCTTTCTCTAATTCTCCAAAAAACCCCTTTGTTTAAATAGTTACTCCCTTGGGGATTTCCTGCATATCCTGTTATCTGTTTTATATTACAATCTTTCATGCTGGGAATGTCCTTCCAGAAAGCACAAAATGACTAAAGCACTTAGATGACTAACAAACACAAAGTGCTGAAGGACAGGCTCAAACACAGTACTATTTGGGTAAAGCTCTTTTTTTGCATTTTTTTTAGTGTTGCTAGCCTTATTTTTGACCTCTAGGATGTCATTTCAGTATATCTAGCTGCGAGATGTTGTAGTAGTCAAAATACTATTAGTGGGGAAGCCATTGCCACGAGAAGTGGAAACCCTTTACAAAACTGCTGGTATTTTTGCTCTGCTAATCAAATACCAGCATTCAGAAGAGCCTATGGGACTGAAGTTTTGGCTGCTAACTTTGCTTCCTCAGCTAAGAGGCATCTTTCTCTCCTTTTACTGTTGCTTTAGGGGTTGGAAGTGTTATGCTCCCAAAGGAGCAGTAGATGCATGCTTTCTTGAAAAGCAGTACTATCAGCTATTTGTTACATACTGTAGTAAGTATGTAGGAGAAAGCTTGCAATCCTGCTGTATGTATATCACTTTATATGCATGATAAGTATTCAGGGAAAAAGAACGTAGTGCAGAGTAGTTCTGCTCTTCCAAGAGAATACTTCTGCCCCAGCAGCACATGAAAGACACAGTGGGTTTGTACTGGCTGCAAAATAAACATGGCAGGGCAGAACATCTCAGGGGCTTACCTGTGAGATCCGAGGAATGTAGGATAGCTGGAAGGGTCTTGGGAATAGCATTTTACTCATTGCAGCAGCAGTGTTCTTTTAACTATAGTTTATATCTGTTGTCAGTTCTGGTTTGTTATACCTTTTGTGTTGCCTTTTGTTTGTGTCAAGATCTCTGAAGGCTCTTCAGCAGTTAATTCGCATAATGGCAGCGTCATGCCAGCTGCAATATACCTGTAGAAATCTAGAATTACTTCACTGTGAAGCTCAGATTAAGACTACTTAAGGTTAATTATCGGGGATGCTGAGTATTAACCAAGTATTTGAAACTGTCTTCACTGTTGGTAGGAAGTGGTGCTAGTATCAGTTTTGTATTTCAGTTTGCATCCTGGTTCAGAAAAAAATATGTAAGATTCTTCTGCTATTTTTAACATCTGTCACATATATAAAGTCATAATTTTAATGTCACTTCTTCCGAGTTTTTATTTCCTTTAATAACATTAATGTGAGCATCCATGAGTATTTGTTGAACCAGCTTGCCAAAGAGCTGTATAATGCATATATTGATAATGGCAAAAATTTTGAAGTGTGCATTTTGTCTGAAATACAGGACTGATGCTGCCGTAGAAAACACACTTCTGTGTGGTGTTTACGCCCTGAAGTTTTGTGAATGGTGTTTGTTGAACTTCATTCGTATACATGGCAGAGGAGACAGTGCTAATGCATTCTCAGGTTTCTTCTACCGCTTCTAAAGTGGATTAGCTGAAATAAAAAGCTAACAGGCCATATTAGTGTGGTCTCTGAGGTGTCTGTATCTGTGTGATACTCAGTCTTGACATACTGATGAAATAAAGTTAATGGCTATATCTGCTCAAGAAAGTTACTTGCAAATGTGTTCTGTTTGTAAGGTCTGTCACTAGCATTATACCAAAAGCACAGATTAGTCACTTGTCATTTGTTTTTCCTGAGTTTGAGTTCTGGTATTGTAGTTATTTCCCTTTTTTGTATGGTCTTGTACATTTCCTAAAAACGTGAAATGGTAATAATTCACTCTATGACTTCCACTGAAGAGGAAATAGATAATTGTCAAAATAATCATGCATGTCTGGGATTCCAGCATCCAGGAGTGTTGTTATACTGAGGCCTCTCAATTTGCTGGAGGAAAAAAAAGTTCTCAGGTATGAGTGTAAACTAGTGAATAATTTTTTGAGTTGGGCGATGCTTTGATTGAGTTATTTTAAGTGTCCTGTAAGCATACTTGCAACAAAGTAAAATCAACGTTGCAAGTATAAAAATAAACTGATTTTAATTGATTTTAATCTTGCTGATGCATTAGAAATGGATTTGTGCTTTGGTGGATATGTGCCACTGTCACAGAAACAAAGCCGTTTGGTGGTAAGGAATGGGGCTGAAGGAAGGGAATGGAGACTGGAGAGAGAGCATGGCTCAGAGCAAACAGTCTTGCTGTTGTCTTTTAGTCTTAAAATTGTACTTACCATGAGGACTTACAGCATTAATTTCAAAGACAGGGAGAGATTTCTCTTAAACTGTTGTTCTCAATTTGTTGGACAGATAACTGGAAAACAGAGCTGTCTCTTGACCCACGAGTGTTTTCTGGCTGCTGAAATGAAAAGGTTTGGAACTAAATCCTGGTTTTTCCACTGAGCATGCCCTTCTCTAGCAGTGTCAGGGCCTGGGTGGGGTCACTCTTGTTCAAAAACTCTTTTCAAAAAGGCTACTGGATTCTCCTCAGATTGCAACATGTTTTTCAGTGCTAGGGAACAGCACAATGCTAGCTTGATAAGCAGATGATGTATATGCATATGTATTCTGGCAAAGAAATTTCCTGGTTTGAATTTAGTTCCTCTCTTGAAATTTCTAGCCTTGATATATTGAACTATTTGCATATATAAATACAGGAGCGATAGACTCTTATTGCCTCTGGATATGGAATGCATAGCATTGGGATGGGTGAAAGATGTTTATTTGCTTAAATTTAATCCCAAAAGTGTTTCAATGTTGGCTTCAGAACTTGGCATCTTATCGCACTTGAGAGGTATTTATGTTCTTGTTTGTTGAAAGCTTTTTTTGTTATGATGATCTTTGCTTATAGTATCATTTCTGTGACACAAATGATGCAGTCTTCAGTGCTTTTCATTTAACTTGGGAGACAATGTTTTCTAAATACCTTTTATTATATGCTTTTGGACTGCTACCTGGTGTCAGCTTTAGCATTTAAACAGCATTTGAAGTATTTTCACTTGTGCCGTAGTAATCTTTGCTTTCTGAGGAGTTCTACCTCTTAATACTATTGGTTTTAAAGGATAATTCAGTTTAAGTTGTGTATGGATTGCAGTAGCTGAGTTACTCACCAGGAAAAAAATGAATTGATGTCCTGCAACAGATGCATTATGAGAAGATGGAGCACCTAAGTGATCGGGAATAAATTTGGTCTCTTGGAGTGCTTTAATAGAGAAAAGACACGGGGAAATAGTCATAATTGCTGAATCTGTTTTGACTTTACAAGCAGGAATTGAAGTAACTTTTGTAGAGTTGCTTTGGATCAGAAATTTGTCAGCATGACAGTTTTATTGTGAAAGTATTCTAGCTGGACTGCAGGTACTCACTGTGCAGTTTTTGCCAGAAGTAGCTTTCTCTGTCTCATTTACTGTCTACATCCTTGATGGCTTTCTCTTCGGTGGTCTTCAGAACTACTATAGCACTTACACTTCCAAATCTGTTGTTGTGAGCTTAAAAGATGTAAGCATCTTCTGTAAGGACTTATCAGTTTTTCTGATGACTTCTGAGTATTCTGTGAAAAATGGTAACACATTTACAGTATTTTTTTTCTTATGCCACAAAACTTAGTTCCACAGACTTAATATTTATGCTGGGACAAAAATGTTTTCCTGGTAATACAGGTATATGCTATATTTGGAAGAAGAACATTGTATGCTTGCAGATATTCAGCTGTATGGATTTAAACAGAGTAACATGGATTTAAAGAGTAACAGAACACCTGTTATTTTGAATAGTGACTTCACCAAGAATTCTTACCAATATTGTTCCCATTAACTTTGAGGCTGATAGCCACCATGCATGCATATGTCTGGAGTTATTTAGAAATTGGCTTTTGTAGACCTAGTATCCTTTGGGAAGATACTCTTCTGTGCCTTTTCTGATCTTGAAGATGCATTTGCACATAGCCTCCACAGTGTATACTTAAACATCCACATGCTCATGTGCCCAGGTAAGTAACTCTTAGTGACTTACTACTTTGTGATGCTGTATGTGTCTCTGAAGTGCTGTGTATTAAAAATAGTTCATGTTAAGACGTATATGAAAACATACCATTTCTTGTCACAACTCATGAACCATGCTTGAAATTAGAATATTGTTGCTGTTTTCAGTTGGACCTGTGAATTGTTTTACTGATTTTTACAACTATTATGGCACCATCTGCTGACCAATATAAAGACTGGCAATGAGGGTTTTCCTCACCTGGCTACTACCCTAAAAATGAGTTGACAATACTGAATTCAGAGGCAGTTTATGCAGAATCCTAAGGATAAAGATTTTTAGTTGGCTCATGTTTGCAAGAAGTATTTTTAGCAGGAGGTATCATTGCAAAGGCTAAATCATAACATAGTTTCAGTTGTCTAGTCACCAGGACTATTACAAAAGGTTTTTCTGTAAACTATTAAGCTTTCAAGGAAATCTCATTTTTTTTGTCTGTGGTAGAGGGTGGTTGTTGTTATTCTGCCCATCAATACTTCATCTTCTAAGCTTACAAAGGTGACAGTTGACAGCTTAAGATCAGTTTAGCACCAACTCTAGTCTTGTTATGGCATAGGAAACTGACTCTGTCAGACTTCTTTGTCATGGGACTATTGCTGAGACAAAAAAAATAAAATCTGTAGCAGTCTGTCCCTTTAGTCTGTACAGTTTTGGGGATTTGTACACAGGAAAGGAGCAACTAATAACACTTCTTGTGACCTTTAGTATGTGAAGGTTGAGGTTTCAATTCAATTGCTAAAATCTTATTTTTTATATAAGTAATTGGATTTCACACATATGAGCATTTTCATGTGGGTTATTTGTTCAAAACTTAAAAAAAAAAAAAAAATTGTTCAGTAGTTCTCCACACTCTCCATTTTTAATTTCAGTGTCACCAATTTATTCAGGAGTGTTCTTAAAAATGGAGTTAATCTGAGTTTTTAGATTCAGTAATCAAAGTATGTCTTGTTTGTATGTATGGTATTCTGTATGCATAAATACAGAGAGATGCATGTTCCAAGAGGATAACTGTTTTGTTGCTTTTTTGAGTTGTTGCTTTACTGATGTGTGCTTTATTGGAAGCTGTGTAATGTAAATGCTGTATATTGATGTAACTAAACAAATTTTAGGGATGTTTTTGCTTTCTTAAGGATCTTAAAGTCAAACAACAAAATAGCATTCTCTGGTTCCTGATTAATTTCTTTGAGTACAAAGAATGCTTTCAGTTTTTACAATTGGATTAAACCATGACAATAATGACCAACAAATGCATCATCTCCTGAGATTGTTTCTTGTTCTTCAGATCTCAGTAATCTTCCCACTTGGCTGCCTGCCTAAGGTTCTACTTTCACCTCTTGCTGCAAGACTCTTAAGCTCATTCATATTTATTATTTCAAAATGAAATATATATTTAATGTTACCTTGTGGTATGAAGGTGGTATGTTAAGGAGAAAGCTGCATCTATTAGCAGCCTTATAATTAAAGTGGGGAGAAGTACTTCATACAGTTGTGCTATTTGGTAAAGGCAAATGCAAGTTCACAATGCTTCTTTGTGGATAGCAGAGGAGGAAAAGACGCAATTGATGTTTGGACAGGTAGATTTTGAGCATAAATGGGTTTATTTTTTCCAGGTCTTCTGAGAGAAATGCTGTCTGCTTCTTATTTCTATTTTCTCCAGATACATTGTTAACTGCTAAGAAACAGGGCTGCATGTGATCTTGCATGTTCTGCCCTCTCATAACAGGGAGGGGATGACGAAAAAGCCATTTCCAAATAGTGGTTGCTTGCTTTGCTTGACTGTAGCAAAGGTAACAGCAGAGGCTTCACAACCTGCAGCAGTAGACTCCAGTTGCAAAACTTCAGAATTCTTGGAAAAACCTTTTAGCTATTTTCTTAGAGGAAATTGTACCTTTCTTAATCAGAAATGCATGGAGAAGAAAAAAATAATAATCACCACCTATACTAAAAATGAAACCTCTGATTTTTCTGAGCACAGATTATTTTGATTTTTTTCTCTCAGAAAAGTTACTTTGTTATTCATATATATTTATATATATTCATTTTGATATGGAAAATAATAAATTTGGAAAGCTAATAATGTACAAGCTTATATTAAGAGTGATACCTGCAGCAGCACTTCAGTTTTCTGTAAGATCTAAAGGTATAAGCAAAATGTAATTTGACTAGTAGCAACTTTGAAACTAGCATTCTAATATGTAGTTTTAAATAGCAAATCCTTTGATCTCTACAGCTAGTCAAATGGAAATTTACCTTTCAGAGACCTATTACCTCTGAGAAATAATAGGATTCATAAATATTAAAACTTTAATGCTATATATAAACTCTTTTATGATAAAACATGAAGAGTGTTTCATAATAAGTAAAGGAAATAGCTAGATAACTAATATTAATGCTTGAATTACATTCCAAAGTCTCTAATGTAGTAGTAGAGATACTTAATCTTCTTCTGATTTTCCCATTGGTGAATATATTTTTAGATAGTGAAGTTGATTAAAGTAATGAATAGGGAAATACTCTTTCCGTACAGTTGAACTTCTGCTCTTGAGATGTTTGCTTAATATGACTCTGCCTGTAGACAGTCCAAGGCTTGTATGTCTATGTCTAAGCTTCTTAGTGCAGTAACTATCAAGTTTGTTTCCTAAACATTGCCCATCTCTTTTGCCAAAGGTGCTTCTCTCCAATATGTTCAGGCATCTATTAACTTCTATATCTTTCATTAGGGATGGTCTAAATTAAGGCTTCATTTCTGACTACTTAAGAATGTTTGAATGTTCTCTAGAAGCCTGGAGGTGTCTGCCTGTATCATCTCTACCGGTTTCTAATTGGCTTCCATTGCAATTGTAGTTGTCTCCTGGCTAGTAGCCAATATTGATGGAAGTTGGTTTTAATGCAGAGCTTCCAAGTTATAAATATGATCGTAAATAGTTTGCTAATCCTCAGACAAATGAAAAGACCATTAGTTTTGAAAGAACTGTTTGAAGAAGGTTGTGAATCAGTATCAATGATTTCTAATAGGATCCAGTCATTTTGATCTTTTCTTGTTAGATCCTTTAGGGCTTACTTTTGTTGGTTTACTTGAATAAATTAGACATAAAAGGAATGATCAAGTTACACTTTCAGAGTAGCAGAGCAGCAAAATCTAGTGCCATGCAGCAGGGGACAGTGTTGATTTTAGCTGATTTTTGGAGAAATAACAAATAATGTGAAGATCAAAGATTATTTTCATATCCTGTTATAGTATTATTTGTTCTCAATTTCATCTCTTATAGATCACTGCTACAAATTATTGCATGTAAGTCAGGAAAAGTAGTGATGCTATATAATGCTGTTTTTATTGTTGCATTTTGTTTGTTAGTGTAAGCTGTGACAATGACAACTGAAGTTGGCTCAGAGACTGAAGTGAAGAAAGATTCTGAGCAGGTGGGACCAGACAAACCCAAGGGCAAGCCTGAAGAAGCGTCAGAAACTCCAGGAAATGAAAAGTCCAGGAAAGCATCCTCCGAAGAAACTCAAGATTCTCCCGTCCCAGCACCAGTCAGCCCTAGTAGCCCAAGCAGCCAGAAGAAGGAAAAAGATTCATCTGAAAGCAAGGGTATTTCTCGTTTCCTTCCTCCCTGGCTTAAGAAACAAAAATCCTATACCTTGGCAGAGCCCAAAGATGAGGCCAAGAAAAGAGCAATAGAGGAACAAGTAGTTGAAGAAAGTGAAAGCCATCCATCAGGGGGGATGGCTCAGCCAAAAAGGAGCTTAGAAACAGTGGCTGAAAATAATGCTAAAGCAGATGACAAAGAAGAAAAACACTCTGTTAGTAGTGCAGAAACACAGGTAAGTGTGAGGAAAGCTATTGAAAGTTTTGGAGCAATTCTAAGGGGGAGGGAGGCTACTTCATGATTAATATAATCTATGTAAGACTTCGTTGGTATCATATCAGGGAAAAAATGGCAGTTACTGTCACTTTGTGAAATTGGGTTGAAATGAGTAAGCTCTGCAGCACAGTACTTATTTGACTCAAGCTGCTTTAGCTGTAACTTCAGTGTAACATCATCCTTTGGCATAGTCCAAAGGGATAATGAACTGACTATTGTGGTTGAAATGAGAAGGGATAAGAGGAGAAGCTTCTTAACCAGATTTGCCTTTGAAGCCTTTGTATTGCACAAATAGCTCCTTAGTGACTTAATCCATTTGTTAACTGTTGTAGTTATCTCGGAGTCCTTAAATGTCAATCTTTTGTTATACTTAACCTTAAACCATGCTTGTTGCTATTTCTCTTACTGATTCACTCTAGGAGACTGGTATTGAGTTTAAAAGCATGTGCCATATTCTGCAGTGTTTGAGTCCTGATATGCACAAGTTGCATGTCCGTTCTTAAACCTCAAAACTCACATTCTCTAGGGCCACAGAGGTAATTAGGGACATAAAAAGTCTCTCATAGGAGGATATGCTGAAAGAGCTGGAACTCTTCAGCCTGGAAAGAAGAGTCGGGATCTGAAGGGAGGAGATGAACAAGAGAGGCAAGACTCTTCTCTGTGTTACGCAGTGAAAGGACAAGAGACAATAGGCGCAAATTAGTTGTAGCGGTGGTCTGTCGGTGAGCATACTGAAAACCCACCTGGAAACAGTCCTGGGCAACCTGCTGTAGCTCACTCTGCTCGAGTAGGAAGATTGGACAGGGTCTCATAAGTTACTTTCCAACCTGGAGTTTCTTTTTAAACTTCTTTCTGTTAGCTTAAAACAAACAGACAAAAACCCTGATGTACATAAAAGGAAAAAATGCATCTTCTATGATTTCAGAGCAAGAACAGAGACTGTTTTTTTCAGTATCTGGTCCCCGAAGTAAGACCTTAATGCTTACACAAGTCATAGTTCTTACAATATATACATAAATTTCATTAAAGCCTTATTTCTGAATTAGTGGCTTCTAAAAAGTGAACAGGATAAAAAAAATGAAGTCCTTGTTCATGAGCTTGAATTGTTATCACAGAATTATTTAACTGTATTTTATATAGCCTGCCAAAGAAGATGGTAAAGAAATGGAAGTAGAAAAGGTTGCAGAAGAAAAAGAAGAAAAGGAAAAAAGGGAGACAAAAGAAGTGCAGACAGCTGAAAGTATTCCCCAGAGGCCTCCTAAGAAAATTAAAACTGTGCAGTGTAAAGTGGTGCTCCTGGATGGCACAGAATACAGCTGTGATCTAGAGGTAAGGTATTAAGTCCTTATATAGAGCTCTTTTTTCTCTACAGAGAAAAAGAAAATGCTTTCATTTAATTCGGAGTTTAGCAAGTATTTTTTGTGTGTCTAATGAGCATATTACAAGGTTACATTCCCACTGCTATCATTAAGGCTCAGTTAACTTTATCTTTTTGAACTCCATCTCTATTTTTGTCCTTAATAAATGCACAATGTGGTATTCTAGCACAGAAGATAAAATGCAATTAATAAAACAGTTTGAGCTGCCCAGAGATCACCTCTGAGCAGTTGTGTTTTCTGTTGTTTTTGTGTTTTGCAAAAGATGGTTTTCCACAATGTGGTGTCACGTGTATTAGTGAAGTCAACTTGAGTTTATTAGTTTTAATTAAAATAATAATCTCAGCTGGATATATATTTTTAAAACTTTTGCTTCAAAACAAAATTCTGTTACAAGTATAAAATACATGCTTCTGTGTTAAAGTTATGTTCTAGTACCAAATCTTCACAGCTGTATGGATTGTTTACCAATTAAATCTCTGGATTAGACATTGTATATATGTGTCTGTTAAATCTGACTTAAGATCACTAACAGGAAGAGTAAGCTTACCAGAAAACAGCTTCTTGGCTTTTATAGCTTTAACATCTTCTGAATATTTTCTTTCAGTCTGACCATAGTGTCTGAACTTTGAGTCAAACAGAAGTTGTTCAATATTTTATATAAAAGTTTAACTGCAAAACATAAAATTATATGAAAAGAATAAAGTTGCATTCCAAATCTTCTGTCAGTGAGATAATTTGAAGTGCATACTTTCAAATTTAACAGACTTCATCATTATAGGTATTTAAATGGATAGCTATGACTGGGTTCAGAGGTTATGAATTCAGCAAACGTTTTTTTTACTCAGTACTTGACTAGATTGCAGATGCTTGATCTATATATTTCCTTGACTATTTGGTCCGTGAATACAGTTTTACTGTCCTTCATTCTACACTGTGTATTTAGAATGTTTCAAATGAGTCACTTTTTCCCTTTTGTTCCACTGAGTACTCATTTTGATCTGCAATTCCAGAATCCCAGTCAAATTTTCATTTTATCACTGTTCTATTGCTGTCTTGCCATAACTAGCTGTAGATCTTACTTTTTAAAAATAGCTTGCACATGTGCTTTGATTCTGTTTGATAACTTGACAGTGCTCTTTACCTTTCTTTACTTTAAATGGTAATGGAAAGGATGCCATTTATGCTCATGTTGATTATTGTCGTATGCTCATACTTGATTTTTTGAATATGCCAGCTTTTTTTAATTCTCTGACCTTGTTTTAGTGTTGAGCAGATGTTCTTTGATTAGTTTCTCATAGTTGTTGAAGTATCAGCAATGTCCACATCTGAATCTCCAGATCTATGTGCATCATCTATAAGCAACAGTACATGCATTTAAGAATTAACAGGAGAAAAAGCTCCTGTGTATATGAAAAACAAAACTTGCAAAAGCAGAGAGGGAATGACAAAAATTTTAACAGAAAAGTCTCTTGCTTTCTGCAAATCTTTACCTTCTGTAGAGCAAATGGTTGTGCTCACCTCCCACTTCCTTCTTCATGGTGATGTAAGGAGAATACATAGAATGATTAACAGAATAGTAGATGCACTCCTGATATTTCTAAGGAGGAATTCCTCAGAATTTATAATAACTTGTGCCTCCTATACTAGTCAAAGTAGTTCCTCTCAAGAATCAAGTTCTTTTAGAGTTTCCTTAAGTTGTGGCTTAAAGAACATGTTTGTTTTAAAAACACTCTGGCTTTAAAAAGTGTTAAACTTCCAGTGCAGGGTGTGTGCGTTTGTTTTCTGCCCAGAGGGATGGAAGTTTGTTGCTGAGTTCACTCTCAGATTTCTTTATGGAAATGCTCTTATAAAAAGTCCCTCCCCAGCTTTCCTGTAGGGCCCCATTCAGATACTGGAAAGCCACTATAAGGTCTCCCCACAGCCTTTACATCTCCAGGCTTAAGAGTCCCAACTCTCTCAGCCTGTCCTCATAAGGGAGGTGCTCCAGCCCTCTGATCTTCATGGCCCTCTTTTGGATCCACTCCAACAGCACAATGTCCTTTTTGTGTCTGGAGTCCCCATAACTAGATGCAGTACTCCAGGTTGGGTCTCATGAGAGCAGAGTAGAGGGGCAGAATCTCCTCCCTCGACCTGCTGGTCACACTTCTCTTGATGCAGCCCAGGATCCGGTTGGCCTTCTGGGCTACAAGTGCAAATAATGTGTTTGTATCTCGCTAAGTTGAGTTAAGGATTATTTTTAAAGCCCTACTACCTCCAACTGAATACATTGTCCCTTTTGTCTTTTTCTGCTGTATTTGAATTGAAAACATAGTTTTTCTTTACAAGTGATTCTTTATTTTGGAAACATAAGAAAAATGAAAAGGCTGAGTTGCTCATAAACACTGAGAAAAAGCTGTGTTCTCAGCTTAATAATTAGTATTACTTGTATGGTATTCTGGAATGATCTTTCTCAGGAAAAAGCCTCCAAATTCTCTCTCTCTTTTGAGAGAAACAAGTGATCGCTCATGTTGTTTGAAGAAATAGACTTTTCAAGTTGAAGTCTATTTGGTTCATCAGGCCTATGGCTTTGATTTCCATGTAGCATTCTTCATTATTTTATACATGTTCCTAAGTTCTATCCCCTCCTATGCACCTGGTAATTTTGGAAACGAAAGAATATTCCAGAGAGTGCACATCTTAAATGATGGCCTTTTATGATAGAGTGATGGCATCGGTGGACTTTGGAAAGGTAACTGGTGCCTCTTACCTGGATTTCTGAATGGCCTTTGTCATGGTCCTGTACCACATCCTTATCTCTAAATAGTAGTGATATGGGTTCAGTGGGTAGAATATTCAGTGGATAAGGTATTGGTTGGATGGTCTCAGTCAGTGGGTTGCAGTAGATGTCTCCACGCCAAGGTGGAGGCTGGTGATGAGTGGTGTCCCTGATGTAGTGCTTGATCTAGCAGTTGGTAACCCTACCCATGGCAGAGGAGCTGTAACTAGATATCTCTGAGGGCCCTTGTGACCTAAGCCATTCTGTCATTCTGTGTGATAAGTTGGGAAGAGTGGGAAATAAATTCATCAGCTACAGCTCTAAGTTACAAACAGAAGATCTCCAAGCCTCTTTCTGTGATCTTGAGATCGAGAAGTTCTGAGTTTGCATCCTTTAAGATTTTTCTTAGAGATTCTTGATGCCCTCAATTTGAGAGAATGATGAAGCCTAGAAATTCTTTGGAAGTTTTGATTTCAGCCTGTTGCATCTTGGAGCTCTGTCATGGTTAGCTATGTAATGTGCAATATGAGCTTACGAGCTGCCTTTATGGTTCTGTTACACATTCTTCTTTAAGTGACTTCTTACAAAGTTTAACTTTCTGGGTTATAACACATAAATAATGGCAACTTGTGGAGGTCTTCCTTCAAAGATTACATCCAGTATTGAAGTGTTTAATGCTCTGAGTGCTTGAGAGTGATGCATCTAATTCTGTTTCTTCAAATGCTTCTTAAATTATTTTATGCGTGGAAAATTTAATTATAAGCAGCAGGGACTTTATTTACATATATTTGCTGCTGCTTGCAGGTAACTGTTTCTGGGAAGCTGACGGTTCTTAACTGAAGAAAAAACTGGCTACTGTTCTATCAGAATAATTAAAAAAAATTTTTTAATCATTTAATTGTACTGCTTTTGAGAGGAGTTCTACACTTCATTATTGTCAACGGTTTATGGGCAGGTTCGACCTGGTTCTGTGACGAATGGGGCGGGGGGACCCATGGACCCATGCCCTGGGAAAGGGAAAAGGGGAAAAAAGGGTAGGGAGATGGGCCTGAGAACAAAACAGCGGCAACGATCTGAGGAGAAACAAACTAATTTACTAAATAAGATATCGGAATGCAAAATAACACAATATAATATAATTACAATTTAAGCTGATAAATCTAATAAAAATGAGAGAGAGTGTCCAAAGTTAAGGTAGGCCTTACTCTAATACCGACGGTGAGACGGCTGGGGAGCGCGATGCTGCCAGGACGAGAGATGGGTGGAAAGAAAAAGAGGTCTTGTGATCTGTGAGGTTTTTCTTTTCCTCTGACCGGAAAATGGTAACAGGGGAGCAAAGTCCCCTGGGAAATGTAGTAGTCCTTCTCTTCTGAGAACCAGGTACATACACTAGATGATGTTATGATGTGGAATACCAATAACCAAAAATCATAAAACCATGACAACTATTAAAAGACAAAAACATCTTTTAATGGACCATGGTAATAAATGTGGCAAGAAAATACTGTTTTATTTGCAAATGATTCACAGAAATCTGTTTTGCCAGGCCCCTGGCACCCACTCCAGTACAATTAGGGTGAATTTCAAGAGCTAGAATAAGAGATGTGCTGTTTGCAGAGGTGAAAATCTAATGTGTTTATGACAAAAACTAGTAGACAACAGCTTGTGGTGTCTTGCCAGCTCTTCCTTTCTTTGGTTCTGCAGCTGAGCAACAATTTGTGAAAGTTTGGGGGATTTGGTTTGATTATGGAGTTTCATATCATGCATACATTATAACACAAATGTGAAACTTATTTCTATTTTCAGAGTCAAAATAGGGCTGCTCTTAAAGTCCTTATCAAATAAGCAAATATTAACACTGATAAGCATTAACGTTCTTAAAAAAAAAAAAAGTAAGGAAATGTTAATGCTACCTTATGGTCAAGTGAAAGGGCAGTCATAGAAGTAGCTTTTGCACAATGGAAACTTGTAGCTAGTACTAGCTTGTAACTCAATTATTTTGAAATCTTCAGAAATGAGTTGAATGTTGGGAACAAACATTTGTAAGGAACTCTATGGAATCTATGTACCATTAGAATAAAAAAATTGATAGTACAAATTGCAGTACAATTATAAACTCAGTTATATCAGTAAAGAAAAATGGATATACGTTTTGTTCTAACAGGGATTATTTTAGTTTTCTTTGAATGGATTTGGTCCATATGCAAAATTAGCCTTTATGATATTAATAGAATAGTGATTTATTGCAATATAAAATCTGGTTAAAATTAAGTTGGTGTAACTTCTGCATAAGATACTTTTATCTTGGAATCTATAATTGAATCAAAGCATTATTTATGTGACATGCGGAACACATTGAGAGAAACGTCTGAGTAAACAGAATCCTAATTACTACTACTGTGATAAAATGCTTCTGAAAGCTAATTTCTCTATATGTCATCTCTAACATATTATGTCATTTGTTGGTGAGAGCCACAGAATAGAAATTGATTGGCAGTGTTGAGGTAGAAAAGGTAGAAAAAGCTTTAACGTATTGAGACATCAAGTTTATCTTTGAAACTGCTTATGGAAAGAAAAAAATTCACTTACAGCAAATCAGCATGTTTTTACTTCTTTTCTTTTTTTGGCAGCTGCCTAGTGTTTTACTATGGAATTATTTCCTCTGGCTTTTTTGGCTTGTTTTTACACATCTTTCCTGTAGCCCAGGGCATGCCTGATGTGAAACTTGCTTGGTTTCTAACATAAAGTACATCTCAGATATTTCTTTTTTAATGGTTGCTTTGTAATTTAGTTTATCACCTCTGTTCTTTTGCCCTTAGAACTTGTTTTGTCTTATTAGGTCTTCTGACTGGTATCAACTTGCCATTTTGACCTCAGCTGAGTCAATTATTCTTTTTATCAGAACTTCTTAAACAGATATTTCAGCTTCTTTGGTGATGCTTTCCTTCATTTTTTTATCTGTCTTTGTATGTTATTACTTTCGTAGTTGCAAGTTGGAAGGACTTGGTTTATAGCCTGTTTCTTTAGCATAGCTTCTAGAAATTCACTTGTCTGAACACCAGTGTAGATACAATGCTTACAGTACTCCACTGTCCCCCCAGGAAAGTCAATGTAATGAAGATAATAAGCATTGTATCAAGTGAAATCTATTCATTCATTGTAATCTGATATTCTTGCTGTGGTGTTTTGTGGACTTTGATTTTGCAAAAATTGAAGTGTAGTCAATTCTAGCATCAGCATCTCTGCTATCTGATCTGAGAAATCAAAAACTTTAAGCAGCATTAGTGTTTTAGTGTTAAAAACTTTGATACCAGGCACTCTCCAGACTTGTTTTTATTTTTTTGAGTGTGGAACTACAAAAGTTTCGTAAGGAAAAACATTAACCTCTATTGAAAGGTTATAAAAAAAGTCCTTTAACTTTTTGTCAAAAATGAATTAAATTTGGTTAAGCCCACAGATTCCATATTAACAGAATAGATTAGTTTTCTGTGTCCTCTAACTTGAAAGTAACAATTATCTCTAGGAAACTTATGAAATATATATAAAGGTATAATATTGTGTGGAAATATTATGCTAATGAAAATGAGTTATGCATACATAGTATGTGCATACATGGAGAACGCGAGCAACTTATTAAATTATTTTAACCTTATAAGTATCATAGCTCTTAATTATAACATCCACGTATCCTCAGATTCTTCTTAGAAAAGTGTAAATGACTGCAGAGGAGGAAAGAGGAAGATACTATTGTTTGACTAGTTTTGGAGGAGCATGACTTACAAGAACTTTCACAGGTTGTGAACTGCTAGTAATGTTCAGTTACCTCTTATTGATTACTTTAACGTGAGTTAAGTTCACTCACAGAATAGCAGCTTGGGACAGAGATTTGTGAAAACATGTGAGGATGAAAGCAGAGTTTGTCAGAAGTCGCTGAATTGTTGTACTTTGAAATGACAGAAACACACTCATTGTCATAGCGTCAAATTCATGATTAATAGTGTAATATTTGTGAGATGTAACGGCAATTTAATTTTAGCTTCAATGAACAGACTGCTGTAATGCTTGAGATTAGGAAACAGCATGATCTAGGAAACGTTTTTTTTCTAGCATAATGGAATTATCTTGTATGACCAACTCCTTTCCTGATAATGGACATCTTTGAGAGCAGGTGCAAGTTTTCAGTCTCTTAGGGTAGCATACATATTCCTCTTGTTAGATGAAGGGAAAATAGAGGAAAAAGTTTTGTGTTTTTTTCCTTCTACAGTATATCAGGGAGTTGCAAGGAAACTTCTGCAGTAGATTTGGGATCTGTGATAAAGTCTTACTCAGATGTTCTTCTGTTAATGCAATCTGGGTTTCAGTACAGGATAGCAGTTTAAATAAAAAATGCTAACTGTATAATGACTACTAGTTAGAAGCAAATGAAGATCATACTGTGTTTGTTTACTGCATTCAGTCAGCGGTCTAATTAAGTATTTATAACAAAAAGCATTTAAAGGATGCCAGCATCGACCGCATTTTATGCACGTATGAGCAACTGAAATGTATTGGAGTTGACATAAGGGTTCTATGGTTACTTAGTTTGCTTACATAAAATAAATCTGTGTTGCCTTAATGTACAGTTAAGATAATTTTTTACCCCTGAGTAAAGAAAAGTATGATTGAACTTGATATGGAATAGATCTTTAATTGTGGTTGGGTTTTATTTACAAATCTTTATTTTTTGACTGCTGAGATGCATGGTCTAGCATTTGAATAAACTTAAGTGGTCTGCCCAAAGTAAGAACATATTTTTCTAAATAAAAGAAGAATGAAATAATTTTGTATGTTTTGAAGACTTTGCTCCAGATTCAATGTAATGTTTAAGTGTGAAGCTATCTCAAAGCCAGAAATGTGCCTTGTGAGATCAGTCACTAGCACGCGCTTCCAGGGCTGGTTTCCTCGACTCCAGTCCTCCCATCTTGCTGAGGAGGGGGAGCATCACAGCATCCTGGCGGTGCCTGGCAACCAGCTGGGGTCAGCCCACCACTCTGACTTGTTACTAACCTGAAGGGGAGGCTGTAGAGAAAAGTGGCTACATCGTACTGCTAGGGGAAGTAGTTACTTGTATTTATGAAGAGTAAAATCTGTGAAAGTACCAACCAGCCTTAAGGTTCCCAACTCCCTTTTTTCAAAAGTGACTTGGACTTCTAAGTGCCACTGATCCTTTGTAATGCTTCAGCTACAAATTGTGCTTGTTTTATAATTGTATCGTTTGAAAAATTTCTGATCTTCAAGACTGTAACGTCTGCTGAACAGTGTAGTCTTTAATTAAGTAGAGCTTTGGATTCTTGGGGAATAAAACAACAATGCTTTCGCTATTTGCTCTGTGCATACTGTCTTCTCTGCCCTCCCAGCCTTAACATTTAGTGCAGCGTGGCGGAGCTGCAGTGAGAGGCACACTTGAGGAACATTGTGAGCACTCTGTCACTGTCTGCGGGATACAATCACTTCAGTGTCACCAGGGCCTACACAGAGGCAGTTGATGGCATTTCTTTGGAATCGTAGTAGTGTATGGCATCTGCTGAAATCTGTAGGATAAGCAAATGCAGAAATTCCCTTCAGCTGCCAGGCCTCTGAAAATGCCATGTTGTGGCCTCACTGGTAAATGCCATGAATAGCTGAGCAGTCATGTAGGTTCAAAAAGCAAAACTGCATGCCATTCGCGTTCAAATGTTCCACCAACAAGCTGTATTTTAAGTGTGGAAAGAAATTCTCATCTTCCCCACCCCTGATTGTGTATTGTAAGCCAAATGATCTAAAATGTTTTGCCTCTTGTCAGCTGCTATCTCCAGTACAACAATTTTTTTCCCCCTAAAACCTGGCACACAGAAACAGGACATGGGCCTGTCACTACCAGCAATAGGAAGACACAGGGTGACCCTTGTTTACATTCCCATTTTCTAGTGTGGAAATAACAGATAAAACTTCAGGACTACCTGCAGTTTACTTAAGCTGTAATTCTTCAGAGCTGCAAAAAGCAGATTTTTTGTGAGTATAATTGTATCTTTTGTTACTATAAAAATCTATATTTTTAGTATTTTTACTGTATAAAATATCAGACTACAATATTGAAATTAACATAAAATGAAAGTATTATTTTCTTTTTCTTTTTAATTCCATAGGATTTATTTATTTTTGGAGAATAAACTTCTCTAAGGCTTGTTTTTGAGTGTTTAATGGATTTGTTGGGTGCCGAGAGAGTTAGATAGAAGGCAGCCCTCTTCATTTACTTTCTGCCCCTCAAAATCTGCAGTGTTGACAGACCTGTTGTGCTTTGCTTGTTCTTGTATGGTGTTTCTACTAGTTCGATCACCTATTTTTATTGGCCTACTCCATTTTTTTGTTTCTTGAAGATGATGAAGGATCTTGGTTTTCATAAAACCATAGAATGGCTTGGGTTGGAAGGGACCTTAAAGACCATCCAGTCTGCCATAGGCAGGGTTGCCACTCACTAGATCAGGCTGCTTGAATTCCAATCCAGCCTGTCCTTGAACACCTTCAGGGATGGGATCCACAGCTTCTCTGGGCAACGTATTCCAGTGCGTCACCACCTTCATATTGCAGAACTTCCTCACAATATCTAATCTTCCCCTTTTCAGTTTAAAAGTGTTACATGTTTTCTTGGTAATTTATATGTGATTCAGGAAAGTCATTGAGGTGTATACAAAATGCTAGAAATGCAGAAATTAACAAATAAACAAGTTTTGAAAATATGATAGAGTTTATCATAAGAAAGCTTACAGCTTTATAACATTTTACTGATATTTTAAGTTTTCCTGACTAATTTTATCTTCTTATTCAGCATGTTTTATCAATGTTCATAAAAACAAGCATTTACTAATAATACTTATTTTCTTATTTTTCCAGAAAAGAGCAAAAGGACAAATTCTGTTTGACAAAGTGTGTGAGCATCTCAATTTGCTGGAAAAGGACTATTTTGGGCTGTTGTTTTATGAGAATTCAGATCAGAAGGTAAGCCTGTATTAGTTATGTTTTTCCCCTACATTGCTACTGACTGCAGTAGTTTAGTAAGGGATATTGTATTAAATATATACCTTTACAAATATTTGAGCAAACCATTTATAAACTGACAGTTCTAGTCCATTGTAAAATTGTGCCAACTTCAAGATACTGTTGTGTATGTTAATGAAGTTTCTATTTATTACTTTAGAGCGGTAAATATTTGCATTTCCTGGAAAATTAAGTAATTCCTGGGCTTTATTTTGTTATGGTAAAATCTTTTGCCATCCCTGCCAGTGAAGCTAGGAAAACCATCTTTGCCTTAACAGCTTGACAAACTTTCCAAAGCTTTATAAACTTTCATTAGTTCCCCTTTTTAAAAATACAGATGCACAAACAAATCTGTAGATGGTAAATAAATAAAAACAAATCTTCTGCCTACCTTTCCAAGAATTTCACTGCCTCTTCTCATGTATGCTTAATAATGCTCTGACAAATAAAATGAAAGATATCTTGGCCCAAGGTCTGTAACTGTTAGGCCTTATATTTACTTTTCATAGAATGATAGAATGACTTGAGTTGGAAGAGACCTTAATGATCATCTAGTTCCAATCCTTCTGCCATGGGTGGTGTTGCCAACCACTGGACCAGGCTGCCCAGGGCCCCATCCAGCCTGGCCTTGAATGCCTCCAGGGATGGAGCATCCACAGCTTCTCTGGTCAACATATTTCAGTGCCTCACCACCCTCCAAGTAAAAATTCCTCATAGTATCTTATTTAAATCTCCCCTCTTTTAGTTTAAAACCATTCCCCCTTGTCGTATCTTTATCTGCCCATGTAAAAAGTCAGTCTCTCTCCTGTTTATAAGTTCCCTTTCATTACTGGAAGGCTGTGATGATGTCTCTCTGGAGCCATCTCTCCAGGCTGAACAAGCCTGGCTCTCTCAACATTTCTTTATTGGAGAGGTGCTCCAGCCCTTGAGCATCTTTGTGGCCTTCCTCTGGACCCAATCCAACAGCTCCACGTCTTTCTTGTGCTGGATGCCCTAGGCCTGGATGTGGTACTCCATACAGGACCTCACAATAGCCCAATTATAGCATTAAAAAAAATTCACTGAAAAAGATGAGACTGGAGCTATTCCGTCACTAATATTGGATGCTAGTTTCAATAATGAATAGGTGTTTTGATATCAATACATTCAAATAGGTTCTCTTAAGTACCTCTTGGTAACATGTTTTCTTTCATATTTTTACACTTGTTTTTGGTGAGCACATTCAGATTGAGGTGAGAAACATCTTAGATCAGCTGTTGGCATTCATTCCACTAATTACTAAGAGCCATTTTAGCTTTTCCCAGCATCTGAATGTTTGTGGTTAGTAATGGACCAACAGTTACTCTGTCCACCAACCAAAATATACCTGTGGTCATCTTTTCCATCATAAAGAACAGACTAATAATTGCACATTGAAATGGAAAAAATGTAATTCTTTTAATCTTAATCTGTTTTCATGGCAGGAAGTATCATTACATGAGTATTTTTCTTAGTGGAGCTGTTTTTCCTTTTTTATTTTTATTACTTTGCATTATTTCTCATTTCATTTTTGTGTTTGAAATGAAGTCCAATTTAGTGATCTGAATAAATCTGACTTTGACAGCTTATATTCAAAAATAGTTGTTGGCTGGACTTGTTTGCTTTGGAAGCTTTCTGTGAAGCATTGAACAAAATACTCAATTCCTCTGTGTTAAAGATTTCCATGTATAAAATGTATTTTTACTTGGATATTTTATTTTTTGTTACCAATTTTTAAACCATTTATAGAAATTTAAGCTTTGTCAGTGTAACAAGAAAGAGTATGCCATTTGATCCTCTGAAGAGTACCATAATCTCATTTATTTTTTTGTTGTTATCACTTATAGTCCCTTTATTTGTGTTGCTCAGTATTCTTGGAAATATATGGGTGTATACACACAGTGAAATAGTGTATCACTGGATCATCCAGTATCACTGGAAGAGAGGAAATGTCTAAAAGCAGACATGGGATCTTTGAATTATACCAGGAAAGAGCCCATTTCGGTAGATCTTTGGAGGTGGAATAGGGAGCCTTCAGATTTTTAAAACAGAGCAGGAAAGTTTGGATTGGTGCAGAGTATGTCAATTCTTTCTTTCCTATTGTAATTCTACTTGAACTAACTTCTTGGTATTCCTCACTCCATGTAAATGGAGGTACCCAGTGCCATACCTTAAAAAGCCTATCTATTTCTCTCTGTATGAGAGTTTGTCTGTGTATGTATATATGGAGTTATCAGTGATATCTTCCTATATTGTAGTTACCACATGATGTTTATAGCACACTGTGAGTGATGAAAAGTTATTTGTCCAAACTAAGTTCCAGTGAAACACAGAAATTAGGTCTAGGTCTATGTTAGACACTTAGTATTCAAATAAAGGTTGATGAGCAGAGTTGAACTGTTGTATTCCTTGGAATACTCACTCAGATGTCTTTGAAATCTGAGAAGGAAAAGGAAAGAACATGTTGTTTTTGGCAGGCAAATGGAGGTATTTTACCTAGATTTCCCATTTTGCTTTCTTGTTGCTCTTTGAATGTGTGGCATTTGATGCTTGTTAACAGGGATAGTCCTTGTCCATTGCTGATAGTTTTTGAGCCTTTTAATTTTAACTTGATTTCCAAAGCAATTAGAGCAGCTCTTCTCTTGTGCAACTGGCCTATATTTTACAGATTTTGTTATATGTGCAAGATGATAACCATTGTATTCCTTATTAGTGTTTTGTTTTTACTGACACTTCTAAAGGAAGTGATTGTCTGATTTTTGCTGTCTTTCCTCAGTTAGCATTCTGTGATCTCTACCTAGAAATATAAATAGCAGTAAGAGACTTATTAAAATTCTGTGACAGTTTTTTAGATCTGGCTACTGTACAATGCATGACTTCATAAGGTAATGGGGGGAAAACTGGTGATGTGAAAATTGCTGGTCATGTGCAAAGGCTAAAGAAGACACAAGGTTGTAGAGTAACTCAAAGCCACAACAAAAAGGGAGGTTAATCCTAGTTTTAGTTTTCTGGAACTATTTCATAGACAATTATTGGAGTTTAAGACTTTGAAACAGTGATCATTTTCATTTATGTTTTCCTTGTTCTTTTATCTTGCTATTTACATAGGTACTATCTGCAGTTTTCTGTTTTCCTCCTGTGATTATCACTATTGTAAGGAGGATGCAAGTAAAACTTTTCTGGTAAACAAAATAAATTTAAAGAATTTACCAAATTGTATTTCAGATGACTGTGCTAAAGCTCTAAAAGTTTGTTTTGTTTCTGACCGTGAGTACTTTAAACTTTACTGAGTTTGACACTTCTTAGAGAAATTCTGAAGACCACAAACTAACAGAAAAGCAGAAGTAGAAGTAGAAGCAACTGATGATCTTGTTGTCAGAGACTACTTACAGTTGTAACTCTTTTGTACAAAATAACATTTATGGCAAGATACTCAGCAAGATGTGAGCTCTTGAAGATTCTGATTTGAAGTACCCCATTTAGGATTGCAGTTTGTTTCAGTGCCTTTAGGAAACGGAGACTCCCAGAAGTTGAAGTATCTCTTAAGAGACTTATTCAGTTTTCTGCTGTCTGAACAGTGGACATGGGTCTCTGCTGCAGCTGAAAGTTCTAATTGTGAGATGAGTGGGGAAAAATCAGAATTTAAAAAAAGAATTTGAAACCCTCAGCATCGGTATGAATCGATTGCTTATTTAAGTGCTTATGGTCTCTTTGTAGGTTGCACAGTCTGTACTGCAACATGTGCCTCAGTTGTATAGGTTTTTTATTTTCTCTGTTATTGTCACTCAAGTTACGAACTTAAAGCTATCACTTTTGTACAACATTAATTTTTGCAGGTTCTTGCCCTACTTATGGTATAAATGCATCCTGACAACGTGAAATGCAGGCACTGCAGTGTCTTAAGTCAGAATTCCTAGTTGTATGCTGAGAGATTTGTCATTTCTCCCCATCCCCCCATCCAGCTGATGTTTCTTTCATGCTTGTAAATTTGAAATACTACAGCCTCACAGAATGGAATCAGTAAGATAGGCACACTTACCTTTGTTTTTAAATGACCTTAGAATTTTCACACATCTCAACATCCTCTCAAAGAAAAAAAATAACATTTTATGTATTGATTTATTTAGTAGGTGGGGGTGGTGATGCTGATGAGTTCTGTTCACCAATATCTGCCACAGAAAGCTTGGAGACTTGGAGCTTTCACTGGTTTTAGCCTTCTCTTTTTCACCTCTCTGTATTAAAATCAAGTTTGAAGTCTTTTTTCATCTCAATACCAGTTCTTTCTGATACATTTTCCTGTTATGAATATTTCCCCTTGAGGTTAAAATGCCACAAATCTGACCTCCATCCCTGTCAGTACTAAATACTGAATGATGTGTTTTTTCTCATTCTTGTGCAGTCATCACAGCCACCCATTTAGTAGTCAGCTGTTGAACTAGACAGCAGCTGTGGGGTGTGGAAACTCAATGCCAGGCGCTCTTTTGAATTAGAGCTGCTCCCTAATGCACCATCAGGGTACCATTGGAGGAGGAGTCCCATTAACTTTCCTCTATGGGTGTTCTGTGCAGCTGGGAGAGACGTTATGTTTTAAAATCATACTGATTTTGTTAGCTTTAATAGACATGTTAAAGCTATTGAGGTAAAGTTACTCGCTAACCATTTTTTTTCATGGCTTTATAAACGTTAAATTTATTGGCCCAAAGTTTAGTTGGTGATTTCATTGCATTACACCCCCAAATTTCATGAATGCTCCATTCACACTGTAATTGGGCTGCAGAAGTGTTAGAAAGCTTGTGCTCTTATGTTGTGGGCACCAGCTGGAAATGCTGCTTTTCTGAGTTTGTACAAAATACTTTTGTACTGTTAGAGAACGTTTTGTTGTTCTTTGACAATTCATTATTTTGTCTTATCTGTAACCTTACCATTCACAAACAAATAGATTTTTGCCTACTGGAGCAATGTAGTGTACATACGCTTTGTCTTTTGTGTTGAAAGACAGACCTGCCTATTCTGTGTTAAGGGGTCTATTTCAGGGTAGATTTTTTCAGTTGTGTTTATTTTACTCATAACAAAAGGCACAGATGCAAACCAAAAACAAACAAACAAAAAACCCTGGAATTATGCTTATAAATGGAAAACAAATATCTGACTTTATCAATTTTCCTTTATTCCATCAAATAAAGTTTGCTTCCTGTAAACTTACCCCAGACTTGGAAAATCAGAAAATGAACTGAATAATTTAAAGAAATTATGATTATTCTAATTTTTCATCATATTCTGTTTTATATTTTCTTCTGCTTTGCCATAATGAAAGATAGTTTTGACACAAACATAATCATGCATCCTAGTTTTCTGCTGTAATTATGCCACACCATATATAAATATTTCTTACTTTATACTATACTTTGTCTAAAACTTAAGAGTTCATGGTACTTTCTAGCTATACCTATAATTAGAAGAATAAGATGTTTTGGGAATGGAATTAAGGTCAAAACTGAAAATTTAGAATTATAATTGTAGCTGAAATTAGTTTCAGCTAAAATTATTTTAAGACTTCACATGTACTCCAAGGCCTTTCCTTGCCTGTTGGAAGAATATCGACAGTATTTTTTTTTCTGATTTAAGCAGAATAAATTTTATCCAGACTTTCTGAGGGGAGTGTTTTATATCTTTTTCTTTACAACAATGTTGTGGACTGTGCATCTCTAAAAGAATTGTAATTGCTGTGAAATGTAGATGTTGCACACTTCCTAAAGCTGAATGAATGTGGAATTATCTTTGTATTTTAATTGCACCTTAAGAAACTATAGAAAGGTTTTTCTTGCATTTATTTGTGAACAGTATTTTTCTAATGTAAATGCTCAGTATAAATGACAAAACTAGCTTGGATCAAGGTCATTTACAACAAGAAACTTAGTGTTTTGGTTCATGTTCACAGAAGCCACATCCTCTACCAGCAGAGATCTACAATAACGATTTGCAGTAGAGTAAAAGTGTAATGTAATTCACATTCTCCTAATGCATAGAGACTCATGAAAGGATGATATAGCATGCTTTGTCTGTTTGAAATAGACTTATTTTCCACTGTCAAAGTCTGTTTAAAAGGACTCCGAGGTATTGCAGAACAGTTGTTGGAGTCTACAGTATGGCACCACATACTGAAAGTTGAGTCATTTTGTACCCAACACCCAGTACTTGTATAGGTTAGGCAAGAAATGTTGATAGAGATGCACCTTTAGAAATGTTTGTGCTGGTGCTGAGGTCCCTTGTGATCTTGAGGCTGCTACTGTCTGCAGCGGGCTACTGAAATGTAAATGCTCTCCAGAGAAGGAGACTCCACAACCTATCTGGGCAGCTTGTTGTTGATATGAACAACTGATTTGATGTGCATTGCTGAAAATAGAACCACGCATCTATTTTTGAACCTTGCCATTGTGTCAGTGTTAACACTGTACATGTTCATAGAGAACTTTGCTTTGGGGAAACTCAGAAACTTGAGTCATTTTTCAAAGCACCTTTGAATGTTATCAGAGCTAAAATGTATACACTTCAAGAAAAGTGATGGGAATAATAAATCTTCAGATATCAAGAGAAAATCTTGTCTTAAATAGCTCTGTACGGGTGTGTAAGCACGGGCACGTAGGGATTACATACCTTTTCATAAGGAGTCTTTCTATGTCAATAAAATGAGGATGAGAGAAAATTGCATTTGTCAAGTGTAATTTGCTAGACCACTTCTACAGTAAGAATATCCACTTAGCATAAGTAGTCTAAAGCAGTAAGACAACCATGAAGGGCATGACATTACACAGTTTCATTTACGTGCAAGGGCAGGGTGACTTGCTACCAAATTACAACTTCAATTCTAAGATTCCCTGGGAAATTTTAAAGAGAACAGATATTGGAACAATACAAACTTTAATTGCATTGTATGAAATTGTACAAAATTACTACTTTTTGCTGATAAATGATTTTAACTACTGTGTATTGTTTTATTACATTTTCAGAACTGGCTAGATTCTTCAAAGGAAATTAAGAGACAAATTCGAAGTAAGTACTTATGTATTTGGATGTTATGCTACCATTTTTTTGCTCACAGAAACATTGTTTCTGAACAATAGTTTGGATGTTGCCTAATTTGCTTAGAGCATTACAAGAATTTATCTGATAATGACACATTTGACCTTAAAACAGAATCCAAAGCTTCTGTTTTTGTCTGCTATCCAAGGAGTGAAACAGACTTGTGCTGTAGAAGTTAATTATTATTATTATCATTATGCTGGCTGCTGACCCACATTTTTCTGTTTTATATTTGACTAATTGGCTGATATTTTTGCATCTCAAAACAGTGAATGTTATTTAAATTTTGTTGCTGATATTTGGGTTATGAGATGGAGAATATTATCTTGCAAAAATAGTCACGTTTGTTGCTGTAGGGCTCTTTAACTTCAGAGACGCAGGAGAAGAATATGAAACTATGAGAAAATCAGTATACCTTACAGAAAGCATGTATTTTTTCAAACCTGACCGGTCCAGCACTGGCTTTTTTGATGCGTCAATCGTGGAACTTTTAAGTACTCTCTACGATGTGTTTCAGATGGAATCTCTGTGAGAATTCTATTTCCCATACTCAAGATAGAATCAGAGAATCATAGAATGGGCTAGGGTTGGAAGGAACCTTAAAGATCATCTAGTTCCAACCCCCATACAATGAGTAATTTATTTTACTCTGTTCCCATAAAGTTCTGTCAGGTATTTCACTAGCCATGTAACTTTTAGAGTAGACAATAAATTCAGGAAATACTTTTCCTGACTTTAAATGTCTCAAAATAACCACTAGAAAGGGTTAGAACAGCTCTTAATGAATTTCTTCTCGTTGCATTACACATGTGACCAACATGGTTTCCTTTTAATTTTTTTAATTATTATTATTCAGTGGAAACATTATTTTGTTAGTAGCTTTTAGGAAATCTAAGTAGGGAGAGAATGCTAATTTTATGAAGAGGTAATGATAATAAAATTTGTGTGTCTACACTTCCAACTCAACAAGAATGTAAGTTTAAGTAACTGGCTTTGATCTTTTGCAGTGTTTGATCCAGTTCAAGCGCTTGTAATTAAGAAAAGCCATATGTTAATTAATCCTTTTGTTAACCATTGTAAATTGATTAAATCCCTTACTATGTTAAGGAAGGCATGTGTTTTTATTTTCAGTGAAGAAATGGAAGTTGCAGAAGTTTCACTGGAGGCTATTTTTTCATTTAATATGCTGTTGTATAAACTCCTATTAAAATTACTAATATGCTTATATAAGTAGAAGTCATCTACAATTATTCTTTCACTGAAAGAAAAGTAATAGGTATTGTAATTTTTATTCTGAAGAAATGTCAGGTCTTCAATAAAAACCTATGTCAAAGTATGTGTGCTAAAGGCTGTTTTGTTAGATTTTAATATTTAATAAAAGACTGAGGGCATTGATACTTTGTGTTATTGTCTTCAGTAGTTATCTGCTTTCTAGAGACCCTACGAGTGTCTCGAATCAGAAATGTAAGAAATGGCCTGAAATTGTTTTGGATGCGCTACATAACATTTTTTGGTACTGTTTAATGTGTACTCCAAAAATATTTTAAGGGAATCCGATTTTTCATACAGCATGAAGACATGTTTTTTTTATATAGGAGATCAAGTCTGGTTTCTTGAATTAGGCATCACAATTGGAGTTTTTTCTCTGGTCTGTAGTACTTCAGAGTTCATAGGCATGGTGTATAAGGTAAACAACCAAATGACAACACCATTTTAAAGATTTCAGGAATGAAAGTTACTTATGCTGATTTTCAAGTAATTAACATACTGTTGTATTCTTTGTAATCATTGTTTTAAAATTTCCAGATATTTCAATGTACTGCAAAAGCAAATTTTTCTTCCCAGCTAGCTGGGTGTCAAGCAAGGAGGTTTCTTTTTGTTATTGTTTTTTTCAGGTTTAGTTCTAATTAGGAATAGGTGTCTTACATTAAAAAGAAAAAAATTCAATTATAATATATTTAGGGTACCTGTAAAACCTACTAGCCTATTTCGTCATTTGCAAAGAGGAAACACATTTCCTTTCCTCACGTACAGCATGAGAGAGAGCAGGGACTTTTCAACCTCCAAAAGAGAAGACTCCGGCGAGACCTGATAGCAGCCTTTCAGTATCTGAAGGAGGGGGCTACAAGAAAGAAGGGGACAGACTTTTTAACAGGGTCTGTTGTAACAGGACAAGGGGAAATGGTTTCAAACTAAAAAGAGAGGAGATTTAGACTGAATATAACAAAGAAGGTTTTTTTACCATAAGGGTGGTAAAATACAGAAACATGTTGCCCAGAGAGCTGGCAGATGTCCCATTCCTGGAGATATTCAAGGTAAGGCTGGAGGGAGCTCTAGGCAACCTGATCTAGCTGTAGGTGTCCCTGTTCAATGCAGGGGAGTTGGACCAGATGACCTTTAAAAGTCTCTGTAGCACTAACATGCTAGATTATTGTATCCAAACTGATACATGTATCTGAACATACAAATGTGACAGAGTGGAGTTCAGCATGCCAGGTTTTAACTTAGTACTCCATAAGTTATTATAAATATTGTTATTATTTGAGAGATATGTTGAGTACTTGTGTACTATTCTTTGACTGTGGAAAATGAAACAAGAATCCTGTAGTCTCCTTCAAGACATGGTTTGCATCAGGCTGTCTGTTGTTCAGCTTCAGGGTCCCCAGGATTTTGTATGGTCTCATTTTTTTTAAGGTTGGCTTTTCACTGGGCAATTATGTTGGACCTCAGCAATTACCACTATAGCGATGTCGATGTGGTTAGTAAACTTGGTCCACATATTACTGGCTGTCTTCTTACAGTTATGAAGGTGACAAAAAAAAAAACTTTTCTGGCTTCAGTCAACCTGAACTGTTCAGGAATTTTTTCTAAACTCATAATGAGATATTCACTGTGATTAAAAACTTTCAATTAAACCAGTTATGTTCAGGTGGGATAATTACATTTCTGTCACTGTCTTGAAAAGTGGTACATCTAAAGTGGATTCACGCTTTTGCAAAATTGAGAACTTCAGCTCTTGGATATAGTAAAGGGACAAACAGTAGCCACTGCCTTTGGAAAAAATAAATCCTGAATTTCAGAGGGTATGATGTTTCACACTTACATAAAATTTAATATGAGAATTTCTGTGCAAGATGTACATTTAGTATGTATATAACATTCAATTCAGTTTTGTTTGTTTTTCTTGACTCAGTCTAACAACTGCATGAGCAAGCTACATAAACCTGGTTTCATTGTAATATTAATTGTGATTGAAGATCAATTGTTTGTCAGCAGTAGAGTTTAGATGTGAATGTATAAATCATCTGTTCTAGGAAACTTATTTGCTCGTTTGTGTAGCTGAAGTATGTGAAAGTGAGTTATAGACCTGCTTCTCTCTCCCTCCACACAAATTTTGAAAATATAGTTGGTATGTGTCCTGCTTTTGCTGCGGCTAGAATTCATAATTTTCTAAATGGAAGTTAAAATTGTATGTAATGTTGAATAGTTGTTTAGGTCCAATGCACTGTTATGTCAATTCTTTCAAACCTGCAGCACAGTTAGTATTTTTACTGTGAAAATTTAAAGCTCTATTATGTTATACAAAAAGTTCATATTGCATATCATGTGTTGTATATTTAACACAATATAGAGAGCATTTGGAAATTCTGAGGGCAGAAGAGACTGGAGTGGGTTTTTTTTTTGTGGAATCTCACCTCGTATAGCATAATTTTAACTATTTTTGCTATTGAAAGTAAATATTACTGTTTTTGTCAAGAGTACCTATTTAACCATAAAGATTCTAGAAACTCCTGGTAGTACCCATAATATAATTGATCTGATCTAATTTTGTTAAACCTTGTCCACCTAAGTTAACAGCAGTTGTTTTCTGAAGGAGTGGATGCTTCCAGGAGGTGAGAAATTGCATTCTGAAATAAGTATCCGAGTGTTAAACTTTCATTGGCTATAAAGGGAGTCAGTTATGTCTTATATAGAAAATTAAATTTCAGCAGTCTAGGGTTGAATGGAATCATGTCCACAAGTATCAAAACTGATAACAGTTACTGTGACAGAAAAGTTGTTTCTTTTTTAGAAAGGAGTGATTGGCTGATGGAGGGAAGACAGTAGATCTTATTTACTTGTTTACTGATTCAATTTCCTTCTTGAGGAAGGTGAGGAAAATAATTTTGTGGAAGTGGATTAGAGCAGATACAGTAATACACCAGTTAAGTCAGCTGGTGGCAATTCTTGGACTATAAATTTAAATCTTTTTATTCATGCTAAAGACTGTTCTCAGCATCTTTATCATTAGTGTGCATACTGTCATTCAGATTGGGGAACTTAAAAATAGCCAAATGCAATACTAACCTTGACCCTGAGACTTGTATAACCAGCAATTAAAGTTGCTCTGGGAATACTGTGGAGTTGGAAGTCTTTTGACATTCTTGGTTCTATGGTATATTCTGCAGATAAGACTAAACATCTTAACTTCTCAGGATCAAAGATAAGAAGGAATAATGATATGATTAAATATATGTACTTTCAAATTGCACAGTAGACCAAATGGTGATAAATTAATAAACAGAATTCTGTAAGAATGGTGTAGCACAAATTTAGTATTTTGCAACACCATGTACTACAATATTTGAGGATTTTCCAATTTGTACTAAAGTGCTACAGGAAGTTAGAATTTATTAAGGAAAAGACTAACATTTTAAATATACAGCTCTGGCTGTCTGATTGTATAGCTAACAAAACATAGCAAGCTCAGGTAAAACATGTATGTCTAACACAACTCTTTGTGTGTGCGCATATATATAAACGTGATTACTTGTATGTGTAAGGTCACTTTATTTTATATCCAACTCTTCTATGTAAATTAGTATATACATGTAAAATTTGTAGCTAATACAGATCTACCAGAATTTAGCAATGAAGAGAAAGAAACACCTGTGCTAAAGGAAGAGTTGTCCTGTGGAAGTGTTCCTTTACTCCTGTTAGTTATAAAAATGATTTTGCAGTTTACAGCTAAGTTTGTGAGCTGGATCTTTGTCCAGAAGGGACTGTCTGGACTCTGTTTTTGTTGGTGCAGCTTTGAAAATGTGGACTGGTTATAGATCTTCCCTATTGCTTTTCATAGTTTCATGGAACATTTTTTATCTGTCTGTGAGCAGTGCATCTGTCCTAGTCACACAGTATACTAAAAATGTTACCTGATGTACAGAGGTAACACTGGGGGTAGGAAGGCCCTTCAGAGGGATGTGGACAGGCTGGATCGCTGGGCTGAGCACTATGGGGTTCGGGAAGGCTGAGTGCCAGGTCCTGCACTTTAGCCACAACTCCAAGCAACGCTACAGGCTTGGGGCAGAGTGGCTGGAAGACAGCATAGAGGAAATGGACCTGGGGTGTTGGTTGATGCTCAGCTAAGCATGAGCCAGCAGTGTGCCCAGGTGGCCAAGAAGGCCAATGGCATCCTGGCTTGTATCAGAAATAGTGTTGCCAGCAGGAGCAGGGAGGTGATCATTCCCCTGTACTCAGCTCTAGTGAGTCCACACCTCGAGCACTGGGTTCAGTTTTGGGCTCCTCAGTACAAGAAAGACATCAAGGCCTGGGAGCATGTCCAGAGAGGGGCAACAAAGCTGCTGTGAGGGGTCTGGAGCAGATGTCTTATGGGAAGCAGCTGAGGGAACTGGTATTGTTTAGTCTGGAGAAGAGGAGGCTCAGGAGAGACCTTATTGCCCTCTGCAACTGCCTGAAAGGAGTTTGTGGCGAGGTGAGGGTTGGCCTCTTCTCCCACATAAGTAGCAATAGGACTAGTTGCACTAGGGGAGGTTCTGGTTGAATGTTAGGAAAAACTTGTCAGAAAGAGTGATAAGTGTTGGAACAGGCTGCCTTGGGAGGTGGGGGAGTCACCACCCTTGGAGGTGTGCAAGAACCATGTACATGTGGCCCTGAGGGACATGGGTTAGTGGCCATGGTGGTGATGGGTTTGTGGTTGGACTAGGTGATCTTAGAGGTCTTTTCTAACCTTTGTGGTTCTATGAGTAAAAGCTATAAAATGTGTTTTAGTGGAATAAAAACTCGCTGTTTTAGAAGTTTGAATGAAATGAATCGTGTTAATTGTATGTTGCTAGCTGCTTAGCCATACTGCATTCTTTTTCTCTAAGAATGTGCCTAAAGTTGCGACAGAAGCATTTTTGAGGTATCAAGCTGTCTAGAAAATTTGATATTTCTGTAGTTTATATTATTGAGTGCTAAGACAGAGTTTTGTCAGAGACAAATTGCCAAGTATCATTTTAAATACCCTTTATTTTTATCTTGGCCATCGATTCATAGTGCCACTAGTAGCGTGCATTATTGTGTGAAGACAGTTATGTTTGTGTGCCTCTGTGATGTGACTATAAACAGTATGCTGTATCGAGAACTAGAAATATAGGCTGTGCATGCTGAAATATACTTGCTAGCCTATGTTTTGAGGATAAATGTGTTTTTGGTATTCAGATAAAGTATAAGATTATCAACTGTCCAGAAATTATTTCATAGAAAGTCAAGTACATTTTTTTCCTATGAACTAGTTATGAGAATTAGCATGAGCAGACGTGGAATTTTTCACGTAGTCTGCAGATTGAGAGGATTTGTTCTCTTTTTAGCTTTTAGAAGCTTCTTTTCCCCTTCCTCCTCCCCTCCCCCTCAGCAATGTCTAGGTTCCTGGTTACAGTGCTTTTTTGAAGGATAAAGGTAAAAACACTGACAACAAAGAGAAATAGATTAAACAGGAATTCACCTGTGACTATTTTAACTATAGTCTTAGACCAGGAAAAATTTATTCATGCCAGGAAGCACTGCTTCATTCCAGGAAAGCATTGTGTGGTTAGCACCCGTGTGGAAGTGCAACCTCTCCCCTGTAGCCTCCGTTATCATTACAACTCCTGAACGCTGTTAGCATAGGTATTTTAAGCCCAACTGTTTCTTGTCATCAATTTGGTTTACTTAATATTAGCATTAAATGATGCCAATTTCCTGAGAGATTGATGGAAGCAGGCCAATCTTATCATGTATTTCAGATTTCAGTTTATTTGTTCATCTTATAAGTTATTGTTAGAAATTTTCTTGTGATGTTTTTGTCTTAATTCTGTCTTGCGCTAGATTTCAGTAATTGATGCAGTAAGGGATATTTTACCCAATTCAGTACCAGTGTCCATCACACAAATTAGGCTTTCTCATTTAAGGAGATGTACCTTAGTTCATAAGCAAAGCTATAATTGTCCTAACAAACAAATACATTAAGATACATTAGATTGCCAAGCTTGCTAAAGGAAATACTGAGTTAGCAGTCAGCTGAAAAACGAGGTTCTCATTTAGGCAGAATTATGGAGGAATTGAAGTGCTCCAGTGAGTACTCATGCCTGAAAATATGAAGTAATTTTTGAAATGTTGAAATTCTGACACAAAGTACCTTTTCACAATTTAACAGCTACGAAATTTTAAAATAGTGGGTTTTTTGTTTCTAGGGAAATGACCTTAAACAAAAAATCCCAGCACCCATAGTGTAATGCTGGGAATAGCATTTTAGTAATTTTTTGTCATAATAGACATTTTTTAATGCATGATTTATGTGTATATTGCAGCTTTTAAAAATCTTACTTAAGGTTCAAAATTCACTGTTGACCAGCTTTATAAAATGATTGTCTTTTTTTAAAGTTATTTTTAAATCTTTCACCAAAAATATTATTTGTATTAGGAGAAAAGGGAAGAGAGAGAGAGAAATACATCTAGTTAATTTTTTAAATATTATTTTTATTTTTTATCTTTCATCATCGTTTTTGGCAAATTACATTGTAGTTTTACTCTGTCTGGCAAGATATGATAAAGCTTAGCTGCTTTGAAACAGCATGCAAAAACAAACTATTAAATTCTTTTTCTGGCTTTCTATTTTGCTACTTTCTTTTGTGTACATGTCTGTGCTGTGCTAAATAAAATTTGTTTGAATTTGGAAAGTTCTGTATTTTGTCAAGGCATTAGTACTTCTCAGTGATCATATTCCTCTTGCATATAGATTTACAAAAGCATAACATTCCGGCAATGGATTTTCATTATTTGAGCACCTCACATTTTTAAGATTTGAAAGCTGTTTTAAAACTAGAGCTATGATTAAAGGCAGTATTTTATGCTTTGACAAATTATTAACCTAGTTTTAACTGTGCTTTGGCATATAAGGTGAACATGGTGTTAACAATTTTGACGCATGTGAATTAAAAATTTAAACACAATTGTTATTATAGTTGTTAAAGGTTTTCTTGTTTGAGAAAACGTAAATGATTTTATAAGAGACATGGCTAATGTTTTATCTTCCATGCATTCAATAACAGTTTACTTTTTCTTTCTGTTATATGCAACATAGACCTCATTTTCACATCTCATATTCATAATTATTGTACAGTCATTCAAACTACAATCAATTTAAACAGGGAGATTGTTAACCCTTGAAGTGTTGGTAATAAATGCAGATTTAGTGCAAACGGTGTTTGTATTTGAACAGAATACCTCAGAAGTGGTAAGACAGTATGGTCATTTTCAAATTAAACACTCGTGCTGTTTACATAACTTGTAAAACATCATTTAAAGAATAATTTTCAACATACTAATATTTCACTGTATGTGTGTATGAGTTACCTGATAATGAAAATAATCTGTGATTCTTACTAATATAAGAAGAGGGGAAAGTACTTTCAAGTGTTTTCTTTAAGCTTTCATTAATCGAAGATTTACCTGACTGCCTAGAATTTTTTTCAGTAAGGCTCTTTCTTTGCTTGCCTTTTCTGTATTTGAGATTAACAATCAGTTGTTTCCCATGTATAGGTTTACCTTGGCTGTTCACTTTTAATGTGAAATTTTATCCTCCTGATCCTTCACAATTGACTGAAGACATCACTAGGTATGCATAGTTCATAATTTTTCATTTTAATGATGTTGTTTGATCAAATTAGACTACTTTGGTTTTTGGATGCCATAGCAGGTTTGACTACTAGCAGGTTTACTATAGGGTGCTAAAGTTGTTCTTATGCCAACTACTCTTTGAAATGTTGACACAAAGGAGTCCCTTGGCACAGGAGAATTTTGACATAGCAGAAATTTCTAAAGGGGTATTAATAAGAATGAGAGGCCAGTGTTTATTCAGAAAAAAAATATAATGTTGAGGAAGGCAAGAGGGGGGAGGTAAATGAAAATGATTGTGTTCAAAGGAAGCCCATGGTTTATTTTTGGGCTACTGCTTTATCATAGAGCAAAGGAGAGTATGGTTGTGTTGTAATTTACATTTTCAACAATATGACATAGTTTTACACATCTGCATTAAATGAAACCATAAAACATGGAAATAATTATCTTCCTTAGTTCTTATGTAGTATCCACCGCCTTTTCAGTGCTTTCTAGGCACCTAAAATAAGGATGGTAAGACAAACATAACCTGTAGATAGCTTGCTCAATTCACTCATTTTTTTCAGGAGTTAAGGAAAACATAAGCACTTACTTTTAATTTGGAATTAGTTAATTCTGCTGAGGTGAGATGTAATTATTACACATTGCATCTGATCAGTCTTCTGCCCAAAACAAGATAGCTATTCAAATCTGTAGCTGATATATTACTACAAGTAACTTAAGACGCTAAGTATGCACTATATCTTGTCTGTGTTTACTTTGAAACTTTCCAGTAAGCCAGTTGGCCCTTGAATTGCATTTTCAACTGATAAAAGCATTTTAATGATAGCTTAAAGCTAAATTCCTTAAAATTTGAGATTCATTTGTAAAAATAAATAAATAAAAATAATTAAATATCTGTGCTAGGGCACAATGTTAACTTACTGTATCTGGTAAAAAACTGTCTGCAGTCCTTGCAATTAAATTCTAATCCATATGTGGTTTGAAGAAAGCAGTTATGATTTCAGCACTAAAACAGATTTCTGCGTATTACATGGTTTGATTAGCTAGTGAACTATAGGGTATATAAAAGTTACAATTATTAAGCGAAGGGGATATTCAATACGAAATGAACAGGAAATCCATGGGTTTTATTTGTAAACCTTAAACAGTTGTAGTCAAGAATGTGAAATGAAGGCATTCTTAAATCTACTTTTGTTACCGGGTATATTTTTTCATTTGTTTATATATTGGAGATCGTAATTTTTCCTGCTTTACAGATTATTTATGAAAGTGATACTGACTCTTAAAAATTGAAATCATTACCTCATAGTAAATTGACACTCAAATACAACAAAGTGTAACAAATTACTAATGTACTCACTTTAAAATATGCTTCTATGATCATGTGTATCTGGAGAAATTCTGCAATATCTCGTATGAGCTTGATGTGTTAACTTTGTCCATTTTTGTTTGTTTTTGTTTTTTTCTCCTTTCCCTTGTCTTGCAGATATTTCTTGTGCCTACAGCTTCGCCAAGATATTGCTTCTGGTCGACTGCCATGTTCTTTTGTGACTCACGCCCTCCTTGGTTCATATACCCTGCAGGCTGAAATGGGTGATCATGACCCAGAGGAGCACCGTAGTGACTACATCAGTGAATTTCAATTTGCACCCAATCAAACTCAAGAAATGGAGGAGAAAGTAGCTGAGCTACACAAAACACACAGGTCTATCAGATGTAGTGGAACAAAATGAAATGATGCTTTGTCATGTTTGTGTCATTTCTCTTAAGAGTTTGTGTAAAACTGTTAAAATGAAGTTTATTGTTGCTCTGGAAGTCTTTCGCTGCGTAACTGGAGCCTCTTAATTCCAAGCATTTCAAAATCATAACTTCAATAAGGTACCAGAGAAGAACATTTTGAAAAATTACTTTTGTCAAAGCCTATGAATTAGTTTGTAAGGAAATGTAGACATAAAAATGTTGAAACAGTGAATTTAAAAAAAAACAAACCACAATGTATTAAAAGAATACAGCATACTCTGAAAGAACAGTTTCCCCTTAGGGCAAATGTGCTATTGATATCTTATAAACTCATGTTTTTCTATTCCACTTAGTTTTGATTCTCAGTACTTTTATCAGTGGACTCAAGGTTTGCTCAATGGTTTTAGGGGCCTGACTCCAGCACAGGCGGATTCCCAGTTCCTAGAAAATGCTAAGAGGCTGTCAATGTATGGAGTGGATTTACATCATGCCAAGGTATTGGGGTTTGGTTTGTCTTAAGGATAGTGCTTAATATTAAAGGATGTAACATACACAAATTACTTCATTTAAAATGTTTCAGAACTTCAGTAATTATATATAAGCCTTTTATTTCTCGTTCATGGTGATTACTTGGTTAACAGCTCTAGAATTGTTATAATTCATTTTAAATCTAGGTTTATTTAATGCATAGTTATACATGCATTCTAGGAAGAATAAGAGTGGCTAAGTAAATTTTAAATGTCTGGCTTTTAGTGCCAAAGAGACTTGGGATTATAATGTAAAGCCTAAAAGAATATGCAATTATTTATGTGATACCGTAAGTCTCAGAGTATGGGAGGGGAAAGATCTTGAGCGAGGGTGATTTTTGGTGTTTTCTTTCCACTCCTCTGGATGGGTCAAATCAAATTAGCATTTCTAGTGTTTTTTTAAGGTAAAAAAAAATACAGAGCCTCATGTTATTAGGAAAATTAGTGCATTGTAAGTGTATTAATCCTATATATAAAGACAAACAATACTTTAAAATATGAGAGAAATTGTGCAGAAAAATTGCACACTTATATTTGCAGTTTTCCTGTAGACTTGGGTTCTCTTAGAAACACATGAAAATACACTTAAATTTTTATTCATGGATATTAAATATGTCTATAGTACTTACTTTTTCTAGTACAAGTGCAGCATGGCAATTCACTTGGTTTGAAGCACTTTAAGGAACTAGTATATTTCGAGTTTTATAGAGCTTTCCTTTGCTGCAGTGAAGTAGCTGCAAGCTTTAGGAGTGCTGTTTGCCAGGGTCTATTTGGAGCTGTTAATTGTTATGCTGGTAGAGCAACTTTTTAATGATAGTGTTGGCTTTTGTAGTAGTTCATTTGTTGCTTGTGAGGACACAAGATTCTGCTGTGTTAGTATGCAGCAGTATGGCATATCTAAGTCTTATCAGTAAGTGCTTGATTCTGTAGCCTCCTAAACAGACATCAAATACCTGTTAAGTGGCACAGAATGCTAAGATATGTTGCCTGACAGTGCTTTGATTGAAATAATTATGTTGATGTTTTCATCTACTTATCCACTACTTCTAGTGGAATATTCACTGGAATAGAAGGTGAATATAAAAGATCACCATTATCACCAACTTGCTCTTACCTTCATTGGCTGTTCTAAGTTGGAAAGGTCTGTTCTTAATTTCTCCTTTTTATATTAAAAGTTATTGATCACACTTCTACCACAGTTCTCCTAGTTGTGTGTTGTTGACTTAGTTCTTATCACCAGAATATATCAGAATTTCCCAGAGCTGTGGCATACGCAGAGCAGTAGTAAAGTCATTACTGAAGTCCAAAACGTTTCCTCTGAAATTATTTTACTTAGCCACTTCTTCATTAAGTATCTCATTGTCACTGTCTTTCCAGTTTGGATATGAAACAAATTCTTCCTTCAAGGTTATACCAGGGATAATTATTCTTTTTGGAATGCTATTAACCTGATTTTTATTAAACTGTCTTATACATGATAGGATTCTGAAGGTGTGGATATCATGCTGGGTGTATGTGCTAATGGACTGCTCATTTACAAAGACAGACTCCGGATCAACCGCTTTGCTTGGCCAAAAATTCTGAAGATTTCCTATAAGAGAAGTAATTTCTACATCAAAGTCAGGCCAGCGGAAGTAAGTAATGCCTTTCTATCTTGCTTTTTTTTGTCCTGTCATCTCTACCTAGCAACAAAATAACAGCATCAGTTTTTACCACGCACTCTGGCAGTCTTACGTTGGAATTGGAATTAATTGGATTTTTCTCTTCAAATTGCACGGCTTATATTAGAAAATTTTCTTATTAAAGAATGTTATCCAAGCAGAAAATGTTTTGTTTTGTTTTTCTTACTAGTTGCAATAGTTTTAGCAGGAAGTCTAGTACACTGCCCTTGTTTTCCTGTCCATAGAAACTTGCAGCCTTAAGGGAGAAGCCAGCTTCACTTCCTCCTTGGGTATAATTGTTCATTAAATGTCAGTGCTTCTAGTTCTGTGGGTGTAGCCAAAGGCCTGAGTTGTCCTGTAGGATGTTCTTTTTATTAGCAGCCATGGAAATACTGAATTCATCTTTATTCTCAGATACCATTATAAGTTCGTGAAAATTGATAAAGGAGGAGGGTTTACATTTCGAACATATTTTAACAAGAAATTCTTGGTAGAAACATGTTGAACTTGATGAATTTGGCTCTGAAATGTTTAGGGTGTCTTTTATTGTGTGAATACATAAAACAAAAGATGTTAGTGAAATTGTACAGCTAATAGAAAAAAGCCTTAAATTTATTCCTATTTATGCCTCTTTATTTTAGGCAAGGTATGTACTCTCTACTAAAGCAAAATATAAATTTGTTAAAAATAGATGGCATGCCACTGAAAATTTTTCCACAGTCGTATGTAAAAGCAATATTGCTGCTGTATGCTGATGTGTAATCAACTGTGTTTACAAACAGTGAGGCACGTTTTAAAGATATGTTTTAAAAGTATCTCAATTTCAGTTTCAAGATCTCTTGTTTAAATTTCCATAAAGTATTAGCACATGCAATTTTATAAAGCAACTCATCATTTCTCAAAACAGTTGTGTTTGTGCTCGCCTAAACTTCAGAGTAATTTCCAGACTCTGTTTTGCTGATTTGTTGAAGTGCAGAACAGAATCAATTTGAAGTCACTAAAGTATTTTAGTGTAAATAGACATTAAATGAAGTGACAGGAGCTATAACAATACTGATGGTTCTTAAGTTTTGCAAGATGAAGTAATTTAGTTCGAAGTCCAGATGCCAGTAAACCAATGCAAACATTGCAGTTTTGTAAGTTCTGGAAGACAGATGTATAAACATAGATGTAATGTTTTTTCTATAATCTGATATATAATGAGGCAGATCAGTCAGAGTGACACTACAGTATGGATTTCAGATTGGTATTACATCCAAAGAAAGCATACATCACAATCTGCAGTACAATTACTTCCTGCAGTTTAAAAGTAGCTAGTCAGAAAATTAGCAAGAAAAACTAAAGTATTATTAAATTTCTTAAAACAGTCATTAGTACAGATAGGAAGTGATAAAGTGATAGTCACCCATCATGACTAACCCACCCAGTGTAATTATATTAAAAGATTGGAAACTCTGGTCTTTTGAAGTCTTATGGAGTCTTATGACAGGAGAATTATTGCTTGTTCCAGTAATGGAACTATGTGAATGGCCTTCTAATTAATAGACAGCTTAAGGAAATTGGTTAATTTACTTGTGAATTCTTTCCAGCTGGAACAGTTTGAGAGCACTATTGGATTCAAACTGCCAAACCATCGGGCCGCTAAGAGGTTATGGAAGGTCTGTGTGGAGCACCATACTTTCTTCAGGTGAATAATAATTCTCTGCTTCCTCCAATTTGCCAGCTCTACTCATGTCTTTCTTTGAAAGGATATGAGAAAAGTAAAGAAGATTTTTCCCCTCTCTTACCTTACTTTCTCCATCAATTGACACTTCTTAGACAAAAGACATCCTACTGGTCATTGACCACAAATTACCAGTTTCGAAGATCTCAGGTACGATTAACTGTCATTTAAACTTCCAGCATGCTAACAGTATGGAACTGAACTAGTAATCATACATTGTACTAGTTGAAAGATGGGCTTTTCAGTATGAGAATCTAGAAAGCCGATATACGCCTTCAAAAGAGGCTCTGAGGGCTTGAAAGTAAACTTCTTTAAATGTACTCTTCAGAATCTTCAGCTGTGTAAATGCTTACATCTGAATTCTTGCTTGTTTATAAAGTGGGCTGAGTTTACAGTCTTTGAAGTAATTCTTACTTTAAAGAATAAGAGTGCTATTTGTTTACATAATTAACTCCTTCTCTCTGCTTTTTCCAGTAACTAATAAATATAAAATTCTGAATTGGTCACTGAAACTACATACTATTTGTAAACGAGCACTTTAACAATAGAGTTGTTTCTCTTTCTGCTTTCACCATTGAAAAGTAATTTAATTTTTGTAATAGCACAACCTCCATGAGGAAGTGCAGCTATCCTTGCAACCCAGCAGTCATAGGATTAGGTTGAATTTCTTATGCATTGAATAGGCACTGAATCTTGAATCAGTTTCTCATTGTAGCAAGGGTAAGCTTTCTCCTTCAGTAACCTGCCTCTTATTTAAAAAAAAAAAGTGTTTTAAGACGCTTTCAATCCTGTTACTGCATGCTAGGTATTACCTAAACACCTGCTAGATAGAGAACTTGAGGAACATGACACCCAAGCAATTCATTAGTAGAACTGTCTCACTGGGCAGTTTTCAGTGTTCAGATTTTCACTGAATCCAGAACATACTTGAATGCAATATTAGTGTTTATGTTGAGATTGACAATTAAAGGAATAATCTATCTTACTTTAGAAACAATTATTTCAAAATGCTTGATTTTTTTCCTGTTTGATAGAATTCATTAGGTAAGTTCATTAAGATTAATGTCCCACCACTGTTTACTTCAAAAATTTGAAGTCTCCTTTGGCTTGGCTTGTCTGTTACCCTAATGGGATGCAGACCTGCTCTGCAATAGCAAGAACAAAAGTGCTTTTCAAATAATTCATGCAGTGTTTTGCTTTGGCAAGAAAACTGTATTTCCAATGTATGTAAATGGAGAATAAAAAAGTCTTATGGAAGTAAAAAAAAAAAAAAAATCCTGAACTGAGAGCTACCATTTGCCAATAGAAAAATTATCAGGAGCATTAATATTAATTAGATAATCTTACTACAGAAATTCTGACATAATAAAATCAATTGGATTTCATTCCAATCAGAAATAAATTTTTCTAATCAGGAATGACATGATGACAAGAATTATGTAACAGATATTTCAACCATTCTGTAAAATCCATATTCGCCACTGATGTCATCAGACAGAAAATCCTCAGAGCCTCTCATCCTAATTTAAAAACAGTAAAATAAATCCAGCTCTGTTTGTCTCCAAAGATAAACAACAGAAGCAATCACCGCAGTGGAAGACATTATAGCTTTTTTTATAGCATGTATATTGCTTGTGTATACCACAGTAAATTGTATTAAATGTAGATGTATATATTTAGCTTTCGGATCTCTCAGCACACCCTATATAACATAGAAAATTCCTTATAGTATTTGTCTTTGTGATGTAATTACTATTTGAGAAAAACTGAAACATTACAATCAATTTTCTTATATAACATTAGAAATTAATTTAGCAGATGTATTTATATACATTTATCATGAACTATGTTGAAAATTACAAATAAAAGGAACTGGATTTTCTCGTTAACTCTGCCTTATAGGTTTTCAGTAACATTTTCAAAGGTCAACAGCCTGCTTTAAGAAATATAGTTAGACTGTATAGCTACATTAATCTTCTGGGGTAAGCTTAGTCTGCAACTCTGGATCCTAACTAAAACTAGCTTATAATTCTGCTTTATGATATTACATTTGAAGTTTTCAAGATTGTTCTAGTGTTTTCCCAGTGTATCTTAAAATGGTGCAAACATAATTACATAAGATAACTGAAAACTAAACTTGTAATACAAAAAATCCATTTAAATGTCCTTAATCAGGAAGTAATTAGTTCTCTTGTTTTTTCCACATTAAAAGATTAAAAGTTTATCTCAGCAGGGTGGAAGATAAAAAAAAAAAAAAATGGCAGTTAATGCTGTAGGCTTGCCAAGACTAGGAAATCCAGAACAGAAAGAAACTTGGAAAAACCCTCTTAGCCTGCTTCCTCTTAATGCATAATGTACTCCTGAAAATAATGTGGAGAAATAAATCTGTCACAAATATTGCTTTAGGATGTTTTTATAGAAGCAGTGAAAGTGAAGCTCCAGATACGTGGCCTTGGTGCAGAAGAGTAGATTAATAGGAGAACTGCTTTCTTTAAAAATATACTGTGAAGCATTGGGATTCAGGTGCATGTATATGCATCTTAAGCATGCAGGATTGGATCCTTCTGGCTAGCATTCTGGTGAGGAATAACTTCTAAACTCCTAAACTTCTTCTCTTACAGAAAATGTTAGCCTTTTTCCTCTCTCACCATTTGTTTTGTAAAGTATCTGAAAAGTGTTCCGTTCTGCTGAAATACCTGCGGAATGATTTTAAATTTTCAGAATCCACTATTGGAAACTGTCTTAAATATACTGGATCTGATTCCACTTACCGTACATATTCCCTGTGCGAGTGCTTCAAAAGTATAGAACAAAGTCAGTATCCTTTGTCTTACTTGTCCATCTGTGCCATTGTAAGTACAATAGATATAGTAATTGTTGGTGTTGCTTGAAAAAAGATGTTCAGAGGGAGAATAGTGCATGGAGACTCCCATGCAGGGTGTGTGTTTGCAGTACCATGTTGTTTCAGGGGGCAATGTCAAAAACTTTTCTAGAGAAGCAGATACTGGGAAGAATTCTTACAGTGATGACTTGATCCTATCACCAAGGATGCTACTGTAAGAAACAGTACTCTGTGCTGAAACTGATGACTCAGATTATGCAAACAGAAATTACACACAGTAAGAAGATAAAACTGGAAAAGGGGAAACATAACCCCATTTTCAAGAAGGGGGAAAAAAAGATCCAGGAAACTATAGGCCAGTCAGTCTTACCTCCGTGCCTGGCAAGATCATGGAGCAGATCCTCCTGAAGGCCCTACTAAGGCACATGGAAAATAAAGATGATGTGATTGGTGGTAACCAGCATGGCTTCACCCAAGGGCAAATCGTGCCTGACAAACTTGGTGGCCTTATATCATGGAGTTACAGCATCAGAGGACAAAGGAAGAGCAACTGATGTCATCTACCTGGACTTGTTCAAAGGATTTGATGTTGTCCTGCATTACATCTTGGTTGCCAAATTGGAGAAAAATTGATTTGATGGATGGACTGCTTGCTTGATAAGGAATTGACTGGTTGGTTGCTCTCACTCAGTTTAGTCAATAGCTCAATGTCCAAGTGGAGACCAGTGACGAGTGGTGTTCCTCAGGGATCAGTGCTGGGACTGGTGCGATTTAATGTCTTTGTAGGTGATACGGACGGTGGGATCGAGTGCACCCTCAGCAAGTTTGCTGGTAACACCAAGCTGAGTGGTGCAGTTGACACGCTAGAGGGAAGGGATGCTATCCAGAGAGGGACCTGGACAGGCTTGAGAGGTGGATCCATGCCAATCTCATGAAGTTAAACAAGGCCAAGTGCAAGGTCCTGCACCTGGGTCAGGTCAATCTCAAGCACAAATCATAGAATCATAGAATTGCTCAGGCTGGAAAAGACCTTAAAGATCATCAAGTCCAACCGCAACCTAACTGTACTACTCTAACAACCCACCACTAAATCATATCCCTGAGCACCACATCTAAACGGTTTTTAAACACATTCAGGGATGGTGACTCAACCACCTCCCTGGGGAGCCTGTTCCAGTGCTTAACAACCCTTTCTGTAAAGAAGCTTTTCCTGATATCCAACCTAAACCTCCCCTGGCGCAACTTGAGGCCATTTCCCCTTGTCCTGTCACCACTGAGAAGAGACCAACCCCTCTCTCACTGCAATCACCTTTCAGGTATTTGAAGAGAGCAATAAGGTCTCCCCTCAGCCGCCTCCTCTCCAGACTAAACAGCCCCAGTTCCTTTTAGCCGCTCTTTGTAGGGCATATTCTCCAAGCCCTTCACAAGCCTTGTTGCCCTTCTTTGGACCTGCTCCAGCACCTCCATGTCCTTTCTGTACTGGGGCACCCAAAACTGAGCACAGTACTCAAGGTGGGGCCCCACCAATGCTGAGTACAGGGGCAAATGTAGGCAAAAATGCAGGCTGGGTGAAGAATGGCTTAAGAGCAGCCCTGAGAAGAAGGATTTAGGGGTGTCAGTTGATGAAAGATTCAGCATGAACCAGCAGTGTGCACTTGCAGCCCAGAAGGCCAACTGCATTCTGGGTTGCGTCAAGATAAGTGTGACCAGCAGGTTGAAGGAGGTGATTCTGCCCCTCTGCTCTCATGAGACTCCAACCTGGACTACTATATCCACTTCTGGAGCACCCAACACAAGAAGGACATCAAGCTGTTGAAGTGGGTCCAGAGGAGGGCCATGAAGATGATCAGAGGGCTGGAACACCTCCAGTACAGGAACAAGCTGAGAGTTAAGGCTCTTCAGCCTGGAGAAGAGAAGGCTGTGGGGGGACCTTGCAGTGGCCTTCCAGTACCTGAATGTGGGCCTACAGGAAAGCTGGGGAGGGACTTTTTATAAGAGCATGTAGCAACAGGATGAGGGGAAATTGTTTTAAACTAGATGAGGGTAGATTTAGACTAGATATTAGGAAGAAATTTCTTTACTGTGAAGGTGGTGAGACACTGGAACAGGTTGCCCGGAGAGATTGCGAATGCCCCCTCTGTGGCGGGGTTCAAGGCCAGGCTGGATGGGGCTTTGATCAACTTGGTCTAGCGGGGGGTGTTCCTGCCTATTGCAGGGGTTTGGAACTAGATGATCTTAAAGGTCCCTTCCAACCCAAACCATTCTATGATAGGTTGAATGAGAGCTTGAAGTTTTCATAAAGAAATATGGGAAAGTTTAGAGAACTTAACATTCATCAAATATCTTGCAGCAAGTTCTTCCAAAATGTTAACTAGGGCTTTCTCTAACACTGACTAACACTTCAGTGCAAACATTCATATCCAGCACAGAACCCAGCATTAGTACTAGTCATAACTGAATCTTTTTCACCCTTTTCACAATACACCTTTTTTTTCCTATTCTCCTTATATCCAGTATCAACTATATAAATCTATAAGCCATGCTGTAACTAAAATGGAATCTGAATCTAGCTTGTTAAACTTTTAAAAGTTGAATGACAATTCTGCAGCCATCTCAATCTCTTTCTTTTCCACTTGCTACAGCCTTCTATGCAGCTTTGAAATGCCATTCTCTAAATTTGAGGAACAGCAGCTGCCTCATGGGTACCTCAGAATATAGGAAAGACAGTAGAAGTGGGTTATATAGTTTCCCCTATAAGTAATGTTCTAAGGAGCAAGATTAGAGTGGTATTCTATGTGGACTTACAGTAACCTCAACTATCTAGAAAGAATACCATTTAATAATGTTAGCACCAAAAGGTAAGGACCCCAGATGCTTAGTTGTACTGTGGAAAATGTGTTAATTATCAAATAATAAATAATATGCACTGTTTTATTTCTTCTCAGATCTTATGGTAGAGTCGTTTATTGGGCTGCACAAATATGCTTGGTGAACTAAAGTTTCAATATAATTAGTTAGAAGTACCTCATTAAATAGATAAAGCGTTTTTAAGTGACTTTCTTTTTTACTTTTTAGACTTCTATCACCAGAACAGCCTCCAAAAGCAAAGTTTCTAACCTTGGGTTCTAAGTTCCGGTACAGTGGACGTACGCAAGCACAGACACGACAGGCTAGCAACCTCATAGATAGACCAGCTCCTTACTTCGAGCGTTCTTCAAGCAAACGTGTTTCCAGAAGCCTTGATGGTGGTATGAAATTGATGTATTTATTCAGTAAAATGATTATATTATGTATGGTCACCCTGATACGTGTTCATATTGAGAGACCTTGGAGACACTCAGAACTCAACTGGACAAGTCCCTGAGCAACCTGGACTCGCTCTGAACAGGTGGTCCATCTAACTAATCTTGAGATGTTCCTTCAAACCTAAATTATTTTGTGATACATCAGAAGTTATGACAAGGGTACGTTGCTCTTCACATTAGTGGAGTAAGGATCATGGACTTTGTACATAGCAAAGAAGCTGAAAAACAGTGTCACTCAGTAACCAGCCTGTATTCCTCATTGTTGATATCACTATAGTCATTTTATCGAGTCTTAAAAATAAAATGTTCTCACTACTCCAATTAACCAAAATTATTTTGTTCATTAACAGCTCCCATGAGTATCTCAGACCAAAGTCTGCTAAGAGACTTCCATAGTACAAGAGGGCAGCCTGGAGGAGACAAAATCATTGACCTTGAAGCTGCTGGACAAGCCAAGCTGAAAGAAAGTGGCAGAGAAGATGATGGAAGCCCACTCAAAACTCCACAATTAGAGTTGATTCAGGATGGAAAGGTATGGATGTCTTTCACACCAAAATTATTTGTTTATGTAGTGCATGTTTGCTTATTTAGAGCCTGCCACCTCTAAGCATCATACAGAACACCATATTAAATATTTAAAGAAAATTGTCAAGTATTTTCTGTAGTTTATCTTAATGTAAGCATATATAAGCAAAAATGAAGGCAAACTTGTGTGTAGCATCAATTTTCCCAGGGTTTCTTTAATTTCTATAAAGTTAATTTGAATTTTCAGTAAGCTTGAGTGAGTTCTGGAAAAAATATTTAATAGGGTTAATAGTGTTTTAATTTCTTAGTTTGCGCAGACTTATTTGTTAGCATATCCGTTGTAGTATATGTTATACAAAGCTGGATGTATTATGACTGCTTTTAAATATTTATAGATAAAAACAGTATTGCTTTAGTAGTAATTTAGCAGAATTATTTATTCCTTTAAAAACTTCTGTGTTGAACTGAGATACAGCTTTCTGTGGAAATTTGAGTATTTTGGTCTGTCTCTGTTGCAAACAACCATTTACTTGTCTTGTTTGCTGGAGTTACTGGGGCAATAGGTAAAAAAAAAATAAATTCAGAGCTTGCAGGATTTCATGTAAAAATCTCCTTCCAGAGTCTTGGCTAAAACTTTGGAGTTGTGTGACTATTATCTGTTGCTCTTCTCTCTGGGATATTACTTATTTTTCTAGCAGTTCTTCAAAACTTAATTTCATATTCAGAAAGTAACTTTGTTTTGAAAAATTTTTTGCCAGTCAGCTACCCATTCAAATCTTAAGTGTGATATTTGGGCTGCAGAGTTTCTCCATGCAGCTTGCATGTTCCCACTAACATTCAAGTGCAGGAAGGGAACAAATACCAATGGTTGCGTTTTTGTTGTTCTTTGCCAACTACTTGAAAGGATCTTGAAATTAGCCTATGAAAAGGCACGTGTGAACTTCACTGATGGGAGAAAAATAGTTAAATTATTATGTTTTGACTTTGGGCATGATAAAATGATGATTCTCCCTTGTTCCTGAAGTGGCAATATCTTTCAATCTTTTAATCACGAGAAGAAAAAAAAGCAGTATTTTGGGAAGTTTTTCCATGAAGCTGATCAGTAAGGTTTTGTTGCACATGCCAACTCTGTGAACAGCTCTCTTTTCCCCCTAAAGCACTCTTTAAGTCTTAGAGGAAATGGTTATAAACCCAAGAATCAAAGTGCCAGCCTGTCTTTCTTGTACTGCTCTGTCTCCTGACCTTTCTACCAAAGCTTTGAATGTCTGTCTGCTTCTGTCTATGTAAGTGATTATTACAGTTTGAAAGTGCACAGTTCTTTGCAGCCGGAGAACAGAACATTCATAATGGTTTTGATTTCGTAATCCATAGAAGTAAACAAGCTGGCTGCTTGTAAAACACAAAGGGATTTCTGTTTTTATTTGGCATTTCTATTGCGTTAGTATAGCTATTCCTTAAATAAAAATTTTCTCTAACAAATAATTTCTTTTTTTCTTCCTCTTCTTGTACCTACAAACTTGCATTTTGTTGTGCTTTCATTTTCCACTGCACATAGAATTTATTTCTTCAGCTCACTCACATATACCCACCATCACTACCCATCCATTCTGTGTCATCCCATCTCACAAACTTGTCACCCATCCCTGAGATGGACATGCTTTCAGATATTTCAGAGGAAGAGCCTCTCTGTGAGCCTGTCCTTACCATCCCAGATGTCTCAGAGTGTAATTCCATGAGAGAAATAGCAGATCATAAAAATAAAATAGCTTCAGTGAACGATAACTTTGAATCTATGAGAACCCCAGCTAGTCAAGGCCCACCTGCCATGGAAGGAAAAATCTGTAGAAATGACTACAAAAACACTGAATTGTGTGTCTCATTCAGCTTTATCAGATGCTTTTCTTTTCGTTTCCGATCGCTGCTTGATGAAGATGGTTATATTAGTTTTCCTAGCCTTCCTGATATTTGCATCTCTTTCCTCCCACCTGGTGTTCAGCACTATGTTCCTATCACCTCTCCTTCCTTCATCCCCTCTTTTCTCCTTATCTTTGTGTTGCTTCTCTCAGCTTTCCAGTCTATTCCTCTTTCACTCACATTTTCCCTTCCTCTTGCTCTGTCCCTCTGCTACCTGGAGCCTAAAGTGACTTCATTTAGTGCCTCTTATGACAATGACCTGAATGACAAAGCAGAGGAAGAGGAGGTGTGTAATTCTGTTGCTTAAATGTTGATTCTATGCATAGCAATTATGCTAGTTCTCCCAGCAGCTTCCTCAGTTTTGCACACTGGCAGGGGTATGTGTATGTATATGCCCGTATATGTGTAAGTAGGCACACGCACATGTATGTATCTTTCTAACTTTCCTTTCTAACTTTTCTTTTTTGTGAAAAACTGCCATTCGGGGATCTTTAGTCAATAGATAGCTGTAGTGGGTTTTTTGTTTTTGGCTTTTTTGGGGGTTGGTTGATTTTTTGCCTGAATTCATGCAGCATGCATAATTTTATGATCGTCCACTCTACTGAGGTAGAGTTGCTTTGTACTTCAAAATGTTTAGGAACACAAAAAACTGAAAACTTCTCCGAAATAATATACCTATGATTACTATTACCTGTTAATAATTGCAACTTTCACTATTTGCACTATCATTTTGTGTGTTAAAATGTGTATCTCCTCAGTGCATTCGCTTTGCAATGCACATCTCAGAAGTTCTGCTAAGATCTGAAAAGTGAAATTCCTAAATGCTGAATTCAAAAAGAAGTATACTGTCAATTCTTTAAAAGCAGCTTTTGCTATTGTAGATTTTCAGATGTTTCTGTTCTACAAAAATATGTTCAAAGTTGAGTCTAAGATATTTTTTCTTTTTTTCTCTGAAATGTTTTCATTAATCTCTAGCAGTAGTTAAGGCAAAGACTGATTTGATTCCTTAGCTGGGATTTCAGGTTTTGTCAGACTTTTATCACTGAACTCTGAACTTTCTTTGAAATACACTATTATAATTGCTATACAGAAGCCTCTTTTACATTAATATGTTGCTCTGATCATCTGGAGCGGCTGACAAAATGCCTCCTTTCCTTTACTGTGCATGTTAGATCAACAACAGCATGCACTAGGAAAAGGTGGTTTATTTTGATCCTCAAAGAAAATAGAAAGCAATACTATGGAATCAAAAGTGGGGAAGAGGGCCTCTTCAATGTTACATTTAATAAGTATGGTTAAACCAATTCAATAGAGTGTATATATTTAAAAACTTGCTAAATAGGACACGTGTATCTAGTTTAATAATGAAAAACGTGACTTCAAAGATTTTCTTATTTTTTTTCTGTGGCCTAAAGCAATCCGTGATAAAGTTTCAGACAGTAGAATCATAGATAAGATAAATGAGTAAAAATGTGATATGTACCACATCATGTGTGCGTTCACACAATCTAAAATGCATCAGTATGTGCAATATGTAAGCCACTCTTCAAATGTGCATACTTGCACATGTTGGCTTTTCAAGACGGACAGTTAGTATTCATACCTGTGGCAAGGCTGAGAAGTGGTTTGCTTTTTAAAGAATGCCTTTCCTTAGGCCATTCAGTATACTTGTAGGTAAGATGTGAAAATCACTTCCAGCAGAGTGCATTGCAGTTGGAGAAGGAATTCACCTAAAAAGGAGTGGAGGCTCAAATAACTCATCTCAAAACAACAACATTCTTAGAATAATTAAGACAATTTCTAAATACATTATGTAGGTGTTTAACTTGAGTTCTAGACTGTTTTACCAAAATAAGTCATGCATTAAATTCCATTTTCCCATCAATTCATTGCAGGGTTTAAGGTTTTTACCACAGAAAATATACATACCATCTTTTCCTGTCACTCATTTTTTTAATATCCATCTGAGATAACACTGAAAAGCAAGAGGGACATAGTGTGAGATTTCCATTTTTCATGCCACATACCAAGTATTACTTCAGCCATTCTACAACAATGTAGGTGGAGGAAGACCAAAGTCGCTTAATAATTTCAACAACATCTGGGGCCGAAACAGTAAAGGTCTGTAAATAATAGCACGCTTTGCAGCATTTACAAAGAAATGATGCCTCTGTTATTCTGTAAGCGTGTGTTAACGGTTCCTTTTCTTAATAATTTACAATGTGCTTACATAGGTGGAATCTGAAGAGGAGGAAGCACAACAGAAGGTGCATAGGATTTGTGTTTGGTTATTTTTTACTTTTACAATTAAATCGGACTGTAGCTACCTGATTTGTCAGCACCCTCAAGTTTCTGTGGGTTTTTGTCCGAATAGTGCCTTTTCAACATACCATTTTATTTCCTGTATTTGATTGTGTGTTTCCAACAGTCTTTTTTCTTTTTTTAACAAAAAAACAAAAAAGTTGCTGGTACATCTTATGTTCATTTTGATTATTTTTGTGTGTGTGTGTGACTTAATTTCACAGAGCAATTCGTTGAGAGTAGACGGGGAAAATATTTATGTCAGACATAGCAATTTAATGTTGGAGGTTTGTATAAAAGACAAGAAACACTTTCTTTTCTCATGGGCTGCCAGGCTGCATGGGATGGGAGGTCACCTGCAGGCTGTTACGTACACAGTGCATGAAATGCATGGGGAAAACCAGCTTGAAAATGTTGCATGTTATAATTCTAGTTTCTGAGTTTTTGGAAGTTTTAGAAAACAAAACAAAACCCTTAGCTTGAATGTTTAATGTGTATTTTTGCTAGATGTTTTCAAGGTGGCAAGTGGGAATAATAGCCCTATTTAGATATACTCAACACATTAGGCCAATTAATCAACATAAGTAGGATTTTTTTATACATTACTGCCTGAAGTGTGCATTTGCTTTGAGTAGAATTTCTGATTTTCACCAGTTAAATCAACTTTTAACAAAAGCGTAACCTGAATTAATGAAGCTAGTAAAGCACAAGCAGTGGTATAAGTATAGGAAAACTAATTCTGGCTCTGACACTTGGGAATTTTTAGGAGCTTTGAAAAATGTTGGTAAGTATCAGGTTTTTAAACTGCGTGCTTACAAATGCTTATGAAATTTTGTTTTACTTTTTCATTTTTTAAATGGAAGCAATTCTTGCTCCCTAACAGTTGTTTCTCATTGATAATGAGCAACAGCAAAGAGCTTTGAACAGTATTTTACTGTACAGTGTTATTATTTGCCACTGAAATAGAGATTTTTATTGTAAGAATTTCCATATAGTCTGTAATAAATGTGGATTGATCTATAGTTACAATCAGTGTCATTTAACTTGTCACTAATAACATACACTAGCAACTGAAGAAAATTCAAAGAATTCTACTGCTGTCTTTAACTTACTTAATTCATCCAAATGGGGCTATAAATAATTCCTTTTGTCACAAAAACTGTCTTTTTTAAAAATAATCATTTTTGTTTGGTAATAAGGAGGTATGTGGATCCCAGTAACGTAACTAATGCATTTTTTTGCTTTTTGCAGCTTTTGGTTGCTATTTAAACTTTGCTTTTGTATAACGTACTAAAGCACTGAAAGCATACATTGCGTAACTTTGCTGTGATCAAGTCTAGGAAACATGCCTTGTGTCAAGCAAAGACAATTTTTAAAATGATGGCATGAGAATTGTCACTAGCTTTGCTTGTGTAGTAGGTTGTCCTTGGAATATTGTTTCAATACCCTCAGAAAACAAAAACATAAGGAGGACATACTTAATACTCTCTGATTATTAGTCCTAGATTAAAAGTGAGGCATTGGTCCTGTAAAAACATTAACCTACTGAATTACCAAAAGGGGGAAAGGTTCTTAGTGTTCAAAGTGTATATCTGAAGATTCAGAGAATTAAGAAATAAATTTGCAGCACCATTGGTGCTGAACATACAAGTGAAAAGACATCAGAAATTTAAGAGTTCGTATTGGTTTTTGATTTTATGACTTGACAAGTTTTTTGATACAAATTACTGTATCTGCACCTCCATGAGTCATAATAAAATGTAATTTGATATTGACACTGGTGCCCCCTTTGATGCTTGCCCATGAAGGTGCAGTTTAGAGAAGACACCGTCATGGGTTTTGTGCATGTCAATGTATATATTTGACAGTTGCATCCACAGTCAGGTTCTTAAATGTGGAGAAGACTGATAATAGTCTTTAAGTCCTTACATCTGATTTTTCCAGTACATTTAAGCTTACACAATAGGCACAATGAGTAGTCTCTCTAAAGTGAATGATGCAGGTGTTACTTGCTTGCATACTCGGCCCTGTGTTATCATCTTCACAGAAATAAGTGTTTTTCATGAAACTTGCAGTCCCCAAATTTTTGCTTCTCTGCTTAGAAATTTCAGATGAAAGCAAGTAATCACTGGCAATTATTGTTTCAAAGAGCTAGTAGTTTCTTATTTTGGATGAAAATGGCTCTCTATTAAATAACCGTGTACAGCATTCTTTCCTTTGCATTAAAATATGGTAGTGTTGTAGTGTATTAATGTCCACAAACTAAATTCCTTTATGGCCTTAAACTTCTGTATTTTAAGGCATTCCAAAGAAGACCAGCTTTTCAGACACAAGGCGCTTTCCTTGGTTTGATTACTTTTTTATTTTTTTAACTGTTAAGTTTGCTTTTGTTGTCGTGTTTTGTCCTACTTTGTTTTACATTGCGGGTTGCTAGGACCTGGATAAGACCCAGGACGACTTATTGAAACACCAGGCTAGCATTAGTGAGCTCAAGCGCAATTTCATGGAATCCACACCCGAACCACGCCCTAATGAATGGGAAAAGCGGCGTATCACACCTCTGTCCCTACAGACACAAGGGGTATGTCTCTGTAGACACTTGTCCGCATGCATTTCCATACAACCCTGTAGACAATGTAGTAAACGCACTTTGTCCTTTTACACTAATTGATAAGGCTAATGTAATATTTGTTTATACTATGTATACACTAACTTTTTACTACTTATTATTAGACCTCGCTTCAAATAATGTGTGGAATTTTGTTCCACAACAACTGGACTAGAGTCACTAGACGAAGTTGGAAGCAATGGCAATATTTTGCTCTGTGTTAACAACAACTTAAATTTCACTCTGATTTAGAGAGATATATAGAGTTAATCTTTCAGTGACAGTAGAAGTTTTTACTCCATGTGCCTTTTAACTCTTCTTAGGTAGCCTATGCAGAAGCAACTGTCTGAACGATGTTGTTTGCAAAGGACGTTATGTGATCATTTAATTTATGTTGTTGACTTCCTTGGGATGTATTTACTGTAGTCATTAAAATTTATTCACCTTAATCTCCACATGCCTATATAATGAATTCACCCGCTTTTTTCGCTAAACCTCGTTTCTGACTGAACATGAAAACAGCAGTTTGGAAAACAGTTTTCCAAAAATATCATCCTAAATATTTGTGGCAGAAAATCTACCTACTTAAATAAATTTCTGTCTATTCTTGAAATTCTAATTTTGAGGAGTTAATTGCTGCTTTTTTTTATAGAGCAGTACAGCAAATCAGTCTTCAGAAATAAGCAGTTTATCTTCTGTTGTTATCTTTGTCTTTCACTGTTAGTCCTACCACTCCCCAGTGCAGGGAAATTACTCCTCTAATTTTTGAGTATTATTCTAGAATCTCTGCCTAGTGATACATGCATAGGTACAAATTCACAAATGTCTGACACATTGAAGCTATAAATAAATGCCTATTTTAACAAAATATTTATGTAGAAGTGTATCTTAATTGTTATGTGCTTGTATGCATTTTCTACGTTGATTTCTTTGTGTTGATGCTGAGGTCCTTCCAAGTATTGTTCTTTTATGTCTGTATTTTTTTGTTCATCTAGTATGTTCTGTCATTTTCAGATGGTTTGGTTTTATGTTTATGATAGTGTGTATCTGTCTCATTGCTTGTTGATTTGCACTGGTTTTACAAAATGAAAACTAAATAGAAAAAAGGAGACCACATTTTCCAAGTGAAAACGCTGCCTGGAAAGGAGAAGCAATGGACTGCAATGTCATCGATTGCTGGAACAAAACCAGAGGAAACTGATAAGGTGGCTGCCCTGAAATCTACTGCCTTTTTGCTGTATCTGCTGTGGTCTAGCTTGGGCACTTCCTTCTTTTCCTTTGCCCCCCTCCCCCCCCCCGCTACCACTACTGCAAAGAGAAGTTTGAGTTTCAAACCAAGATCTGTATATATGAATCATATATGAATGTCAGCAACATTCTGCTTAAGCACTAAACTGAATGTGAAATTCTGAATGGCTCCTGTTTGAAATGAACCATTTTTTCCACTGGAAAATTACTGTATTTTATGTGATGTGAATGACAGCAAAACATGTATTTCCATTCCAGATGGAAATAATTGTTTGCTGTTTGCAGTTATGTAACATTTCACACAATAACTTCTATTTTGTGTATTTGCTATGTAATCATTTCTCAAATCAGAATGAGACTGCATTTTTGGCATTACTGAGTTACCTCCATGCTTCTGTACTTTTTTTGTTAATCTAGGAAAAGGGAGAAGTCGTCTTCTCACCTAAGCTGATTAACATTGATGCAGTGAAAAGCCCCATATAATTAGTGGGACTACTAGCAGTATGATAGTGATGATGGGTGGCAGTTGTGATGGTTTTCTTTTTTACATTACTTTTGGACTATTTTCTACCACCTAGGAACTGGGATGAAAACAGATTGTAAAGCTGTCAGTCCTAGTTAAGTAACACATATAAATACAGGTTTGGGATGAAGCATATTTTCATCCCATTATTTGTTGATGTGAGTAGAGAAGTTAGGATTCAAGTTCTTTGCTACCTCTAATTTTAAACTTCCTACTCTTAGTAGCTCAGTCTTATTCCTGTAAGTTTTGCTTTCCTGCCTTTTAGGATAGTTGGATAATAGGTGACAATAAAAGAAGGATACCACTGCTAATATTCTTTCTATTCTTCCTTTTGCAAAATAATTGCAAATAAGTCACTTTCTGTGCATAAGAAATGTTGATTGGATGTGTCTCATTTGTATCCCTGTACTCCCACAAATGCACAGCATCTGTGACTTAATTATAACAGAAATTGTGGTGCAGTGATGTATATGTCACAAAAAATAAGGACAATCATGTCATGGTTATCCAGAATCATTACTGTGGTTTTTTATAAACCTCAGAGCCACCCTCTTTTGCTTCCAAACAGCATCAGTGTATGTGCCTATGTGCCAGTAGATTGTTTGCCAGGAAATTAGGCATCTTCCGAGGCTGATGCATTGTTGTAAATACAGTAATTGGTTCAAGACTGCCAGTTCTATCTATGCATTTAGTAACTTGTACTAAATGCCTCCTCAGGGAGCAAGGGTTACCTTATGAAGCAAATTGTGTGGTTGGAGTTTTCCTTTTAAAAGATTAGAAGGCCAAAAATCATGAATACAGTTTGCCTATTTATCCAAGCTACTAATAGATTAATGTTCATTGGATACAGTGAATAAGAGAAAGAAAGCGATGGTGAGGAGTACGTTGCCCTGATGGATATCAAACATTGCATAAGGGTAGATGTAATCAATTTGCGTTTCCTTAAAATTTTCTTGGATGCCTTTGGAATATACTTCAATTCTTAGCATAGGGGGAAAAAAAAGTTCTTTTTCCCTTTCTGTTCTTCTGCATGCCAAATGTATAGCACTACGTGTATGGTAGCATGGTGTAACCTATCTAAGTGTTCAGATTCCACGTTGCTAATGCACAGTAAGTCCACCCAAACAGCAGTTATCTGCATGGCATTTTGGCTTTCCTCTGGCATGTGCTTCTGCCTTAATTATCTATTCCACTTACTAAGATAGAAATGTATGTTAGTTGATGTTGGCAAAACATATGTTATATCCATGTTAGGTATCTGTTTGTTACACTATTGGCTTTTTATTTTAACTGTTTATATATGTAATGTAAGAGCTTATGAAAGTAACGCTGAAATAAAGAACAACTTCGCTTTTTCAGAAGCTTGTACCCACAAGAATTTTAAAAGCCTGTTTTACCACATGGCTTCGTAGTACTACCAAAAATAGATCAGCCTATAAGCAACTTTAAACCATGTATGCTTCTATGTGTGTTTGAATAAAACAGGTTTTACCAATACAATGGGAAAGGCTTTTGAAAACACATTCTCAAATGTATATTTGCTCATTTTATTTTTTAAGTATTTGAAAAAATGGCCTTTAAAAGATATGAGTAAATTCTTTTTAGCTTTGTGGGAATGTATTGTTTGAAGCCAATGTATATGACTGCCTGAAGCTCTGAAACAGAAATTCTAAGATTCAGAATGGACCTTTAAAAGGGAAAAATCCCAATAGTAAAGATGTTCAAGTAAACTATTGTGTTAGGAAATCTATGGAAATGTTTAATGCTTTTAATTTTTACAGTGCAAAGTAAAGAGCAGAAGTATGCTTGGTGGGCACACAGCATTAGATCGCTGCTGTGATTTGCGATTACAGCAATGTTCTGTCGCGTTCTTCTCTTTCCCTCCTTCCCTGGTGCACGCGAAGTGTCTCCTGAGCTCGTACAGAACGCTCCGGATCAAACGCTTGTCTTTGTCGTGTTTTCTCGCTTGCTGACCCTTCCTTATGTAGGCTGCTGCCGCTTTGTCCGTCACCGTCTAATTCTTTCCTTTCCCTTCTCTAACTCGTCTAGAGCCTAGAAGAAGAGATAGCGTCCATTTTATTTAGCCAAGAGCGCTTTGGCGCCGGCCTGGACCGGCCCTTCGCCGTCGCCCGCGCGGGGCCAGCAGAGGGCGCTGCAGGGGAGCAGACCGCCGCCTCGGCCCCGCCGCCCCAGGTGCTTCCCCGCCCCGCCCGCGGCCGCTGCCCTGCGCCCAGACGGCCGACGGGGCGCTACGGCTGTGCCGTGCTGCCAGAGCCGGCTGGCTGCTTGGTGTGGTGGGAGGGAGGCAGCCGAAGAGCTTAGTTATGTGCTTGCTAGGCATCGGGAGTATTAACTGGCTGTTGTTGCAGCTTCGCCAGGAATGCTGGCGTGCACTCTCTAGGTGCTTTGCTTGGTAAACAGCCATAAACGTTAGGATTAAGTCACAGATGATGTGTTGGTTTTGTATTGCTACTGCTTGAATTCAAATTTGCATTTTCCAGAAATAATTAGATAAGAAAGTATGTAATACGTAGCTTTTAGTGGGCTTTCAGGCACATCTATCACAATTCATTTTGTCACAAAACAAATACTAACATAGTTGCCTTAATCTCATCATTTGAGACTCAAACTAAATCCTAATGGCATCATCTTGGTAGTCACATGTTGCTATTTTGACAAGATACAAGCATGAACAGCCTCCCTCCCAAAAGGGAACAACTAATAAAATCTTAGTCGTTTGTTGTTTTTCTGTTCTTTTTATTATTTTGTGTGATGATAAGCCAATATCAGAATGCATTTTTCATATTTTTCCACAGTATTTTTTATTCCTAATTCGTGATTCAATTGAGATAAATAATTGCCTCAGTAGCATCACTGACCTGTGCGTTTAAACTTTTATTTTCAGTCTTTCTTAATTAAATTGCTTTATCCCAATTAATAATGTCCATAATACTTACCTACTTTTGAATGAAATATTGGAATGAAGTAGAAGAAAAGGAGCATAGTTCTAAGTGAGTCTTGCAGTGAATACACAGTGCCTGTCCTGTATCATATATATATATTATTAAAGCTGGCTTGAGGAATGTTATGCTGTTGAAAAGGGTTATGCATTGATTTTTGTTCTCTGATTGCTTTTTGTTTCACAGAAACATGCTTCCAGAGCAGAAGGACCTTGCACTGAAGTCAGCAATGCTGATAAGGTTCTACTGATTTTTCCATAGTTAAATTTGGCTTTAACTCTTCCAATCCATCTTCATTCTTTCTTTTCAGCTAACCATCCCAACCATCTTTTGTCTTCTACATGACACGAACCAACCATCAGCTAACTTTATTTCCATCGCTTTAATTTATTCATATAATCTACTTTTGTTTTTCCTCATCCGTGTTTTTTGTGCAGAGTTCACATGAGACTCTGGACATAGTGGAGGAGAAGAAGCAGGCAGAGGTTGGGATAGAAGAAACACTAGTCATAGACGAAACCAGCAAAGGGAAAATACAAGTTGCCACTGATGCTGGGGAAACATGTAAGGTCGAGCACCTGACAAAAAAGGACTCTTCTTCTTTGCCGTCAGATAGTAGTAGCAGCAGTAGTAGTGAGAGTGAGGATGAAGAGGTGGGAGAATACCAGCCACATCACAGGGCTGTTGAGGAAGTCATCAGGGAAGAACAGGAAGAAGAGGAAGATGTGAAAAGGAAAGAACATGAAGAAAAAATACAGCATGTGGATGCCACACCCGAAGGCAATCAGCTAACCATACCAGCTGAGCGCACAGAAGTTACAGCTGAAGATTTGGTTCAGGAAAATGCAACTGCCATACCTACAGAGGAGAAGAACTTGTCAGAGGAAGTTAAGCAAGACGTAGGTGAAGAAAAGGAGGAGGAACAGCTCAAACTCAATGGAGATGTGTCACATGTTGACATTGATGTTTCACCACAAATAATTTGTTGTTCTGAGGTAAATGGTAGAACAGTTTGACAACTAGATTAAACAGAGAGATTTCTTTGGGTGAAAATGTACCTGCCTTTCTTCTTCTCCTATTCTTCCAGCTGTTACAGCATCCAACAAGATTCAGATCATTTGGAAGGGGGAAACCACTGATGAGCAGTGAATTTCTGTCTCCTTCAGTTATGGTTTCTAGCTTTCTGCTACAACTGGTTGAAAATCACCAGTAAAGCAAGCCTTCCGAAGGCTGCCATCTCCCTTTTAAACCCCCTTATTTTATATACCTAATGTATATTTATTATTTGTGTTTCTAATGTTTTAAGTCTCGTCTTGTCTATTTGTCAGTTGTTTTTGACACGTCCATGACATGTAATTGTAATTGGAAAATTATTGGCAATTGGAATTAGAAAACATCCATCCCAGATTTTTGTTTCTTTTTTCCCTCATTATTCACTGCTTTTCTTGCTTTTTTTCTTCTTGAAGAAGTGCTACGAAGTTATAGACTAGAGTTAGTATTTCAGTGTGTATGTGCATAAATGTTTACTATTACACTATTTAGGGAAGCATAGGTTAGTTCCAGTCATAATCACTTGATTTTAACCAAACAAGGTTGAAGGGTACTTTGTTGGGTAGCCTTCATTTAAAAAAAAAAAAAAAAAAAAGGAAAAACAAGTGGAAAAAATGAAGTGTGGGTATGCATGTCTTTGTAACATGGGCATGATCTTTTACTGAGTTTTTTCAGCAGTTGGGTGTTTTTTTCCTGCTTGTCTTACGTTAGTGGCTTCCTCTCCCTGTGCACACTTGAACAACTTTTTCTGTTCTTGTCTTCTGTATACAGAGTCTCAGGTGTTCTAATGACATGAAAGAAATACTTTATAAGACCTTTAGAAACAGACAACCCACACTTCCTAAAGCATAGCCTGTTTGAAGAGGGAGCAGAAGGGCTTCTACGTGTGCAAAAGTAACTGAGGGAAGGAAAAGACTTTTTTCATCTGGATTTCCCTTACTTAAAATCCAAGCGTCCAAGACGTTTTTCTGTTCCAGTAGTGCACATTCAAAAGTTAAACTTTACATTATTACTGGAATTTCTTGTCCTTACTTGCAATTTGACTAAGTAAAGATAGATACTTTTCCAAGATTAATTCTGATGTGAAGCTTACCCATTTGAGGTAGCTATCAGTTTCTTATTTGATGGAACTTTTACACAAACTGAAATTTTTTCCCACTGATGCTCTTTTACACATTTTAAATACCTTTCAGCAACTGGGTTTTATCAGTTACCTTCTGTGATATCTACCATTGGCTGAAGCATGGAATGTTGGCAAAGCTTATTAGGAGATTAGAATTTCCTGCTGTGTGTGTGTGCATTTATTATATCATTTCACTTTGCTTATTACATGCTTTCCAATTGGGAAAAAGAGTCAAATACTTATCTTAATCTTGGACTCCTTATGTATTTTTTATTTTACTTTCTTGCTCCACTTTACAAATTTCCTTCTAATGTCTTTTGATTGCTTATTTCTTGCACCATAGCCTCCAGTAGTGAAAACAGAGATGGTAACCATTTCAGATGCCACACAGAGAACTGAAATCTCCACAAAAGAAGTTCCAATTGTTCAAACAGAAACTAAAACCATCACATACGAATCTCCACAGGTAGAGTGACAGGATGATTTGTTATACTGTTTGAAAGTTGGGTTTTATTCCAATAATTTGTAGCCCAAAATAAGTCACATTAAGAAATGCTTTTTGAAAAAGTATGCTCTCTCTAGCAACTAAGATTATATTGGCTATGAGAGTTAAGTGAAATGTGTTTAAATTGAACAATATTACTCCTAAAATTCTGAAAGTATTTTTTGTTGGTAGAAGAATTTAGTTGTTGTCTGCGAATGTATGGCTCATTTAGTTTTGAAAACTTGGTTAAAGTAGTATCACTGCTTCAGGAAGCACTTAACTTGGTCACAAAGTTTCCACTATAATAAACCTTAATAGTCTGCTCAGGCTCTGTAAACTTAGATGAATTCTATTTAAATGTTGGTGCTAAATTTTCCAGTTGAACTAAAGAATATCTATGTGCTTAGTAATAAAAAGCAAAACAATTCTCTGAAAACCAAGCTTTTAAATGTCAAAAATGCCATTTCTCTTCTTACAGTTTGATGGCAGTGCTGGTGGCAGCGCTGGTGTGCTGCTGAGCGCACAGACAATTACTTCAGAATCAGTTTCTACTACTACAACTACACACATCACGAAGGTAAGATGGATAATCTCTCTCTGAACATGAAGTCTCTTTCACCTTTATATCTGCTAAATTATCAAAGAAAACTGACCCCCAGTGGATGAGATTCATTCCAGGCACATGTGGGAGTTGTTTTTTTTTTCTGTACTCAGATTTTCAACACAGGAGCCTTAATAAATAAGCAGGAATACCTGGGAAGAAGATAGGGGAAATTAGAAAAGGTGACATTTAATTAATTATTTATAGTATTTAATGTTGGTCTTATTTCTGTGTTTGGTAAGGAGAACATCTCTGGAGTTTTAAGTTCATCTCTTCCATCACATGATGTTATCTTATAGAATCTCTGTTAACTTCATTGATTTGTCTCAGGTCCACAGAAACCTTGCTCGTGGTGTCTCCAGTAAGGCTGTACTGAAATGATGTTTTCTTAGCCTCTGTGCTCATCCTCCTTTGTACTGCTAGGTTTAGAGCGTACTTGAAAACAGACCATGCTGCTACTGTTCTTTGCAAGCGTATTTTAGTGTTGAATTATGGGTTCTCCATTCCACACTTGAAAAGGAAAGGAAAATTGAATGTTAACAGGACATGACATCTGTTTTGGTCTCCCATACTGTTTCATGCCAGAGTATGATAGAACTACAAAAGTGTTGTTTTTATTCATCATTTATATAAATACCAAATTCTAGGTGTGCCCTCTTAACAGTGCTTGTGGCTCTAAGGACTAATTACACTAAGATGCTTTCTCGTTTTTTGTGCCATCTGTAGATGGTTAAAGGTGGTGTATCAGAAACAAGAATTGAGAAACGAATTGTCATTACTGGAGATGCAGATATTGACCATGATGAGGTGAGTATCTGAACTACTAACACTTAGTATGTTACCAGTAGTTCAGTGAGATCAAGAAAATGTTTCAAAAACCCCAAACTGGAGAAAGTTAGAGAAGTTGAATGTGAAGATGTAGAAAGATCCTGAGATTGTTAATTGCAGCAAACTTTTTAAGCTCTGGTGTTAAGTGAATAGAGAGCCTTTAGAGTATGGCTGAGAGATGAAAGCATTTGTAGCTTTGCATTATAGATCATGTGAGTAGATTTCATACTATTTTTAAAGGTATTACTTATTTCGGAAGAGACCCAATGTGTTCAGTGCTGCCATTTGGGAGGAAAAGCATGACTAAAATAATCTATTTTGATACATTAATCTAGGAGTCTCTGCTGTTTTGTGTCAGCAACGTCTAAATGCGGAACTCATCTCAACTAAATGCTTTGAAACATATCAAGGCATAAACTGCTTGAATGTGTAAAATAGTTTTTTACTTCTATTTACAGAATTCTGTACAATTAAAAAATATATATATTGTTGATATGCAGGAATCTGATATAAGAGCTTTTGATCTCTATTAGCACCAAGACCGTTTTGGTTTGTGGTGTCTTGGATATAAAGGTTGGAGTTGCTTTTATCTGCCCAATTAAGAAGGCTGAATTTAAGAAGTACACCAAAAAAAAAAACTGAGCAAGTACTGTGATTATCTATTCTTTGTAATGATTATTATAGATTTTTTTATCTAAGAAACAGCATTGAAAATGTCAATCAGCAGTCACTGCATAATACAAATGGAAAAACCTACCTTAAAGTTGCAGTGAATCCAATTCGAACTTTATGAAAACTGCACAACTCAACAGAATTTAATTTAACTTCTTAGTATAATATAGTGAGAGCTTTCAGGGAATTTAATTTCAGATTTTGATCTGCTGCTAGAATGTGGCTCTTGACAAGCTCAAGCTCTTCTTGAAACTCGTAATTAAATGATAGGGTTGTTCAGCATTAGGCATTGCTCTTGTCTGCCTTTACACAATGCTCTCGGGACATCTGAAAAGGTCACACAATACCTTTAGTATACTAGACAGTGCTTTTAGTAAAACCATTCTCCAAGTCATTCTTTGTTTTGAGATAAGTAGGTAATGGAGCAAAATAGATGAAATTATAATTTATATATATTTAATCATTGGAATGTAAAGCAGTGAGCAGCTCTTAACAAATTTAAGAAATCTCTATTGCAATTTCCTCAGTAGATATGGAGCTCTTCAGAGGCACAAACTGTATGATGGATGTTCACTCTTGTCTTCTTGCATCGTACATTACTAAAACAGTTTTTGGTAGGAAAAGAATATTTTAGTTTGAAGTTTCAGAATACAAGTGCTGCTAGCACTTGTAATTTAAGGATTTGAGGCCTAAAAAGACCTAAAGGTTATTTCAATGTTAATAATTTGACGATCAACCCTGATTCTTAAGTCTCAACAGGCCCTTCTCTTTAAATCATTGTTTGTACTACATAGGCTACATTGGTGCATTGTAAATTACAAACCAGTTAAAAATGTCTAAGATTATCACATGAGCAAACATTGGTAATTGTACCAATGCATACAGTGCGTATATATTCCCTTAATAGGACCATCCTCATTTTGTCTTTATTTGCTGGATCTGTTGCAAAAGTTCTAAAACTTCTTATAGAAAGCACTTGATGTCTTCTGGAGTAAGCTAGAAAAGTTACAGGGAGGACTTTATGGTTATGTGCTACTCGCTGAAAATCTTGGCAAATTTTTGAAGCCATTACATTAGTGTGTTTTGTTGTTGTGGTTTTGTTTCTTTTGTTTTTTTTTCCGAGCCCTTTCAAGTTTAGGAATTTTAGATTTTTGAGTAATTATTCCTGAAATTGCTGATGCTGCACACCTATTCTCTGGCCCCTTCTTTAATGCTTCTTTCTGTTGTTAAGCTACATATTTTGAATATGTTGGCAGGCTCTGGCACAGGCAATCAAAGAAGCCAAAGAACAGCACCCTGACATGTCTGTCACAAGAGTAGTGGTGCACAAAGAAACTGAACTAGCTGAGGAAGATGAAGACTAAAATCTAAAATGCCCTCAAGCAAATATTTCAGGTAAACTGATGTTGTAATAAACTTATGCTGCTATTTTTATCTATATTTTCTACTGCACTGTCTAACAAATTGGCTTGAAAAAGAAAAATATGGTATTTGCTACATATTATGAAATGCTGAATTTAAATGGACATTAGTAGAAGACAGTTAATGTCAGTTTTATTTTTAAGTCTAATCTGACATAAATTTGACATTTCCCTTTAAATGTCTCCCAGGTTTCTCAGAGTGCTCTTGTGGTATTTCCTATGATGCTTGCTCAAGATGGGGTTTTCACATCAAAGGGAGTTTGAGCTACTTCTGCAAAGCACAAAGATTAAGTGATGTTTTTCTGTTTGCAGTACAAAGGAAATGTACAATTGCAGTCCTTGCCTTACATTTTGCTTATTTAATAGGCGGACAGCAGTTATCAGTAAAAGAAAGGGCCTGCTCATACACTTCAATTCAGTCAGCTTATTCTCCATCTTAACCACACTGAAGTATTTACCTTCTATCACTTTTTCAGATGAGAAGGTAAATGCTTTGACAGCTGAAGTTTTTAAACCCTTGTCAGTTGAAAGAGAAATTTGAAGAAATGCCAGTTCTATGGGCTCTCATTTCAGCTGGAATACTATTGTACATTCTTTAGTTTTATAACATTTTATTTTGGGGTCTGGCCTTTTTTTCTGTTGCTGAACGTCAAAAAAAATGACCCATTCTTACTGAAATTCTAAAATCTATTATATTTGCAACCATTTGCTGATTTAAAACTAAAAGCTAAGCTTACACAAGGAAAATTATTTTTTGTTACAGATGACCTACTTACCACCAATTTCCTCGTGTAGGCTTTTCATGTGAGGATAGTTTAACATTTATCTTTAGATAAATTAAAGCATCTTAAGATGGCTGGTTTTCACTGTGTTTAAGTATGAATGAATTTAGTAAGTTTTCATTACTGATGAGTGTAATGCTTTTCGTATACCAATAACTGTATTTTTATTAGATGTTCTATATGTTTTACTATAGTAAAATATTCATTTTAGTAAAATTTAATATGATATACTACCTTAATTTTTTTCTGCTTGAGCAGTGTAATCCAGGCCTGGACCATCCAGTAACCCTGAACTATTTCCAGAAATCTGTGACAGTCAATACAGACCGTAATGGCCATGGTCAAAGCTGTAGTAGTTGTTATGAAAAATTTGCTTTGGTAATCAGCAGAATTCACAGTACCGCAAAAGTGCTTAAATTTTATATATGCAAAAGGAAGCAATATTTTTGTCACTAATAATAAAAGTTGTAGGAATAAAAAAAATGCTGTACTTAAAGTATTCAATAGAAAGATCACAGTGAGCAACTGAGTAAAATCTGCTATTTCACTGGTAATAAGCAAATGTCGTGAAGCTCAGTATCAGCTTTGCTTTATAAAGCTTCAAGTTTCTTCACTGAAGCTTCAGTGTTTTTTGGACTTGATAGGTTTTATTGACTGAGTCAACTTCAAAGAAAAGAGATTGGTTGGAAAGACTAAATCACAATGGGAGAGATTTAAAAATAAGTTAAAATGAAACAGCGCTGTTTTAATCCTTTATTTTGGGGAGAATTCTCAGTTTTTACTGATTAATCTCCATGTTTAGCTAGCAGAGCTAGAGGATTGCCGGCTATTCTCCTAAGGGAAGACTCTTAATGTAGGGGGAGATGAGGTAAAAGAAACTTGTCTTGTATTTTTCCAGTAGTTCAAGTTGATTTGATTCTTATTTCCTCAGTAATTTGTACAATGGTTGTGTCCTCTAGAAGAGAGCTCCAGGTTCTGTACATGCATGCAGACCTTTAGTATTGAATGAGAGGGTTCCAGTTGCCTTTCCTGGCCTCCTACAGATTGTACTAGAATGAGAAGGTGTGTTTTTTTTGATAATGAGAGTTCATAAATTCCTTTTGACTCGTTCTTCTTTGAGCTTTCTGAGAATCTGGAGGCTTTATGTCAGAATGGAGCAAGTTTGAGCTGCCCTCTTTAAAACAGCTTCATTGTTGGTCAGGCTTATGTGTATTTGAAAAAGGAATGAATAATTTTTACTTGCAACTTATACAAATCAAAACTAACGTAGGTCAAATTTGGAAGTGCTCGGTCAACATTCCATCACTGGATGTTAATGTTAAAAACTGGGAATAGCAAAGGGTTGTCTTTTGGTGGAGATGTTGGAGTTCTGACCTTTCTAGAAATATGTTCAAAAGTTGCAGTGCTCTCAGAGCATTCTTTAGCTGTCAGTAACTTAAAACACACACAGCTGTGCCTCCAAACATTTGTTTTAATTTGCTATATATAATAAACATGATTCAGGCCAGAAAGGAATGTGTGTTGTGGGATTTGGGGTTTCTGAGGGATAGTGGAGAGGAGTATGTTGTTTTGTTGAGATATTTTGTATGCTTGGGAACTAATCACTAAATGGGGAACTGTGCAGGATGTTTCACTAACTTTTCTTGGTGTTCACCTGGATTTGCCTTGTAGATCTATTGCTTAGTGACGCTGAAAACAAGGATAGCGTGTATGTGCCAGCTTTCTTTTGAAAACAGGAGACATGGAGCTGCACTAACTGTGAGATAGTAACGTTAGAGGAATGTTACACATGCTCCAGAAGAGCTTGGAAAAATCCACACCATTTTTGAGAGCTGTTAGTTTGCATCAAGGAGAATGTCTGTGTTTTAGGTAACTTCACTAGCCCCTTGGTACACGGCAACGCTGAACGCACATACTCAAACCATCCTTCTATTTTCAGTACTTGCATAGAAGGATCTAAGATAGAAAAATGCACTGGCAGAGCAGAACAAATCATTTTGATTTGTAAGGATTTGTTATTGTAGTACGTACTGTAATCACAATACTTAAATTCATGCTGAATAGTAAGAGCTTGGGAGCAGGGACTGCTGCTTTTGTTATATCTGTGCAGAATGTGCTGATTTTTTTCACACTATCTCAATCCACAAAATTATCTTTCAAATCAATATTCAACATAATTTGTCCCATGTAAGTGATTGTAGCATCTCTTTTGGAGGGACTGTGTCATGGAAGGAAGAAATAGTCTTGGCAGGTTTGCAGTGTATTTCTGCATTAGTGACCAACTGCAAACTTGACTGTGTTCTTTAATCAAATATTCTACTACTTGGTAAAATTTTTATTCAGGACAAAAAGTCAAAGAATTGTTTCCATGTCCTGAGGGTGTGCTTTACTTCTCAAAGAAGTATATACTTTGTACAGTGGTGTTCGTAATATATTGGAGAGTGTCAGGTGTTTTTGTCCAAGATTGCCAATTACTTTACAGTTTTTGATCTGTGAGTAAAAAAGGACTAGTATGAAGACATTTCACCACGTTACACTTGTATTTGAGACATTATGACTGAATGATGCCATTCAGGAAAACTGCAGTTGTCCAGACATGAGAGCATGAAATGCCATAAATATCTGTCTGCAGCACAGACTGTCAGAAGACTTATGCCCTTCTATAGCACCAACTGAAGGCTAGATGCAACTATGGAAATGCATTTAGGCATTTGTGTTTAGGCAATTGAATCACACCATGAGTCTGATTTTTTTTTTTAACTTTGCCCCGACTACAACTATGGAAGTGTTTTTTATGTAAGCTTGTTTTCTCTAATGAAAGTGAAAGATGCTATTCTCTCAAGGGTTATTAATTGAGCAAATATCTTCATTTCTTTTTATGCACAAGATTTTGGATTAAAATTTAAAAGAAGTATGCAATAGATAACTGTTAAAACACCATGAAAATTTTAAGGAGGGAAATATATACTAAAACAAGAAACTTGATAGAAGCTGAATTGCTTTCCTCCTTAGGGCCAAAGGAGACTTTAGCTCGTGTAACATGCTTTTTTTGTGAAATAACCCTCCCCCAGAATCAGTGATATGGGGAAAATGACTTCTTGAATCTGTTGCTGTGTAAATGTACCGTCATCTGCTATGGATGCTTATGTAATATTCCCCCTCCTTTTTCTTCCAGAAACAAAAATGATGCTGGCCATGATCATAACCTTGAAGAACTGTGATCATTCCAAGTCATCACTACTCAACTGAATTCACCAAGCCTAGCAATGATGACCAGAGTTTAAGAATGAATTGCCAATACCAAACTCCATGTTAACATCTTTGGCCTATATTCCCTTAAAAGCTTTCTTGTTTATTTTTTTTATAACCACTTCTTAACAAGCTTAGTTTTTTAATGACACTTTAGAGGGTATGATCTTCTTTTTCACAAATATTTGAATTTCTGATGCTGATTCTTGATTATATGAAAGTGAACAAAAAAAGGGGTCTGGGAAGTGTTGTTCACTGGAGCAGGTGGTTATTGTGCAGAAAAGGGGATCTTAACTAATTTAGATGTAGTTTTGTTCCCAAATATTTCAAATGAAATCTGTCTCTGGAGTAATTTACAGATTATTTTTTTTCAGATCATTCAGGTAAATATATGGTCTCAGATAACAAAGTTTTTTTTATAAAAATAGAACCTTTCCTAAAATTTGAAAATATGCATTTCTTTGGATGAATTTTATACTGATATCTCCTGTAACTCTTTCTGTTCTAAGATTCTCCCCTCTGTGGGGCAGAGATGATGTGGCAGTCTGTAGAGGAGAAAGAGTTACAAAGAAATTTCTTTTGACTCAGCACTGTGTTCTCTTTGCACTTTGGTGCCAATGCTCAACTTCTTGTAGACGTTTTGCTGTCTGCGACATTCCAGATAGGGAAAGAAAGAATATCAAAATATCTTCTTCCAACAAGAGATCTAGGCAGCTTAAAACCTTAGTGCTTTTTTTCTTACTGTGTCCAAACTTCAACACTTCCATTATTTGAATACACGTGTAGAATGCTTGCTTTCTATTAAACCTCACTTGTCTACATGTTAGAACTGACATTTGTTATTGAGAAGGTATATGTTTCAGATACTTTGTCTAATGGTTAACACAGGTTTTTAGGACACTGAGTAAAAGTATATGATGGATTCCATTCATAAAGTGGTAAGACAGTACCATCATTTGAGACTGCCATTGAGAAAACCTGTTAATTATTTTGGATTTCATTTTTATTTAGTTCTCGGGGGGTTGTTTGTTTTTGGGGTTGTTCTTGTTTTGTCTTTGTTTTGCTGTTGACTCTGTGTATAGTTAAAATGCCAAATTAGATTTATAGCAGCTTGAAGTTGTATTAAGTGATATTTTTGCTTTCTGTAATTCTGTTATAAAATAAAGTTGTTTATTCTCTGTATGACTATTGGCACTCAAGCATACATTTGATAAATATATAACATGAGCACATCAGTTTTGAAGTAACATTCTAGAAGCCAAAGAACATTGAGAATTAGGGATTAGGACAGGATTAATTGATGATTAGCACAATTGTCTTTTATTAATCTATCAGTGTGTTTTTTAAGTGTTTTCCAATTAGCATCTCAGTCTGTAATTTGTAGATGAAATCTTAAGAACTTCAGAAAAATAATTTGGACAGCATTACACAAGTTGAAATGTCCCAGTCTGCCAGTTGTTCTACTGAGTTAATTGAGTTAGGATGTATTATGATTTTAAAGTAACAAAACAAATCATAAAACTTCTCAGTAGTTTTTTTCTCACTTTCTGAGCAATGTATTTTTGGTGCTGTTCTCAGTTTAGATTGCTGCCATCTGTTGTCAGCATGCTTGGTTAACAGAAATTCCTTCTAGTTTTGGCTCTGGATGATTTAGACAACATAATACAGCAGTAACGAAGATTTTTTTTATACACATACGTTAGCCTGAAAAATAGCAGATAATCCTACATGTTTCTCTTCAAAAAACAAACTGTCTTTAAAAAAAAAAGAGAACCCCGTCCAATGTAATAACTTAATGCTACCACAACACTATGTGTAAGTGAGGAGATTGTCAAGAAGGTAGCAAGTTTTGGTTACCTAATAGGAGGTCGAAATGGCAATATGTACATTTAAGGAGATGTCTTCATGGATTTACACAAAAAGGATATAAGAAAAGGCTCTATACAATCTTAGAGGTATTTTTGATGCCATGATATTAGTTGCAGGACTTCTCTGGGTTGAAGAAAGGGTATTATTTCAATTACTTATTGAGTTGGATCTTCATGGTTTGTTAGGTACTAGATCAATATTGTGGTTTTTTGATTGCAATTCTATTTAATCCTTAAAACTGCAAATACAGTATTTTTGAAAACAATATAACTTTCACCTAGAGCTGTGTTTTTTTTCAGATACTAATCAGAACCTTATGCTAGGGAAAAATTAATACTGCTTTCAGGTCAGCATAAGTTGTGGATAGCTATCACTTCCATTCATTAAACATGCACTAATTAAACACCCTTTGTCATGCAGAAAAGCTTAGGCTTCAAGTGTGATAAACTGTAGAAGTAGTCAGGTTTTAGACATTCTGGTTGTGTGCATTTATTCAAATGTTCTGGAAAAGTGCAATTATGGTTTTTTCATTGTTTCTTGTTTATATATCCATAGCAAAAACTTCAAAAGGCAACAGAAGAAGTCATTCTCAAGACACTTCACAATCTGGCTTTTCAATACCTAGGCATTTTCAAATGCAATTATAGGACAATTTAATGAAAATCTGGAGAAGATATTTGAGTAAATAATTCTGCTTAAATACTATTGGAGAGAAGTGATTCATGTGGATTCTATACCAAAACACTTAATATGTATTTTTAATTATTATCTCCTGAGGGCTCATAATAAATGTTAGAATTGTTCTCCAGATTGTTTGCTAGATTAAAGCTTCATAAAGGACAAGCAAGCAACTCTGCAAACAGATGGTTTAAATATGTATTGCTCAACACAGTAAGCTATTGCAATGCAGGGTTTTGTAGAATATCCTGAGTTGGAAGAGACCCACAGGGATCATTGAGTCCAACCCCTGGCTCCACACAGGACCATCCAAAATTCAAATCCTACGTCTGAAAGTGCTGAACTCCGGCACTTGGAGCCATGACCACTGCCCTGGGCAGCCTGTTCTATGCCCGCTGCCCTCTGGTGAAGAACCTTTCCTGAACCCCCACCTGACCCTCCCCTGATGCAGCTCCATGCTGTTCCCTCTGGTCCTGTTGCTGTCACCAGAGAGCAAAGCTCAGAGCTGCCCCTCCGCTCTCCTTGGGAGGAGCTGCAGCTGCCATGAGGCCTCCTCACAGCCTCCTCTGCCCTGGGCTGAACAAACCAGGAGATCTCAACTGCTCCTCATGTGGCTCGTCCTCTAGACTCTTCAGCATGTTGGCTGCCTTCCTTTGGATGACCTAATACTTTTTCATCCTTTTTATTTTGTGGCACCCAAACCTGCAGATAGTACTTGAGGTGAGGCTGCGCTGAGCAGAGTGGGACAATCCCTTGCCCAGCTGGCAGTGCTGGGCCTGATGCACCCCAGAGTACGGTTGGCCCTTTGGCTGCCAGGGCACGGTGCTGGTTCAGATACAACTTCTTGTCATCCAGAGTTGCCAGATTGCTTTCTGCAGGACTGTTCTCTAGCCTCTTGCCCCCCAGTCTGTACCTATATTCAGATTTCCTGTGTCCCAGGTGCAGAATCCAGCACTTGCTCCCATTAAACTTGATGTGGTTGGTGATTGCCCAGCCCTCTCATTTATCAAGGTCTCTGCAAGGCCTCTCTCCCCTTCAGGGAGTCAGTGGCTCTTTATAATTCATTGTTGTCCACAAACTTAGTATACCTTGAAGTTGTATATTCAAGTCATAAATGAAAGCATTGAAGAGAATTGGCCCTAAAATTGAGCCCTGGACAACTCCACTAGTGGCTGGCCACCAGCCTGATGTAGTCCCATTTACTAGAATCCATTGAGTCTGATCCATCAGCCATTGTTCACCCATTACATTTTTGTCTAATTGTATTCTGGATATTTTTTTCCAGAAGGATACTGTGAGAAACAGTATTGAAAGCCATGCTGAAATTCTAAAAGACTACACCAACAGGCTTCCCGTGCTGGACTAGATGGGTAACCTTTTGATAAAAGGAGATTAGATTAGTTAAACAGGACTTTCCCCTTATGAACCCATGTTGACTGCAACAAATGACTGCATTGTCTTTCAGGTGTTTTTCAGTTGCTTCCAGAATAATCTTCTCCATAGTTTTGTTTTCTGACATATTCTTCTCCTTAACAACTTAGGCTGAACAGCAACTTTTGGTTTAGCCACGGAAGAAATCAGCTAGATAGAATAAAATATAATTGAGATCAGAGTGGCAATTAACTGTACCCTTGACCAGGACGCACTGGAGCTTCTTAGCTTTTAGGCATGTTTGCAATGAACATAGGCTAACTGGAGCAGCTGATATCCCACACTGTTGACCTGACACTACTCCAGCTTTGAAACTGTTTTGATTTTTCAAGCTGCTTTGTTGTATTTTTGCTTGATTTCAATCTTTTTTTCTTTATATTGCACTTGGGGAAACTGTACACTTGAATTAGTAATATCTGTATAAGTTAGGTATTAGCAACGTTACTAAAGCTTGTATAGTGTTAACTTACTCTGCTTAGCATGAAGGAAATCCAGAGATATTTTTGGAGGTGTCTGTATATGAGTGGCTAAATGACTAACTCTCCCAGAACTCTGCTACTGATCGCTGCCTAGGGATGTGTATAAAAAGAGAATAAGCACTGTACTAAAAAGTAGTACTTCTCCTAAATACTCTAACAGCTTTCATCAGTTTTCAAAGACCTTTTGGTGTATCTCTTTATTTACCTCAGCAGACTTTTGTTCTATACATTTGCTATTTACTTTTTAAAGATTTTGCTCTGTAGTATTATTTAAACGTATATTTTTCTCTTTTCAGAGAAACAAAGTAAGATATCATGTTGTTTTTCATGCCAGTAGCATGAAAACAGATGTTTCTTGATGCTATTTAGTAACGGAACTGAGAACAGCAATGCCTGTAGATTTTTGTGGCTTGTTACTGAGTCTTGAATGACAGATCCTCCTACATGTTAATCAGCAGTTGCGGTGAAGGGATCTAGTGATTTTCTGTTATAATCCTTATTAATTATCTATATAATATTTTCCTTATTAGCTCTAATGCTATTTTACAGTAAAGTACTCTAAGAGTTATATATATATATATAACATTTTACATCTATATTCTCTGACATCTTGTGAAACTAACAAAATTTTATGTTGTAATAAGGCTTACTGAATTTTGATTCTGTATCTTTACATGTGGTCTAGGCAAGTCCTTCTTTGGGTGGTGTGGGAATAGGTATTTGAAATTAAAGGGTTGGAGTGGAGAGGGTACAACTGCTTTAATCTCTGGTTTTGGCGTTAATCACTGCTTTTGAGCCAGCAGCATATTTCTCAAATGTAAAATATCGATTTTGTGTAGAATTGATATACACATAATGCTGAAGAACCTGGTCTCTAAGAATATTGTACTGCAGAAGACAGGGGACTATTTGCATTTTAAAATATCCATTACCTTTAAGCATGATGTTTCTTTGCCGAAAATAAATATATCCCATCAGGAATTCTCAATGAGACCTATGGTCAGAGGCACTGAATAAGGACACCAAGCAGGATACGGTTCTTACTCCATATCCATTCAGATGACAAGCAAAAACCATTCCTGACCCACACCATTTACAACCTGAGATCTCAAAAGTAACCTGTGTGCCGAATCCTGCCTATGAACCACTTCTACCAGATCGACCGTCTGTCCCTGCCAAGAGAGACACAGAATGAGGGTTACAGCAGGGACTAATTCCCAAAAGCTGAAAGGCTTCCTCTCTCCTTGAAGCTGTTACCCTCTCTCTGTTGTTGTTGGTTGGTTGGTTTGGTTTGTTCTTGAGTGAGACCACTGTAAGCAGATCATTAGAATCAAACTTTCAGATCTCTCTCCTTAGACACCATATTATACCTGGCTCTGACTTTAGGATCTCTACTGATTAAGGTGTGATTCATCTTCAGCTTACAGGAACATTGATCCTGAAGATGTCATTATCTGTGCAGCCAGGAGAACAGACTTTCAATATAGGTTCACTGAGATGACCATGTTCTTTATATAGTCAATAATAGCTGTATGAGTTAATAGCACTCTTCTTAAGAATATTTCCGTATTTACACCTTACACTCTAACACTCTGTATCGCATAAGTATTCATAAATACATTACTGACTCTGTAGTAACTGTCTTTATATACTTCGAGTGAACATTAAATACCTAATACCTACAAGAAGGGTCGTAAGGAGGATCCGGGGAACTACAGGCCTGTCAGCCTGACCTCAGTGCCGGGGAAGGTTATGGAACAGATTGTCCTGAGGGAGATCACGTGGCATTTGCAGGACAACCGGGGGATCAGGCCCAGCCAGCATGGGTTTGTGAAGGGCAGGTCCTGCTTGACCAACCTGATCTCCTTCTATGATCGAGTGACCTGTCCGGTGGATGAGGGAAAGGCTGTTGATGTGGTCTACCTAGACTTCAGCAAAGCCTTTGACACTGTCTCCCACAGTATTCTCCTGGAGAAACTGGCAGCCTGTGGCTTGGACAGGTACACCCTTTTCTGGGTAAGGAGCTGGCTAGAGGGCCGGGCCCAGAGAGTGGTGGTTAATGGAGTTAAATCCAGCTGGCGACCGGTCATGAGTGGTGTTCCCCAGGGGTCGGTGCTGGGGCCTGTCCTCTTCAATATCTTTATTGATGACGTGGATGAGGGCATTGAGAGCACCCTCAGCAAGTTTGCAGATGACACCAAGCTGGCAGGAAGTGTCGATCTGCCTGCGGGTAGAGAGGCCCTACAGAGAGATCTGGACAGGCTGGATCTCTGGGCTGAAGCCAATGGGATGAGGTTCAACAAGACCAAGTGCCGGGTCCTGCACTTCGGCCGCAACAACCCCAGGCAACGCTACAGGCTTGGGGCAAAGTGGCTGGAAAGTTGTATGGAGGAAACGGACCTAGGGGTATTAGTCGACACTCGGCTGAGCATGAGCCAGCAGTGTGCCCAGGTGGCCAAGAAGGCCAATGGCATCCTGGCTTGTATCAGAAATAGTGTTGCCAGTAGGAGTAGGGAAGTCATTCTCCCTCTGTACTCAGCCCTAGTGAGGCCCCACCTCGAGTACTGTGTCCAGTTTTGGGCCCCTCACTGTAAAAAAGACATTGAGGCCCTGGAGTGTGTTTAGAGGAGGGCAACGAAGCTGGTGAGGGGTCTGGAGCACAGGCCTTATGAGGAGCAGCTGAGGGAGCTGGGATTGTTCAGTCTGGAGAAGAGGAGGCTCAGGGGAGACCTCATCGCTCTCTGTAACTACCTGAAGGGAGGTTGTAGTGAGCTGGGGGTCAGCCTCTTCTCTCTTGTAACTAGTGACAGGATGAGGGGGAATGGCTTCAAGTTGTGCCAGGGGAGATTTAGGCTGGACATTAGGAAATACTACTTTTCTGAAAGAGTGGTCAGACGCTGGAACAGGCTGCCCAGGGAGGTGGTTGAATCACCGTCCCTGGAGGTGTTCAAGAAACGTTTAGATATAGCGTTGAGAGACCTGGTTTAGTGGGGTTATGTTGGTGGTAGGTGGATGGTTGGACTAGGTGATCTTGTAGGTCTTTTCCAACCTAGCTAATTCTATGATTCTATGATTCTAATGACATAAATTCAAGTTTAGAAGTATAAAAGTTAAACAAAGCATCACATTTTTTTCATCATTACTACTTTCATGGGATCAGGATGCATCTTTCAATGTAAACAGTGTTACTTTAGCTACTTAGTGCTAGGATTTGACAGCATAGTTTGTTAAGGGTAGGAGCAGGCCAATATTGAGAGCTTTTGAGACTCTGCTTTTACAGTCTCTGTGTGCTACGTTTTAAGATAAGCATACTCTACTTTGGACTATGTTGCACTAAGTCTGCCAGGTAATGTGAAAACCCAGGTCTGAGAGAGGTGTAGCGATCAGAAGGACTAATGCGATGGAAATAGCGTTACAAAAGGTGGAAGGAAAATACAGCGCTCACCCGGATCAGAAGATTTTGGGCTCGCAGGAAAAGGCTCCTACCAAGGGGGGATCTCCAGGAAGAGATCCTTCCTCAGGGGCAGTCAGCCCTTAAATGAGGCCTAAGAGGGGTGGAGCCTGGCTGAATTGCCTTCACCTGTGCTCCCAGGGCTGACTGGGTCTTTTCTCCAGGTGCTCAATCAGTGGTTCAGGCCATGACTCAGCAGTTCCCATACAGAGAAGTAAGGGAGCATGTGCTCCTCAGCATCCTGAGTATGTCAATTCAACATCATGAAAGTAAGGTCTACTTAACAACTGGGTGATAGAGAACATATTTCTGATTTAAGAACTGCCTTTGGAGTGTTATTCCCCTGGGAAGGAGAGGGGGATTTCTGTGTGAGACACATGTCCATGCTTAGAGGTTTTTTTTCATTAATTCTTTTCATAAATTATCTATTTATTCAAGAACTGTCCTCAGAATAAAGTAATAACTGTTTGGAAAAAGTACTGATTTTAACATTCCGTTATTTCAAACTTTGGCAAGATCAGCAGTGTCCTTCTGTTTCCCACTGCTGTTATATTTTGTTTCCATACTTAAGAAAACCTACGATCTTACACAAGGTATACAAGCTGATAAAAATAAGTCAGTTCCCCCTCATCGCCCTTCTCAATTTCTAGATGTCATTCCTTGATATGAACTTTCTATTTTTGCGTTTTCAATTTAATAAGACTGCCTGCGTTGTATATGTAGCTCAGCTCTCCCAGGAGCTTGTTATATTGAGTGTCTTTCTCTGTAGGCTGGCGAAGGACTGGTGAGCGCCTTCTCTCCCACCAAATCCTGCGCCACATAGACAAACTGATGTGGTACATTGCAGGAGGTCTCTGGTGTCTGATGAGCTGATGAAACTACTGATCACTTGGCTTCAGGTGAGAGAGCAAAACTGCTATGAGGTCTTCTTGAATGGCAGCAGCTGTTATACTTGTACAGCACGGCACTAGCTTCTCTTCATTTTGTTCTCCTCTATGGTATTTATCTACAGCTGGTTATTTTTAAACCTCAGAGCTGAGCACTGGTTGTCACCTTGTATCCTGAGGTTTGAGACTCCCTTAAATGTCATTCAATTCCCGTATTTGTTTGCTTTTTTCCGTGATCTCCACAGTTTTTGCTGATTGACGTTGTTATTTGGGAGGGTGTTTCTGGGGTCATACAGCATGGCCAGCTCCGTGTCAACTGGAAAATATATCAAGCAACAAAAATTATTGTAAGATGAATTTATAAAAGAAAAGGAGCTAGCATTTATTAGTGGAAGCTTTATTAGATTGAAGATGTGTGAGCGGCACACTAGTATTGGTTTGCCTGTTTCTAGAAGTCTTCTGAGTGCAAAACAGTGACCATGCCTATTTCCAATGAAGTTCTGACACAAACTGTTGATATGGAAAGGAATAAACTTTTCTCATTTACCTCTACCACCTTTCAGTCAGAATAAAATCCTTCAACAACTACAATAAGAGCATAGAATGAGCATGTTCCATGCGTACCGGGCTCTGGTGAAGAACCATTTCCTAACCTCTTTCTGACCCCCCCCCGATGCACCTCCATGCTTCTTCCTCTGGTCCTGTCGCTGTCACCAAAGAGCAGAGCTCAGCGCTGCCCCTCTGCTCCCCTTGTGAGGAGCTGTAGGCCTCAGCCTCCTCTTCCTTGGGCTGAACAAACCAAGGGACCTCAGCTGCTCCTCACATGTATTGCCCTCTCAACCCTTCAGCAAGTTGGCTGCTCTCCTTTGGATGCTCTAATACTTTTATGTCCTGTCTATGTTGAGGTACCTAAACCTGCACACACTGCTTGAGGTAGGATTGTACCAGCGCAAAGCTGAGTGGTAGTTAGTGTCTTCTGAATATTTGCTTTTTTTTTTTTACTGTTGCCATGTCATGACATTTTTTATCATTGGCCTGATCCTCCCTATGCTGCCTGTGGTACAAACAGAACAGAAACATAATCTCCACCCCTATATGCTTGCTTTTTCAGAGCAAGACAGTATCATCAGAGGCTTGGAGAATATTTTGGGAGCGATGGGGAAATGAAGGGGGAAAAAAGTGGGGAGGAGAGGAGAAAAAGCATAGTTACCATAAAGAACTTTGTCACAAGACAGTATCTTTCCTTATCACTGCTAATTGTTGAAAATGTTGCTGTCTGCTTTGTTAGTTTTAGTTTTAAGAAATCTTAAGGGGATGATGCTAATGTGGATTTTAATAGATTTAAGTGGAGACTCTCTCTTGCTTCACAGAGAAAAAAAAGTGCTCATTTGACAATGAAACAAGGCAGCCTTTCTTGTAATAATGCGAATTTGGGTGGTTTATTTTTAACACAGCCTAAATAAATGGGTACTGAGGCTTACTGAATTTCTGTGGCTTTGTTGAGAGGGACTGTTGGCACTTAAAGGAGTGTCTTCCCAGGCTTATCTGTTGGTTATGTGGCTTGCCTAATGGTCTGGAACGACTCAGCTCACCTGCTCAGGGAGAACTGCTCACCATGGTCCCCATTATCTGTCTGAGGCCTGAGTGATGGGCTGGACTCTGGCTGACTCAGAACAAGCAAAGGAGGGGCTTGGTGGTAAAGCTGGGACAGTGTGCTCAAACAGATTAGGCAGACAGGAATTCATCTCCCACCCTCCTACGAATCCCACCGAGGACACCTGTGAGAATTTCCATCTCTGGGTCCCTGGACAGTCCAGGAGTATCTCTTCTTTCATCCTTCTCAGCTAGGAAAGGGAGAAGGAAGAAATATTCCTTTGGCAAATTAGTCTGCCAACCAGATCATTCACCTCTCTCTTGAAGACTTGATTGCTATCCTCAGAAAATTTAGGAAATTACTTGAACTGGTTACAGATCCAAAGCTAAAGGCCAGGCTGTTTCAGTGGCTGATCACACGGCATGAGCAGGAATGTCTATGAGGTTTTTCAGATGGTTTCTTTTGGTTTAATGAAAGTATTTTCTGAACCTCAGCAAAATACTCACACCCATGGGATCAGTAGCCCATCTCCTTTTCCTATTTAGCTCAGTCTTGTCTGGAATAGGAAAGCAAGAGAAATGCCATGTAAAAATGAATTCAGTGTTATCTCAGTATTGTTTCATAGCAGCTGATGTCTGTCACCTGGTCTTGATTTGCCTGCAGAGCCCTGTGGTCAGGATTAACCTAGCCAAGTCCTCATGTGAGATCACGAAAGAGCTGCTGGAGCTGCAGCCCACAGCACCTGCATCGTGGATGTTTGTCCCACACAGGATTTGTATCAAGCTATACCAAGAGGCATGTGAAGTTTACTGAGGGAATCTAGGATATGATCTTAGCTCCTCCAACACTCTCTAAGGAGGAAAGGTCAAAAGGCAGCTAATTTCAGGAACAAGCTTAACCCAGTGTCTGGAGGAAAGGGTTTTGAAAAGGCTAAAGGAAAAACAGAATGAGTTCTGATCTGAACATGCTCTGTTACAGGCCTCGGCATAGGCAAAACTGTGGAGTTTTAAGTGAGGGCTGAATCCAAATTCTAGACATATTCTTAGTGTTTTTCAAATTGGAAAATAACTTAAAGTGCAGTACAGCTTCAGAGAATTATGATTATTGTTCTCTTCAGTTTAATTAATGATACAAGCCTGAAAGCAGGCTTTTAAATGGGAAGCTTTGTCTGCCTACCCACTCCTGCCCAAATTCTGACTCACCTTCTGATAGTTGGATCCTGAAATAGGCAATGAGCAGCAGTAGGAGTAAAGTCACAGGCATGAAGATCCAGCCGAAGATAAAGTATCCAGGCAGCTCCCTTGCAAACACTGAAATTATGTAAATTATGCTCATTTCTTCTGCAGCAGCCTAGCTGAATAAGTTCCTTCAGATCTCTAAGTGTAGAACCTATTTATCCTGCTTTCTCCCTGTTTTTCTGTACCCACATTCTGCCCTTTGCTCAGATCATTATCACTTTTCAGACTTTGGTTTGTTTGCATAGGCCTGTGACTCCTAATAGGACTGGAGTTCACTTGCTAAGTTACTCAGCCATGGAGTTTAGAAGTGCTTCTTAAAGTAGTGCTGGGCTTCAAAACCTTTACATATGGTTTAGTTTGGCTCAGTATGTAAAGCTGCTTCCTTTTGAACCGCATAGGCTCTCTCATCTGCTAACATCGTACAGGTCATTCTGAATAATAAGCATCTTCTTCCCAGACATATTATTGATTTTACAGTAAACCTAAATTACTCAATCAAGGTGAAAACCCTGTCACGCATACAGGTCAAACCACACAGAGATACATGTAGTCACTGTTCTGAAGAGTTTTCAAACCACTGAGGCAAGCACAAGTTCAGAGAATGGATATTGCAGCAATAGAATTTTTTCCAAAGTGCAGATGCTGAACCATGAAATTCAGGAATTATTCTTTTTTAGAGAAGTCAAAAATATGTGTTTTTTGAGGCCCAGCATACCAAAAAATTCGAAAACCTTTTAAACATTCAAGTAAATCCTTGGGTTTGGGGTGTTCAGTTTTTCCGAACTGGTCACTGGTTTATTCCAGAACAGTAATGTAGGTTGTGCTGGGAGGTTTAAAAAGAAGAGTAGCTGTAATATATCCCTTCTCTACACTTTCAGGTTTCTAAAGCCATCGGCTCAGTAGACTTGGCATCTTGACTTCACCTGGGAACAGTGCAGGTTCTCTGTTCATGCCCATGTGCTTGAACAGAGATGTGCTTCAAGTTGCCAGAGATCAGGTTAGTCTACCGATCAGCCGGTCTTTGGCATATCAAATCTGATGACTAATGAAGGAAGGCATCAGGTAGCATTAAACGTATGGTATTGTGGCTTCAGCAGGTTGTTATGACAGGGACAAAAAAATCTGTTCTGTTTCATGTGCATTTGAGAGATGCAAAGGAATTTATTCATTTAATACCCAACCAAATCTAAAATGGAACTGGAAGCTCAAAGTGAAAATTACCATTTTAATAGCAGCTCTCTGGACACTCAGCAATGGGGAATAAGATTTAGGCTGGAGTTTATAGTGGTTAGGCTGGAGTTGATGGGAAATACAGTAGAATCATAGATTTTCAAGGAAAATAAGTGTTTCTATGTTCACTTTGTATTCTTCACCTACTGTATCAAAAAGGCAAACAACCTCACATAACATTTATTTTAAGGTTTTATTTTATTTGAACTGTAACATATCTAGCATGAGATCCTCCCTTTGTGACAATAAGTGATGGAGAATGTCATGTTTCAGACAGATTCTTGGTTATATTGTTCATCTGCTGTTTTGATTAATAGAACAAATGGAGTGTGACTTACTTTTTGCTTATATTTGTTTGGCTTCAGTTTCTAAACATCATATCTGATTCTGCCTCTTCGCACTAGATGTTTGACCTCATTCATAAAGTGCTTTATGATGAAAAGCGTGGAGGATATTAATATTATTGCAGGACCATCTGTTGCCAGATAATTCTATCCTTGCATGCATACCTGTCAGCTGCAATCAATAAATTCCTTGAACTCTTTTTGTCCATACAAAGTTTATTCAGATTTTTTTAGACTATTTTGAATGCTAGTGTTTTGGTCTGCAAAGCAGTTGCAACATTTTGATGAACCCTTTTGTGGACCCTTTTAAAAAGTCCTCTCTATCTGGTGTTCTTAAAAAATAATGGTAATAATTATTGAGCAAGCAGGAATTTCTGGCTGAATGAGAAAAATCTGTGACCTAATTCCAAGTGCTATGGCACTGCAAAATGAGCCAGGGGAGTATTTCTCTGATACATGTGCATGGCTTGCAATGAAGTTAATGGCAACTAAATACCTGCATACAAGGGCAAAGCAGTTACTTGGATTATTTAACTGGTTTTCCTTGTGTGCTTGAGATTCTATCAAATGTGAGGCACAGAAGATGATGAAGTACATAGTTACCTTGCTTGTCGCAGCCAAGGGCTCTGGGGCTGTCTGTGCAGATGATGGACTGCAGAGCAGACAGCTTTTGACTGGTTAACTTCTGCCAAGGAAGAATAGGAAAATTATCAGCCCTCCACATTTGTACAATCTCTTTTTCAAAAGATGGCTGTCACCTTGGATCATAACAGTTATGGGAGGAGCAAAACTTTTCTAATGGCAGCTGACATGGGAAATAAGTTTCTATATTGAGGGAGGACAAATGTAGGTGGAAACAAGGTTAAATATATTTTTATAGTGAGGGCACTTCATTTTCAACACGATCTCCGTCATTAGCAATTCCAAAATCTGAGTCTGGATGACTTGAGATTCAGGCTATGTCTCAAAACAGAGTGGATTTGGGCGAGCCAGTTCAGCTCTGGCCAGACTGGTTCATTGCAAGCAATCTGTCTGACTGCCTGCAAAGTCACATCAATAAAATTCACACCTCTGCTGTCAGCTGCCTCTGCTCAGCCAGTGTACTAAAAGCCTCCGTTGTGTAACATCACCCATGCCCCTTGCCAGCAGCAGTGCTGCCTCACCCTTATGGAGCTCTGCACCTGGGCAAATCCTGTGCTGAAGTGGTAAATGCCCTGCATGTCCACTGTGTGCAAATATGTGGGCAAATTTGTCTACCACAGTCAAAAGAAAACTGGAAAATCTGGGCCAGCCATGGATCAGTTAGTTAGGCAGGGACATATGCTTTCTTGGATGATCTGTGAAGCTTGGGTGCATTTTGGGAAGTGGATGGGTTCATGAGCATTGCTAAATGCCCCCTGCTTCTCAGGAGCCTGACAGAAGCAGCTGATTCATCACCCTGCTGGTGCTGGTGGACTGCTGGAGACTCACTTTCTGGCTCATGGGAAATGCTGCCATTTCAAAATTTTCCTTTTGACTTGCACCAGAACAAAAATTTAATTTTCCATGAAATGGAATTTAGGGAACGTTAATTTTAAAGCCACCAGGAGTCTTATTTCATCTGTATCATTTTGATTATTTACATAAAATATGAACACAAATGAATTCATGCAAACTTTAAATGACTCCTATTTCCAAAACCTGCCGAGTAATGTTAGATGTAATGAACATCACATCTACCTTGTTGAAGAAATTCAACTTCTCATCTTTGGAGGGATGTGTGTGCTAATCAGTACTTTCTTCTTGAATGTTTTGATTCAGTCACAGTTTCCAGAAGAAAACTTTTTAGATAGCTCTACTCTGGAATATAAAGGCAGTGTAACACCACTGAAGCTGAGGAAGGAGTAAGATTTGCCTGTGAAGACTCAACCACAGTGAAGGAAAGAAAGTAGTTACCACAGGTGTTTGAGAGCCTTTAGTGCACCAATCAAAATATTCATGATATGTGAGGGCAAAATAAATATCTGTAATTTTCATTGGAAGGAGGTGGCAGTTAGCTCAGGGCATGGTGATGATGACAGAGCCTTCCAGAACAGACCAGCAGCTCAGGTACAACCCTCACATTTCTCCCCGGTTCAGGGTTGAAACCTTGGTAAGTCGGTTCGAGTCATTGATCCATCTGACAAACTGCAAGTTTCTGAGCTTTGAGAGAAGGTAGCAACTAGGTTATTTTTAAACCAGATCCATTTTCTGATCAGCTTTGCTCTCTGGGCATCCACAACGGGTGCTGACAAAGGCTGTATGTCACACAGGGCGGTGGTGAGCAGCCATTGAGGAGGGGCCCTTTCCCCCAAGTTAAGTGGTTGTGCTGCCAAATGCCGAGCTGCAGCCCCGCTCAGAGTGCTGTGTGCAGCCAATCCCCTGCGGATGTGACATTTCGGATCTCTGCAGCAATTCCTAAATCACTACTCATGTGCTTTATTGATATAGAAAAGTGATTACTTTTTAATAAGCACATTGTGTGTTACTAATCCAAGAACCTTAGAAAATCTAAGTATATTGGAGCTGTGGTTGCCTTTGTCAAACAAACTTGTAATCTCATTAACAAAGTAATAGCTATTTTGCATAAACCATGCTAAGTAGCTTATTTATATTCCAGTTCTCTATCTGACTGAACAATCTTTCCATTCTTTCTGCCTTGCATTTTTTTTCTACTTATAACTAGTCCAGATCATTTGAATGTTGGCACAACAATAATGGATTTCTGGTCTCCTGGATGTTAAACTTTATGAAAAAATAGTATCAGTGAAATGAAGACATGCTTGGCCAACATGTAGTCCTCTTTCAGGATTCTTGATTGGCGAAGTGTTTCTGTTCAACACTGGTTATGTACGTTTTTGCTTTGTTCTTAATCATCTGTACAGATGAATGTTAATCTGCGCATGCAAAACTTCTGTTAGTAGTTCTAGAGCACAGACCTTATTTCCAATTATAAATCAAAATATTTACAGAGTAGTAATGCTTCCTATCCACTGTTATTTAAACCATCAAGATATGGGCTACAGTGGATATTTCTCTTGCCTCTTGTATAACTTCGACAGAATGAAAAAAAAGTCTGATTATTGCTGGTCCCTTGACCACAGCTTTTCCATGGAAACTGGAGATGTTAGTGCTACTTTTCTGTCTTTGTGGTCAAGATGCAATCCTGGTGGGTTTTTTGGGGGTTGGTTGGGTGCTTTTTTTTGTTTGTGTTTTTGTTGCTGTTGCTTGTTTCATTTAGGAAGGACCTTTTCCCAGCAAATAAGATTTCCCAAAAATGTGATTATATAGTTGCAGTGTTTGCCCTCCTTAATAACTGTCAGCCAAATTCAGGTCCAGGTAAGAGGTACAGGGAGCTCAAGGCAAGTTCCTCCCCAGTACTGTGGAGGAGACAGGCTGGAGGTGGGGCTCAAGCCCATGGCCAGCAGAGCAGGGCTGGCAGTCCAACTAGCAGCAGGACTCCAGTTGCCCCACAGCCTTCGCATTCGCTGGCTGTGCTATGCCAGTGCATGGAGTCCCCATTGTACAGCAGGGTCACATGGGGCATGTGTCCATTCGTGGAGTTGTGGTGGTGAAAAGGGGTCTGTTAACAAAGGGTTCAGAGAGCACTGGGCTTTGTTAGTCCCACAGCTTGGTGAGGGAAAAGTATTTCTGCCTGCTGCCTTTCCCATTTAGCCAGCAAGGACTGTAGTTCAAAGTCATGCTTGTCCTTAACTGGAAATGTGACCCTACAAAGAGTCAATAAACGTTTCTTTAAGAACTTTCCCTTGTATATTCTGTTAAAGAAATACAAAATTATCAAGCCTGTTAGATTTTTCATTAACAAATATTTAATTATTATATATTTTTCCACTAAGCAATTTTGCTGAAAAAATGTCTTCAGCTTTGGGGAACAGGTTAATTTTGTGTGCATGCGAGCATGTTCCTGCTAGAATGGCCACAGTTCACCTCTGTCTAACAGGACTGGATCCTGATCACTGCCCTGTGAACAGATGCTCTGTCCTGATTTCAGCTGGGACGGAGCTGATTTTCTTCATAGTGTCTGGTATGTGTTTTGGATTTAGGAGAATCATGGAATCGTGGAATTGTTTGATTTGAAAGGGACCCTAAAAGGTCATCTAGTCCCAATTCCCTGCAATGAGCAGAGACATCTACAGCTAGATCAGGTTGCTCAGGACCTGGTCCAGCCTGACCTTGAATGTTGATAACACAGTCGTGTTTTGGTTGTTGCAGAGCAGTGTTGCACAGTGCTAAGGACATTTCAGCTCTTCACACTGCTCTGCCAGTGAGGAGACTGGGGATGTACAAGGAGATGGGAGAGGACAGACCCAGGAGAGCTGACCCAGACTGGACAAAGGGATTTCCCTTCCTATGTGACATCATGTGAAGCTATAAAACTGGGGGAGATGGCCCGAGGGGCCAGCCGTTGCTTGGGGACTGGCTGGGCATCAGTGGGAGGGGTTGCAAGCAATTGCATTGTGCATCACTGATTTTGTAAATGTATATATAAACACATCATACAGTTATCATTACTATTGTTTGTTTGTTTGTTTTTTGTCCTTTCCTTCTCTATTTTAGTTGATAGTTTTTATCTCCACTCACGAGTTTTAACTTTTTTTCCAGTTCTCTCCCCCATCCCAATAGGATGGGGAAGTGAGCAAATGGCTGTGGTGCTGAGCTGCTGCTGGGTTAAACTGCAACACCATGGACAGCCACTCTCCATCAGTCCCAGTACTGTGTTTATTCCTCCTGTGCCCAGCACAACCCAGTCCCACATGGTGTCTTCATTCAACTGAACCTCATTTCTGGTAGAAAACTGGGATTCTTCAGAAACCGTATCATTAACACTCTCAGCCTGAGACTTGGAAGCGGCAGTGTATTTAAATGGAAGTGCATGTTCTTTTTAAACAAACACTGCAAAACAAACCCACTTTTTTTCCATCCCATGTCTTAGATGACTCACAGCTGCCTCCTGGCGTGCTCTTCTTGATTAGTAACAAGGAAATCAATGTAACATTTAGACGGAGCAGATAAGCGAGTGCTAAAGAGCTGCTGTACACTGATATCTCGTAAGGGCAGAGCCAGGTTGCGCTGGGAGCAGTGGGGAGGTGGTAGCGCAGGGCTGTCTCTGCCTTACTCACGACCCCTGCAGTGCTGGCAGTTTGCTGCACTAGCGTTTGCTGGCTGAGAGGTCATTCTTCACCTTGGCAACATACAGAGCAACGTGCTTGACAAAACCTACATCTAGAAACTGGGCTGGTGTAACATTTATCTAGTGCCTTAACTCGTAACGGATCCTGAAACTGCAAGTTAAGGAGCTCATATTAGCAATCAGAGCAATTGTAAAAACTAAATAGATTTTTTTAACCCGCCTGATTTCAAATGTGTTACACTATTTATTGCCTCTTGGTTAGCTAATGCTTCTTGATGTTGCTTTGCAACATCCCTGCTCGCCTTGTACTGCCATAGCACATTGTACATTTCCTCCTCCCTCCTCCTCACAAGTAACAGCAGATGGACAGCAGGCTCCAGATGCAAGATGTGCAGTTGTGCCTTGCCTGCGTGGACACAGCCCTGGGCCACCTGCTCTAGGTGGTCCTATTTGAGCAGGATGTTGGACCAGACAGACGCAGAATTCCCTGGATGGCCATTCTGTGATTCTGTGCCTCTCCTGGTGCAGGCTGACCCCAGCCCTGAGCTGGTACAGCCCTCTGGGTGGCACTAATGCAAAACTGCATTTTGTTCAGTGGCAAAATATCCACACATGTGCATCTGTATTATGTCCAAGGCATGGCTCCGTAAAGTAAATTAACAAAAATCTGAGATGTAAGCCAAGTTCATCATGTGTGCTATGAAGTAAGCATGAGCTATGATGCCTCAATGCTTTTAATGACTTTCAAGGAGGATTTTGCAGTACCTCAGTTTCAGGGTCCCTGTTTGACATACCGGGAATAAAAAGCCCATGTTTTCATAGAGGTACTAGAGTTACAGAACTCTCAGGTACACACCAGAAGTATCTGTGACACTGTTGTCAGTAGCCTACATCTCTTAATGTTACTTATTAAAGGTGTGACAAACACTTTATGGAGGTTTTCACTTTTCTTTGGATACAAATGTCAGAAAAAATGCATTATTGTTTAAGCAGGGTTTAGCTCTGATTTATCCAAAACTTACTGGGGTACAGCCTAATATAACCTTGCTGAAAGTGATTCACTGTGAAGCAGATATGAGAATGGGTAAATTAGCAGTACTGGGAGCCACATGAGAGGCTGTGTGCCTCTGTCACTCTGTCTGCAAAGGAAAGAAAATCTTGGAGAGAGAAATTTTCAGCTTATACACTACTACTAGTGAAAGCCATGGTTATTTGGACATGTTCTGTCTGTTATCTGGTACTCAGTTAATGTGACATGAAATAAAAAGGCATGAGCGTATATCATTCTCTGTTACACCTTCCTAGTGAATGCTGATTAATTTAACGTTCCACTTTCCATGCTGTACATTTACACAGTAATGAGCTCTAGCCATCTACTGTCATGTCTTTTTTTTTCTTTTTCTCTCCCCAGAAGGGAGAAGGGCAGACAGCCCTTCATGTTTTTCCTGGCAATGTAGCGTATCCCGAAGACCTTACGCTTAACCCTGACACTGCACCAGCAAATGCTAATTTACACAGGAGACTTTCTACAACTGTGTAAGACTGGGGAAAGAGTTTTTAAGCTCATGCTGATGATTTTGGCTTGTTAATTTGAATGTTTTGCCTTGGGGAAATTCATGTAATGTTTTAACAGAACAGCATCTGCATTTTTTCTTGAATGAGGAATCCACTGTAAGGGATTTTTTACTCATTAGAGTGATAAGGTAAATACAATCCATCCTTGCTAGAAAACTGCCCTACAAACAGCTGTTTCTCCAACGTAAATGTTTAAGTGTGAATAGCTGTGGCAGTAGCATAAAGGCATTGCAAACTGATAAAATAGAGATAAGGGGAAATAATTAGGACAAATGTTTCCTGTTTGAGAAAGGTTCTGCTGCATTGCACGTCTGTAACCTCAATTCTGTCTTTTCAGATTCTGGGCCCTCTTTATATGGAAGATGCTGATAGGCCTTTACAAGCTGATCAGTATGATAGCATCTCTTATCTGTAATGGGGGCAAGACTGATTTGCTGATTTGTACGTATACTACAAGACACTGAATAGATTATCCTGATGTATGATCAAGAGAAAATGAGGTCTCTTTTGCATTAAATTGCGATTAAAAGTTTAATGCCAGAGGAATAGGGGAGGTTGAAGGGATTGTTTTCTTACCATGTAAAATCTGACGCTCAAAAATGTTCTTTTTCCTCTTTTTTTTTCAGTGTTATTTTTAGACTAAGCAATAACCCTATGGTGATCTGAGTGTTTATTTGTGATAAAATGGCGAGGCATTTTGTGTTTGTCCAGAAATTCAGTCTAGGCTTCAGAACCTATTGTGAAAACCTTTTGTTGAATTGCAGTTCTTTTTGGTATGAGCATTTTCTGTAAAAGAATGTAACAGTCCACTTTTATTTTGGCCCCTCTTCATTTTCCTCATGACCTCTCACAGTTGCCAAGATGTGCCCAGACACTGACTTTTACAGGTCAAAAGGAAACCAAAAAAACTATCCTTACAATGTTTGTTTAATCGCTTCAGAGGTTTACAAGAGAATACGTCCCTTTGTACAAGCCATGATGGCTCTTTCAAATCAGAGTGTGTTTATCCAGGAATTGCGTAATTCTGTTCTGGTATTCCTTTATTCGAGTTCCTACTAGTTTGCCTAGTGCAGGTTTACCAGCACTTTACCCTAGAGTTCCCAAGGTCTTTCTTGAAAATCGGTGTGGTTTTCGCACCTGAGGTACCAAAACTGTTTTAAACAGGCACTTACCCACCACTGTTTATAGCTCACCTATTTCATCCTTGATTTCTCCTAGAACTTCTCGGGGAATAATGAGGATGCGTTAATAATTTGTTCGGTAACTTCTACAGTCACTTAAACTGTAACATCTGCTGCTCCTTATTACTCTAAAATGTTCCAGCACAGGAATCTCCCCAGCTTCTTCCACAGCAAATACTTATAAAAGGAATCCATTTAACTTCTTTGCAGTGGCTTGGCCAGGGCTTTCCCTCCTAGAGATATCTGATCTTTATTTTAAAAGTGTGTTGAGTACTTTGATTCTTTGGAGGAATAGAAGTAACAAATGTCAGGAAGATCAAACAAAAAGGATAGGCAGGGAGATCTGCAGGTGTCTTTAATGTACTGAGCACCCTGAGGACTCAAATACAGTGTGGTATCAAGTAAACTTTACATCATATGAATCGGAAGGGGTATGAACTCAGAGCAACACTCTGGCTACTCTCTTGGGTATGTGGTAGGTAAATTTTTACCTGTCATGTCAAAATTTGGTGGCTTTCTGGTGAGCATATGCCAGGGTAGTAATCAGAATAGTTGTAAATTCATAGACTACTCTACCTAGTGACTTTTTTTTCATGTATGCACACTTGTATGGATCCAAAGACTATAATTAATCTGTCTTGAGTGTCTGGACAGTTTTACTGTTTATAACAACAGAAACAACATGGCATCTATAGATCTACAATCATCTATAATTATTGCTACAGCATGTGTCTTCCATTGTAGATTGAAATGCTTGCAAGAAATTAGTGAAAAATACACATTTTTAAGTTTTCAGGTCCATTTTCTTTCATCATCACCTCTATGGATCTCTTCCACAGTTTCTTCCACTCCTGCTGCTTTTATCTTGGTAGCATTATCTGTTTTCGCTTATTGTTAGTCGTGTGACGGCAACCTGCTGGTTTTTCAATGGCTTCCAACAGCATTTATTATCTAGCACTGTTCTTCAATCAGTAGATCTCAGAAGCACAGTGCACTCAGGGGTACGCAGATAATGGGTTACAATCAACGGCATTACGGAGATGTGTTCTCCTATCTTTCTGTAGTACTTATTTGTGCATTTGGCAGAGTCATAATACCAACATTTGAAGTTGTAATAGGGCTTTCTCTCTAAGGGTCTGCAAGTGATTTTCAAAGCACTGATGGATTTGCTCTTTCAGATGTGCTGGAGAGTTCACTGTCTCCCAGTAACACTGGGATTAACGATTCCCATTTTGCAGCCATGGAACTAAGATTTCACCTTGTTTTAACAAATCCATAATTAGAAAACTGGTTCTTTATTTTCTAAGCATTTCCCAAGGTTCCCTTGATGGAGGACACACAGGACATTTGGAGCTGGTAGATTTCCCTGGGGCTGTTTGGAGGCAGAGGTGAATTCCATGTGATGAGAGTGACAGAGTATAAATAAAATATCTTCTTCCACATCACAAATTAGTGTAGAAAAGGTGGATTGGCACATTGACCAGAAGGTAACAGGGGTGTACTTTAGTGGGACTGTCTGTCTGAGTACAGAGAAGCACAAAAAGAAGATGGAAGGCAAGCCGAGAGATGGAGAAGTCATGGTGACACATCTGAGAGAAATTGTGTTAACAGCAGTGCTGGCTACTGAGAAGCTGGAAAAGCAATGAAATGTTGTCCTGTTGTCTGACTACCGAACAGTCCTATTTCTCAGAAACGTTTAGATAGTCATCCTCTGATTACTTTTCTAAGTAACACAGTAGATTGAGTGTAGCCACTGCCAGCTGGAGAGGTACAGGGGCAAAAGAATGGCACCTACGGCCTACTGTAAAGGGAGGAGATGCTACTTCAGTTAAGTTAACTCCCTGTTTGCCAGGAGTAAGAAAGAAAGTTTAAACACTATTAGGCAAAAGGAATAATATTAAAAATAATGCAGGGGATCTACTCCACCTTAGATATTGGCAGCATTCTAGTACAACTCAGGGAAATTTACCTAAATACTAAGTGTTCTGTCAGTGGTTAACAAAAAAAAGGTTAGCACTGTCAGGCTAAAAAAAAACTTAATTGAAATAATTTGCTGTGCCTTCATAAAAGTTCACAGCGTACTGCAAAGCTTTCAGGCTAGAAGTGTATTTTTTATGAAAATTTTACTTGGAAAAATTAGACCTATTTTAAAATTCTTACAGAAGTTGATACTATTACTTTGTTGCTGGTTTGTTGTCTCAGTGAATATGGAATACTCTTGGTCTATAAATTTATTGTTCGTGCTGAAGTGAAGAGAAAGGACTCTTTCCCTGACTTCATTGGCCATTTTATGCAAGTAACTGGGGAGAAGGCTGAGATGGACATTCAGTTTGATTCATTCTGATAACTTGTTCCATTTGGACGTCTGTTCTTTTAAATTGATGAATCATTACTTTTTTCCCTGCTAAAAAACATTCTTCGTTTAACCCCTCATCCTCTCCCAAGGCCTTGTGGCTTTTCTCTCTAGTACCACTGTATCTGATGATCACTTAGGTACAGTCTCCAGACAGCTGTAGTTCTTCATTAAATGTCGTTGTCAGTGTTTGTGATTTTTCTAAGAAATGAAAGAAACTAAAAGTTTCTTTCAGGAAAAGTTTTCAGGAAACTTTATAACTAATGCCTCTCCTCTGAGTCAGAGTCAGAAATGTCTGCATTTCTTAAACATGTCAAAATAGCTTGTCCATAAAACCCTCTAGCTCTGACATTTCAGTATTTTCACGAGGGTTTACCTCCCTGGATTACTATGTGGTATGCTGAGACTTTCCTAATATCTAACCTAAATTTCCTTTACTGCAAATCCATTGAGTTATTGTTCCTCTCTTCAATGACATTTGATCACCATCTTTTTTTGACACACACTGTAACTCTGCTTCCTTTCATTCCAGTTTTAGAAAAAGCCAAATTTTTGCCATTTCTATACCTCATCTTTTCAAATCTTTAGAACTGTGACTATTCTTCTCTTAATTCTACCCAGCCTTTCCATATCTTTCTGAGAATGAACTGCTCACACTCCAACTAGAGGTCTCAAGCCTTGTCCAAAGTATAATAATGCTCTCTGTCTGCATCATTTCTGGATCCTATAGGTCTCAGCTGAGACAGAAGTGTTCATTAAGGTCTACCTGCCACTTCTGGCAGTGGGCTTCAAAAGGAATGAGCCTTGTGCTGAAAAAGTGGCTAAGAAAGAGAAAGCATAGTCCTTTACTTTTGTAATTTTATCATCTTCAGTCGATACCTCCAATTGTTCAAAATCATTTTAAATGCTAATCTTTTCTTCTATATGTATGGCATTCTTTGGCATGACCTACATGCTAAGCCACCACCCAAGTCATTGGTAAAGACACGAGATAGATAGGACAGACTTTCTTGTAGGCTTACACTCAGGCTGTATTCTGAGTACAAAATAGGACTGTACCAAAGGCTTACTAACATCAGGACAGTCTCTGTCAGTAGTTTCTTTATGTGAGATTAGTCATCTTTTCAAAGAAAGAGATGAAAAGATTTTTCACAGCTTATTCCTGATAAATATAATATTGTTAAGGAAGGACCTGCTTTCAGAGTTGGAAACTGTGCAGTGACATCAGTCAAGATAGTGGAGCATCACCTTTCTTGGTAAGAAACTAGTAACTTTTATCCATTCTTATCTTCAGACAGATGTAGTTTTGACATCCTCCTTCAACTTAATTTCTTGTCAGACATGTATACTAGCTGAGCTACAACCATTTTCTGAAGATGTTATCCAGCCCATAGACGTTAATGGAGGATTTTCTATTACCTTAATCAGCCAGAACTCTGACTGAAGCCAAGAGCAGCTGAAAGCATGTTTCCATGCCAGCAGAAAAGAATAATTACAGAAAATATTACATCCTGACATTGCAACTGACAGTCTCCAACCCCATGGCTTGTCTGTTTTAGTCTATATTGATTCAGTTAACAGTCACTTTATCTTGCAGTAACTGAGGTGGATATAAAGCCATGTTTTCCATAATATTAATTTTCATAAATGATACAAATGTGATGAAAATATATTTTTTATATTATAGAAATTAAAGCACTAAAAACAAATAAGCAAGGAATTAATACTTTACATGCCTTTTCCATTTTCCATTAGCACATACTTCCTTCACACAACAGCAGTTGCCCTTCAGTTTTTATGGCAAGATGTAACATTAAAGCCGAGGCAGCTTTTAAATAATTTCCCAGTGTGTTTTCTTCCTCACTTCTTCTCCATTCACCTTCTTCTTTTCTTTCTCTCTTTTTTTTTTTTGTTTGTTTGTTTGTTTCAATCTCCTGTTACTGTTTTCTCATCCTTTACTTTTCCAGTTAAACAGTCTCACAATCCTCCATCTGCAGTATGGCAGAGTGGAAGTAAGGACAGCACCAGGATTTGGAGGAATAGCTCTCCTGACAGTGAGGTAACTGTCTAGAATAATCTGGAAAAGCCCCAGTGCTCTCTTACATGCCACTGAGGTGCAGATTGCCAGGGCCAGCTCCTACCATGGATTTTCTCCTTGATGGTGGGTACAGGAGCCAGCTGGGTAAGTGTGTGTGCTTTAAGTGTGGATGAATGGACTGGAAGTTTCTGATACAAGTTCTTTTGCACCAAGTGTCAATTGTAGTTCTGCCTGATCTCTTTCTGAGGTAAAATATAAAGCCTAGTGTTTATTTGTGTGCTTTGGAGGATGGCCATGTATGTTTTCAAGTGTAAAGGGTGAAGCTTGGATAGCTCAAAAACTTGCCTGTGCAAGGCTGAAAGGTAGGTATTTCCAGAGCAAGCCTATATCCTTGCAAAACAGCACACTGCTGTTCAGAGTAGCTTTTGTGTTACTAGGTTTCTCCCCTCCCAATGGGCTATGCTACTATTATGTCTTCTTGCATAATATTTACCCTATGTCTGTAATCACATCTGTTAAAAGGGACGTTACCCAGCCAACAGTACTTCTGATGGCATATGGTGCTCTTTAATTAAATGTAAGTATTCATAAAAGTATTGACTGTGCTCTATTTTTTAGGCTTCCAGCTATCCCCCATGGCTCCCTTTATTCATTTAAATGCATCATCAGAAAGTCAGAAGGCTTTTTCCCTAATACACTAGGCATAAAAATGGAACCTGAAAGCATAATAATAGAAGTACATGGCGTAGTTTGCAAAGTTCAGTATATTTAAATTTTGGACAGGAAACTTGCCTTCCCTTGTAAGTAAAGAAATCAGTTGTTTCCAAGAAGAGAGAAGGTTACCTTCTACTAAAAAATAGATATAAGAGAGTTGTGATACCAGAATCTGGTAAAACTGTGAGCAGTAGAATAATGTACTTGCTTTTTACTGTTTAAATTTCTTTATTAGTCTCTTCTCTGGGCATGGAGTGATGCTTCTCTGGGCATAGAGTGATGCCATTTTCAATTCTTATTTTCATCTTCTTTTGAAGTAACTGTTGTGGAAAATAGAATATTTTTGTTTTGCTCTCTAGTGTTGCAAAGAAAAGAACTACTGAAAAATTGTAAGACTTACTTTTTAAAGACTTCATGGATGGATCATGCAGCTTTTTCCCACCAACGCAGAATGCAGTGTGAGTTGAAAAGATTTTAGTGTGTTGCATTAATCTACTGCCCATCATGGACAATACAGGCATAGTTCTGGAAGTTTTAAATAGAGCTAAATAAAAAAGTGTCAGAGATTCTGTAACCCAAACACACGACAACCAACAGTTAGTTGTACACAAAGAAAAAAATGATCTCATTAGTCAATAAAATAAGCAACAGACTTAACATGGTAACCATGACCTCTGGTAGTCATCACAGCAGGTTTTAAGAACGAGTCTGACTGAATGAATGAATAGTCTGAATGAACACTCTGAGGGAGCTTATGAGGTGCTAAATTATGGGTTACCTTTAATACTTAACAGAACAGTGAACTGGAATGGGTACGGTATCTCATGGGTATGAGATGCAGGTTGGCACTACGAGCCTAACAGTATCTTGGTACTGATCAGAAAAAAAGGGGCAGTGAGGTAAGGTAGAGTATGGGATACCTTGAACGGGAAAAGTAGTCACAGCTAGATTCTCTAAAGGAAAAAGCAGCATGAGTAGATAGATGCAAGGTGAGATACAAAAACAACGGTCTAGAAAATCACTCTTTGCAGATACATTCTGAATGGACCAGAGCGGATAAGGGAGAAGACTATTTGTATCTATCAAAGCCAGGAATAGGATGTCATAGAAACAGATGCATGGAGATGAAAGCTTCTCACTTCAGTCCCTCACACAACCCTGGCTGCCTTGTTAGGTTTTCGTGGCTTAAAGTGCAGGCTTCAGCTGTCTCAGTAATCTTTTACAGATTAAACTACTATCACTGGAGAAACCATTAAGGCTAAGATGAGCTCACAATGTTAGGCTTACATTTTGCTGTCAAAGCGTAAACAAGTCAGGATTTTCTGGTAGGATATTTTAGACGTCACCTTCACCCTCAGGGATTCACAGATAGAAATTGCTCTTGAAAAATGTAAATTATGGGCCACATCTAAATTGTTCTGCAAATCAAACTGAAAATTACACTACCTTTCTGTATTGCAGACTTATTTTCCCCAAGAAGGACTAAGTTTTACATATGAAGTCCAATAATAATAAGGGTTCTGGGCCTTCCTGAGAATGAGAGAGGTCAAATCCTCATTGCACTTTTCCTGATAAAATTCACCAATTACACGTCATGTGGTGGGAAGGAACAGGGCACTCTTGAGACTCATTGAAGCTCTCCAGTCTGTGGAAAAAAACACTTCTTTAAAATGTTTTGGAAAACCTGAGAACTAGAGTAAAATTTATGATAGATAAACTTCTATTTATATATAATTTTTTCTTGGTTTTACTTGGATAATTTTGTCATCTCCCATGTGATGTGCTTATTGAGTTCAACCACCAGCAGATCTCTCCATTGCAGTACAAAGAAGCTGGCAGTAAATTACAAAGCTCTGACAACTTGCTTTTTATTTTTATTTTTTATCCCAATAGTATCAACCTACTTTACTAGCTGTAAGAAAATACACTGTAGTCAATACAGGAATTCAGAGCAATGCATGTATTTGGCAACAAGATCTGGGAAAACTGTTTTGCTTCTTTTCAAGTCTTAAAATAGATCTCTCTCAAGAGCTGCAATGACTTTATTTTTCTAGCTATCAATTTTTGAATGGATACATATCCTGTCTCAGATTATTAACTTGTATACCATTTAAAACAGGTTCTAATAACTGAAATTCATGACTTTGCTTCATGGCATCCTCACACCAAAGTACTGAATAACTTTATTGGAACAGAGGCTACTCCCATTATTGTTACATCAGTTGCAAAGGACTTGGTGTCAGACTCTCCCCTAATGAGTATTGTAACATCTGTCAAATCAAGAAGCAGTGTGAAAACTTGCTGTTAAGCTCCATTTAGTTTAAACTGCTAGCCAATTTGCATTAGCTTCCAGAGCTCTTAAATGTTTGTATCAAAAAAGTTTCAGTAAACCTTGTTATGTTTCTTGTTATGTTTCAATGAGAGAAAGAATATTCAGCACAGTCCTCTATCTTATGCTTTCCCAGGTCAGAAGTTCAGCCCAGTCTTGGAACAATACTAATTTTTTCTGCAACTATCACTTGACTGAGACATGGGCTTGCATATGAAATAATCGGGTGAAATGAAAATGTATTACATGGTCTGCTACATCTTTCCTCAGCTACTTAGGTGTTTTCCATTGCAAAACAACAATTCTTAAAATTACTAACAATCTCTTTTCACTAACACCTTCAAATTAGGTACATATTTCTAACGTCTCTACTGAATGACATTATTGAGTATAGCTTGTTATTTAAGAACATTTTTTTAAAAAAGTTGGGAGGGAAATGAAGGAAACTAACAAGGAAACTAATTTGTTTGCAGAATACAGTGCTTTTCATTATGTTTTTAATGTTATACCATTGTCTTGAGGTCCAACTGAGATGGAGAATTCTCTGTATAAAGCAGTTAATTTCTTGCAGCATAAGGAGCAGGCAGTATAGACCAACATTTGAAGGAAAAAGATGTATTGCTATCTCCATTTTGCATTCAGTGCAGTGATGAAGGGAGGCCAAAAATACAGGCCGAAGGTCAGCTGGATGGACTTTGTTAGAGTCAGAAATAGAAGCATAATGGCTGGAGCCCTTAGTCCCAAGACCAGTCCCGCCCTCTCACATCCCTGATTGCAGATGCTTATTTATAAAATAAAAAACCTCAGAAAGTTTGGTTCAGATAAGCATTCATTCTTCTGAATGCTTATCTCAGCCCAACTCAAACTCACTGACTCCTCTAAGCCTGCAAAATGGATGTCTTTCAAGAGCTTTTAAAAATACTTTTCTCTATTTTGAATTCCAGTTGGAAGCAAGCTCTATGAAAATGAAAGATAACATGAGGCAAATAAATTTACTTGCAAATCCCAGAATGATTTGATTGTGATGGTTTTGGTGAAAGTCACTCTGATTCCTCTTTTTCTCTCCCTTGTGCACCGGTGAAAAAATCAGATTCAATTACTTGAATGTGTACAAGAACTAAAGCAATAGAAAGGAGTTTTGCATGGGCTGCGTGCCTAACATTCTGCTGGCAAAGAGCTCCAGTCTTCACATCTCTGAAGCAACTGAAGTACTTGTTTGTGAATGTGTTATAAAACATTTAAAACTGTATGTTTATGATAATAGATATAGTAAATCATGTAATATTTATTAAGTAGTGAGATCAGGCTTGGCAGTGGAAAAGACACAGAACTTTTTTAACAGCACCATGGCTTAGTTCAGTCTGATTTGTCTCTGGCTTCTGGGAAGATTTATTTTATATTGGATGTGCTTAGAGACTCAGTGCAGGTACAAGAGCTGGTCTGAAAATAATGCCTCCAATTTTTATGATATCAGCCTGTGATGTCAGAGGTGGATGGCAATAGAGGTTGAACCTTCCCACCAGTGTTCTGTTACATTTTGTTGCTGTGTGACAGATGGCAGCAGAGGGGCAGTCTGACAGAATGATGTCTGACATGGAAGTGTGTATGAAGCAACAGTGCATCACTGAATTCCTCCATGTGGAAACAAATGGCATTCACTGACATTCACTGACACTTGCTGAATGTTTATAGAGACCAAACAGTGGATGTGAGCATAGTGAGGCAGTGGGTGGTGTGCTTCAGCAGTGGTGAAGTGTGTACTTGAAAATATCAATGCCAAAGCAATATGCAGGCACTGTTTTTTTAAATGTAGGTTTATGTGCCAAACTATATCTATGCTGCTTAATCATGTCAATGCAAATTGGTCCATAGCCAAGAGTAAGGCCAACTATCCTTAGGGGGGGGGGGGGGGGGAAGGGATTAAATATTATTTACTCATAAATTAGGTGACAGAACAGACCAATCTGTTCTCTGAACAAAATGGACTTTATCTGTGGGAAAAATAACTAGGCTTCTAAGGTGCTGTCAAGGCTCCTGGCATTTTTCTATTACTGTGTACCCATTCAGGAATTCTTTCTACTTGAATAATAGTTTTACTCTGTCCAAGCATGTTACAAAATTATTCTTTTCTGCTGTGTGTTATCTTTAAAAGCACCCCGATAGTTTAACTATTGAAACTGACAGGCTTTCAAGTGGTATTTTTAGTGAGAAAAAAAAGTTGTTGCCATTCCTTTTTTTTTTTTTTTTTTTAACTTCCAGAATATTTTATTATTAAACTAAGTTTTAGGAAATTATATTCACAAGGGCTCTTGCCAGAACTTTTTACTAGAGCTGTGAGTAATCCTCTATTTGGACCACGCTAAGAATTTAATCTTTAATGCTTATAATTTAGAGTTAGTTGTCTCCTTATGTTTCCTCTCTGCATTCCATCCAAAAAAGATTTGTTTGTTATACTATTTTCATAGTTGGTGAGATTTAAAAACCACTATCTATCCCCTGCAATAAAATAGTTTCTCGTCCCCTGGAAATTCGATACAGATAAAATTTCAGCTGTTTGGCTCTTGATCAAGTTCAAAGGAATCCAAAGTAGCTGCATTTACTTAGCTGGAGTAAATCCCATGCTTGATTTGAAAGGGACCTTAAAGCCCACCCAATCCCAACCCCCTGCCATGGGCAGGGCTGCCACCCACCAGCTCAGGCTGCCCAGGGCCCCATCCAACCTGGCCTTGAGCACCTCCAGGGATGGGGCACCCACAGCTTCTCTGGGCAGCCTGTGCCAGTGCCTCACCGCCCTCTGAGTTCCTCCCAGTCTCTGTCTTCAGATTCTCCAGCCCTCTGAGCATCTTTGTGGCCTTCTCTGGACCTGCTCCAGATCTGTTATTCAAGAACTATGCTGAGTAGATCATAAATCTATGAAATCAGCAGAACCAGATTCTCTTATCTGTTTTGGCAACCTCCCATTTCTGTGCATGTGTGTATAGGACTATTTCTGGATATTGACCTCTAGCATGGTCTGACAAATATGTTAGTTTGATTCTGGCTATAGCTACTTGCATCAATCTTTCATTTCCTTATGCTTATAGACTAGACTGAAAATGTAAAGGAAGTTAGCATTACACTTACCTAAGGCAATGTATTTAGTCAATATGTCTCTTAAAAATGTAGAAATTATTTATCAAATGGCATGAAATATTTATCACAATTATTACCTACAGTAAGGAATAAGCTGTTGCTGTGGTGTCTTGGACACTTCCTCATGCTTTAATCATAATTGCTGATTTCTAAATGGTTACAAATGTTTGTCCATAACAGATTTTTGAATGTCGAAGAACAACATCAGAGATCTTATGAGAAGGTGGGGAACAATTTGTAGATGTTCTGCAGAAAATCTCCATGTTGCAAGTCATTTCTGATCTTGTGTGCTAATTCCCTATTCTCGGCTGTGGCCTCCAAGCTTCAGTTACTGCAACTTAAGAATAAGTATGTGCTCCGGTGAGATTTAATTAGGCTTTCTTCTTCAGAAGTCAGAGTAGCTAGGAGCTTTTACATATTTCTGGAGTTTTGACGTGAATCAGTTTGGGTAACAGCAAGAGCTGTTGAGGCTTCAAAGGGTACACCACACTAAAAAGGAATGAGTGTATTATTAGAGGAATATTGTAAGTTTATCTGGAAAATATCTGTTGTACTACAGCAGTTGGTATACAAACCTGGCAAACCCTTTAAGAGGACCTGGCATATGTGACAGAGACTATGACAAAGGATCTGAAGGCATTTGTTTGGAAACCAGGGGTATTCTGGGCAGTAACATATGAAAGTGAAGGACCAATACACACCTGATGATCACTAATACTAAGAAAAAAAAATCCTGGCCCGGAATCTTTCCCTAGCCCCTTACCCTTGCCCATTCACTACCTCTTCTTGAGTACTGGTACTTTTCACCACGTTTTACACAAGGACCAGAAATAAAATCTGTTTACAGAGGAAGAATTGAAGGGGAAGAGGGAAAAACAGTGTAAAGAAATTGAGCCTCAGCTTGGTCTCTTGAAATGTAGTCTTAAAACATGGGCAAACAGTGTCTGTATGTCTCTTTATTCAATCATTCAGGAGATGATACCCCAGCCAAAATCTCAAGCCCTTTGCTAGCTCAGATCCTCTTGTGAGCAAGCAGTTTTATTTCCTTGACTCTGGAGAAGTACTGACTACTGCTGGCCAAGATGGTCTGGCAGTTTGAGGAGGGGGAATTTATTCATCTCATGAAAGTCTGCTTCAACTCAGTGCTAGCAAGCAGATCCTGCTGCAGGATGCAGCAACCAGACACAATTATTTGCCAAACCTGGTTTTTGTTTTTCCTCATACAAGCAAAAGTTCCCAGCTTGTTGGCAGGCTTTGGCTCAGTTTCCCAACCTTCATTCAGAACACCTCAACCCTCTTGTTAAACATCGGCAATGCCACAGCATATTCTGGAAAGGAGAACCAGATGCCGTTCTGTGGATTTGGATAAAATGAGCCCTGAAACTTTCCCATCTTCTTCAGGGCTTTGTCCAATTTTTGTAGCTCTTTTCATTTTCAAGTCTTTTGCCTTTTTCATCATCTAACATGATAGCTAATGGAAGACATCATGACTCCCTGGATAAAGATGAGATTCTGAGGTTCTTTTGTCTTTCCAGCTCTGCTGCAAGCCGGTCTTAGGGAAAGCACTATTGTCAGGTACAGTTTCTGTAAGTGCAAAATAGGAACCTTCTTCCAGAAGGTGTTTGAAGATCTCAGAATGATGTGTGCTGTAACAGTTGCTTCATCCTTACAATTGCTCTTTGTCTTTGCAGTGCTGGATATTAGCCTTGTAACTAACATCAGGACTTGAATGATGAAGTCTCATACCTTTGTCCTCATCGTGCGTGTCTAACACTTCCTTGCTGTTTCTGTACTTTGACAAAATCTCCTTTCTTTGCCTCCAAATTACCTTATTTCACATATAGTTAGATTTCTGGGATTTTTTTCTGTTAAAGACTTGTGGGATGTTGAATACTCTTGGCCTGTAGTTGAGTCTCCATGAATTACTGCAATAAAAGTACAGTTTAATGAATAAAAAAAGTTATGTCACTGACACTTTATAAATATTATTTATAGATAACTTTAAAAGGAAGTACAAGCCTGTTTAGCAATAATGTAACTGATGCAGAACCTTTCTCACCTGTCACCTTTCCATTTTTCACATGCAAAGAAAAAAATAGTATTCTCAGTGCTTGATTAATATTCTTCACCTCAGACTGATGTTAGCCATTATGCTTAGGACAGCTCATTCTTTCGGTACATCTCCTGAAGAGTAAGCAGGGTTATTCACACATAATTAAGTGGTCAAGGACTAAAGTTTGTCATATAAAAGAGATTCATTTGGTTTAATAAGTAGCTATTAGATGGATGCTTCCTGAATCAGTGAATAATCCCTTTAATTTTTTCATGACTGCAGTGAGCTGAAGCTCATCAGCTCTACATAAATCATGGGCCTGCAGAGATCTGCTCTACTAAAGAGTCTGCAATTAGAGGAAAATAGTCTACTCCTAAGAAGAGATCTAACTGCTTCTTTGGGTTTCCCTACCCAAGAGACAAACTCCTTCCTCCACTCTGATCCGACAGATGACAGTTGAACTATTTGGAAAGTTGGTCCTTGAAATCACATGCCTTGGCAAGACTATATAATAAAGCCTTTAAAACTATATTACTATGAATAGTTTATTACGTTCATACTTGCAGCAATAATTTCTCATTAAGTGATGAACAAGTTTCTATTTGATTTTTTTTGGATTTGCATCAGTATTAGAAGCATAGGCTGGCAAAAAGGCAGAATAATTATGTGAAAAGCAATTCCAATTTAAAGAACCATTGAAATACTATCATGGAACAAGAGTCAGAGTGATGCTTATTGTTCCTAGTCTGCTAATTACGCTGAGAAATACAGGGCTGAAGAAAGGACGTTCCCAAAACTTCTGCTTGGCTCTAGACTGACAATTTGTAGACCTCTCCCATTTTTCAGTGATTTTGCTAATACTACTTCTACACAAGTTGCTCATTGGGTTTCCTGGCATTCAGATGGCCCCAAACACCATAGGATATAGACAACAAGTGTTGTCTGACACCATACTATACAAATGACTACATCCCCCACTGCTTCCAAGGTAGCTGGACTTGGAAATCCCATAGTATCCCATTCCATGGATTTTTCTTCTGTGCAGGAAAACTGCTCTTAATTTACCCACTTGTTTCACTTTGGTTCTCAGCTTTTAAGATACACTTCTCTACAGAAGATGGTTAAGCTCTGTGCATGAGAACAGGAGATCTGGGCATATATATTGCAGAAGATGGTATGGCTCATCTCTGCAAATCTCTTTATGAGCCAGAGGCACTGCATGGCAGGTTGTGTGCCAGGGTAACGTGTGAGTAATAACTCTGTTCTCTTTCAGAAGCTCCTGCTTAGAAAGGATCAGACCTCAAGAGGAGTCTGGATGACCTTACAGATCCATTAGGATATTGTCTTAGGGAAGAGATGAGTCTCACGCTGTGCTCTGAAAGCTGTGGACAGGAAATTTATTATGCTGATGCCACTATTGAGTGCCAAAAATAGCAATGGAGACTTGAATTGGTGAGAGTAACTTTTTCCACAAATAACATAGGGCCCTATCTTTAAAAATCTGCTGTGCATTTCTCCAGTACAGTTTTCTAAAGTATCTGTGCTCTCACTTACCAAGTTTCACCATCCATAAGAGTGCATGTAATATATCTTTGAAATGTGCTGTTGGTATGGTGACTTCAGGGGTTTATGTAGTTTATCAATACTAAGGAGATAAGAAATAATGAAAGGGATAAAAATACTGTTTCATTGCATTGATCAGGTTGCAAATTTTCTTTAAGTACTTCTGGGCAAACAGGTCATAATGTCTAGGGCAATTTAGAAGGCTTTAGGTGTTGCTCTTACACCTTAAATAAGTTCTCAGAATAGCATTATCACATGGACGTTTTAGTGCTGAGGTGAGTCAGGCAGGTTACTGTGAATGTGTGATCAAATACAGCCTCAAAGCAATACCAGACCTGCTCTTGAATCAGGGGGTGACGGTACCGATACCTCGAAGGGGGCATTTCCACAGAGGATTTCTCTGGCTGGGCTTTTGTTGCATGTATTCAACTATACTGTACATCTCTCTTGTAAGAGAGAAGCAGGAATTTATTGATAAAATATAGTGCATTGACAAAGCTTAATCATAATAACACAGCAATTTAATTAATAATAATAAATAAGACAGCAATTTAAGATTCAAAATGGCAAGGGACATTTGATTATTTACAGCATAAACACACTCATCCAGGAGACCTTCCTGCTGAATCGGAAGGTTCAGTGTGGACCCCCTTGCTTTCTAAACTCCTTGAACCACAGAAGCAAGCAATGTAAGTGCAGCTGAATTCAATCCTAGTCCCAGACTTGATGAATACTTTTATGTCTGAGGAATTATATATGCACAATCAATCTATGATTGAATCTTAACAAAGCTTAAAACTATGTCGCTTACCAAGAATCTGTATCAGCAAGGCATCCTGACATAAAGATGTAAGGGATCTTGGTGCAAGTGTAACCTCAAGAGATGTCCCTCCTCTAGAGGAGAGCCTCTCTTGCAGCCAGCTGCCTTGCAGCAGAGCTCTTGAGCTGGTCGCTATTTATTGTGTAAGGTGATTAGCTGATACAGCATTTAAGCACAGGCTCTGTTGGCACCAGTTGAACTGGGTGTCTGCTATCAGTTCCTTGAGCACTGACTTTGAGACGGTACTGTGGCAGTTACCAGTACTGAACAAGGTCTTTGGGGTGTCACTATCTGCCTGTGCCCAAGGCCTTGGGAATAACAGCCATGCTGAAGGAGGAAGCTGTGGGCAGAGGGGAGCACACCATCACACCTTTGTATCATAGAAACTGTTGTGAATTGGACGTGTGTCTGTAGAGCTGTATGTTGACTCAACAAGAAGGGCCAAACGAGCAGTTGGAATGTACACTGCCCAGCCACAGTCTCCAAGCTGGGGCTGAGCACAACCAGGTGCAGGGGTGGAGAATCTCCTGTTGCCACCCAACAGCCTGAGGGGGCTGGCCCATCAGGACAGTGCAGCACTCTTATAGTTGCTGTTCATCTTAGTGGATGATGCTGGGGACACAGTACACAGTATAGGTTTGTGTTTCAAGCTACTTTCTTATTTTCAAGATATCTTAGTGCAAGTGTGGCTACCTGACAAAACTGAGATGTCAACCTTCCAAGCTAGCTTTTAAAATAAATTATTAAATTAGCATAAATCACAGTGCTAAAAAAAGCTGCTCTTGGATTAAATATACACAGCTGTTCAGCCTGTTTGTAATCCAGTTTTCCCTATGGTATCTGGCAATCAGTATTAAAAAGCATCCTTGAAATTAAATTATTTCGAAGACTGTTATTTGCAAGAGCATCTGGATACTTGGGTAAAAAAAGATGTAAAATGAACATTGCTTAGATATTGCAGTGCTTATTAAAAGATAACTGCTTTCTAGGGATGTGTTTCTGGTTGATATAATCTTGAAAAATCTTCAGAAGACAATAGATGTAGAAAATAACACAGAATATGTGGCACAGCATTCCCTTGCAATCCACCCTTGCTCGTAGCGAGAGTACTGTTTTAGGTTACAAATTCCAACTAGTTTCCTTGGAAGTTAGAGTTCAGTTTACATTCATGACTGCCCAAAGCTATCCTGAGGAATCAAAATAAAAGAATAGCCAGACTTGAAAGATGTCTCAGAAACTAAACAGAAAATGTTAAGCATACCTATGGCTTGTGCTTTTGTCATTTGCTATTATCAAACTCACATGGACTCTGTTTTTAAAACCTCAGGAGAACTTTTCCTCTGTAGAGTGGTACCTTGAAATGTAAATGTGTTTTCTGACATGCATTTTGTTATCATTTCTGAGATACTCTTGATCTTTATTTATTTATTTATTTATTTATTTATTTATTTATTTATTTATTTATTTATGCTTTATAAACAAACAAACAAAACCTATGGAAAACAAACATGATCTTTGCCCTTACAGTAGCAGTTTAAGAATGAAAAAAACAAACTAGCCAACAGGGAAAATTTTCCATGACTGTGGTGCTGAAGTAAATGCCACAGCACCCATTCTGAAATGAAAAATTTTGAAGGCATTTATGAGATAAAGGTCTTTTTTTTTGTATGTTGTAAAAGTGCAGAGGTTCCCACACTATAAGAGGGCCAGCTGGCAGTGAGTGTGTGTGTGGCACACTATTTCTTCAGCTCCTTTCCAGGGACACACTGAGCAAATGTAGACCTGATCCTCACAAAGGGGGTACCCCTGTGTAGTCCCTGCCGTGCTGACCTGGTACCCAGGGACTATCCTGTGAAGTGCCCCTTCCCAGGGAGGCAGGAGGCTCTGCCTAACTGAAGCACTTAGATGTTGTGAAGCCAGCATTCAATGTATATTAATGACACAATTCACTCAAAGGTTTCCATTTTTAGCAGATCTGGAAGGGGTTGTCCAGCACTCTGCGTGGGAACTGTACTGTGCTGTGAGCATTTCTATAAGATCAGAAAGGTTTCAAACTTTAAAAAGTGATGTGCTATTAGAAAACAAGGCATGTCTGTTAACATTTTATTTAGAGAAAACTCTCTGACTGGGGAAGAGGTAACAGAAATGAAAGGTTCATAAGATATTCTCTCTTTGCTTTTGGGAGGACTGATCCCTTCTTCTTTGATTTCAGCCAACTCAGTGGGTTTCTGAGTTGCAGTAAACTATATATTCCTCTGTGGTCCATAGGAAGATGATCCCTATGACCTCTAAGCTGGCCTCTTATCTCTGCCCCTTTTCAGCAACCTTTTTGCTAAAGTCTCCCCTTCCACTGCCTCACCACTCCCACCTCTATGGCACTCTTAGTTCTTTCTCCGTGTATCTCGCTCGCCTCTCAGAGGAGGATCATCCTCACTCCCTCCAGAGATTTCACATAACACTTTTCCTCTCCCTAAGGACTAGGAATACGCAACCAACTACATACCATCTGCCAAAGCACTGAAACCACCAGTGCTTCACTCAGGTTTCATCAGAGCTGGCAGTCAGCAGTGGGGCAGCATGCAGGCTGTCCACCTCCTTGCAGTGGGAGGCTGCCTACACCACTACTCTAATTGTTCTGTGTTCACCCAGCGAATTCAGCTACTGTCCCCGAGATGTGTAATCCTCTGAAGAAGGTGAAAATGATGTGCAGGCATCTAGAAAAGAAACTGGAAGGAATGAGGCAATCTTACTTGAATTGAATGGAAAGGATGACACAGTTACCCTATAAGAAAGTCCTATGTCTTCCTCTTTTTGTCCTCTTTCACTGTAGCTTTCAGGAGTATTGTTGGTCCACCCTGTGATCAGGGCAGCCTTGATCCCAGCTAATGATACTTGTGATTCCTTTCACCACTTATGTCACTCATTGTTTCTGAGGTCTGATTTTGGAGGCTATAGGTCCTTTCTGGATCCTACTGAACTCTGGTTGAACAGAAAAGTGCTTCTGTTCCAAAGGCAGAAGGGATCAGACAGTCAGTGTCCTGGTCTTTTCTGAGGTGGTGCGTCAAAAGAGTCCCAGGACAGCTATTAACACAGGCCCTCGTGTATTCACATTTCCAGACAGGAACAACAAGATAGAGTGCTTCTGGTGGCTGATCTTCCCTCAGTCACCAGGAATTTCAGTGTATGTTTAAATTCATTGGAAATATCCATTAACTCAAAGGAATTATAGGGGTGAAATTTGCACTTATGCTATTTCTTTAAGGTCCAAAATATAAGAAACTCCCTTATTAGCGACTTCAGTTGTTTGAGTTTTTTAGCCTAGATAAATATTACTTGCATCAATTAAAAAGGCACTGAAAGCTCTGTAATCTCAAGAGATACTATTTGCATTTTGTGGGTATGATACAGCTCTTCATGCATTATCTTGTGCACAGAAATACAGTTAAGAATTTTTAATCCTCAGTCATTTCTCCATTTTCCCACTTGAGCTGATTCAGCTGCCCATGAGTCTGAACTGGAGAATGGATGGATGAGATCAACTGAGCTTAACAATTTTTTTGAATCAAAGCTGTAATTTATTTTGTTTTTCAATGTGGTGGAGATAAAACAATTAGTGTTTAACTTTGGGCAGCAAAGAGTACAGCGGAGGCACAAAGTTTTGCTACCAAATAAAAGGTGCATAAAACTGCCTGTGTTTAGAAGCTCCCTTGATCTTAAAAGAGAGTCATTGGGATGGAGGGGAAGAGAGGTGTGTAGCACGGCACGGTGTGTGGCGTACTAGGTCACATACAGACTCAGTATCTTGTCTCTGGGAGGGTATCAAACTCAGAAGTCTTAAAAGAACTATAATCACTGCATTTCTAGTTAAACCTCTCCATGGTATTTCCAGGTGTCTGGATTAGGGCTGGGCATGCTTTCCAAGTTAACCCACAGAGACTTTTGAAAGGTCAAAATGGCATATGGAAAGGCAGAAGTCAAAGGAACAAATATTTCCCACCAGCTGCTACAGTTCCAAACTGCTGAAATGGAAGATAATGAACATTTCTGGATTGCTTATCATCAGTGTAGAAATTCTGATAGACTCCTCAGCAGACTCAACTCATTTCCAGCTTAACAGCATTTTGAAAGCTGCCACATACTTTCTTTTGAATGGCAATACCCCTTCTGAAACTGAAATGCGTGAAAGTGCCTTCCTTCCACCCTCCCAGTGCCACCAGCAAGGATTGAAAGCGATCCCGTTGTCATGCTGCCAAAGTAAATTAATGTGATCCACAATTTTCCGTAACTATTTGAAATTAAAGCAGTTGGTAATTAAAGTAATCCTTGCTCCCTGGTGACACATTCAGCATGACAAAACAGAAGTAACGCAACAGCAGCAGAACCTGTCTACTTTATTTACTCGCTGCTTCAATGCTTTGTACTGCTGAGTAACTGATCTCTCACTGAATTACAGAAGAGCAACCAAGTTAAATTAGAGTGGCTATTCATGGTGAAAACGTTAATGTGAAAGTAACTGCTCTGACAGTCCATAAAATAGAATCCATATACTTCACGATCTGTTCTGCCTCTCCGGGGTCTTTGGTTGATCTTGCTGTGGTTTTTAGGGAAGACAAGGAGTATTGAAATTCAGTGACTGGGCTGTGTCTGGTTGGTGCCTTGATGTGATGACTTCACATCAAAAAAAGTCTCAGCATTGTGTAAGGTCTGAGGGAGGCCAAAAAAGCACTTCACTAAGACCTGCATTCTTCACAGCTGGAAGACTGTAACCTGGAGAGTTACTGTTCAAAACCAGACATTTTGCATGGCACAGAGTGGGTCACATTGAAGCCCCCTCCACTCATGTTCCATCAGCAACTTGGGAAAAGGTACGCTTAAACAGAGAAGCCAGTTAAAATTGGAGCAAGATGGTGGCTTCAGTTCTCTGGGCTAGGCTGAGTAGATCCTAGCAGAGTTGTGCCTTCTCTAGGATATTCTCCAGGAGAATTGATTTGCCACTGCTCTCAGGTTGGGGACGTTTTCCTCCCTCCTGCTGGATGAGCTCTGCTTGCATGCATACTAGATGTTGGGCTTTGTCTGTATTTTTTTTCCAGGCTCTGGGAAGTCAGCATTGTAGAACAAACAGAAGTTGGGCCACTTGCCTCCTAGGCATTGATTTGACAGAAAGATCGCATTCTTTTATAAACGAAAGTCTTAGTTTGAATAATAGCCCAAATGCACAATAAATTAATGGAGGAAGAAGAATAGTATTTTTGAGTTGTGAGATTACTGTCTTTTTACACTCATCCTCCTAAACAAGAATGATGATATCTGGATCCTATATGCGTTTGTGTTGTTCCAGTGGCATAAATGTATGCAACCTGAAATGCTCTTTATCCTAAAAGGATACTGCGTGAATCAGGACAAAATAAAAGTCTGAGGTGAAAGATTAAAAAGAAAAAAAAGCCTTACTGATGAGTAAAATCTTAGGCAAAGGGAGTTGCTCACAAAATCTTTGGAAGGTGGAAATGGAAATAGAATATACTTGAGTGGAGAAGTGAGTCTGAGGAAGTGTGAAAGGACAAAGAACCAAGCTGTGGTGACAGCAGAGTTGGGGATGGGATTGCAGTGACTCTCTAAAATAAATGCCAAAGAAAAGACTTGATGCTTAGGATCAAGGTCCCAGGCGCTAAAGGAGCAATGAAGTGAAGGAGCAGGAAAGGAAGTCTATTTGAACTTCAGCATAGTTTGGAGGGGAGATCAAGATGAACACAAATAATCCTTTCCACCTCAATGGTGTTCACAAAATGGTATGGCAGAGAGGGCAAAAGCCTTGTAATTGCACCACTTCATCTCACAGTCCACTCAGCCACAGCCCTTTTGTATGACTGTGGCAAGGCGCTTACCCTCTGTGTTCTTCTGTCTTCTCCCTACCTCCTGTGAAATGAGAGTAATAAATTCCTAAGGGTAGGAAAGGCATATGTGGATGCATACTTCAAAGCTTATGAAGCATTCAGACACACTAATGTGCTCTCTGCCACTAAAATTCCTGTACTAATTTCTCTGTTTGCTAATTGGAGTCAAGGCATCATTATTTACTCAGGAAAACAAAGTGGAAAATATGGTTTCTTACTCTGGATATGCAGCTTCATAAAGACAAGAAGCTTAATTTCAAAGGCTAAACTATGACCTGCTGGTATACCTGGGAAAAGAACAGCTACTACTGTAAAAAAAAATATATTCTGTTGCTATAGAAACCTCTGCAATATGGAGTATCTCATATGTGAGTAGTATAGAAGGAGAAGCACAGAAAAACATTTTATAATACAAGACATGGTCTTCCTTTTTGTACATGTGGAAGGAAAGAAAAACATTTTCAAGGAAGGTGCCATTATGTTAAATATTTTTTTACCAGAATGTTTGTTCTCACATGCTACCTCCTCTGAGTTTGACAAAGGAGAAGAGCCAGCTCCACTTTATTTCAGGCATTATCCTGTAATTCTCTCTCAGGGATTCTTGAGAGACCTTTAAACTGCTTAATATTCGCTCCCTCTGCTCAGAGTTTCTAAATTATTTAAATGACATGAAGAAAAATGCAGTTTAAGCTGCTTCTATTTGTGCAGGTGCCTGGTCAGTAGAGCTCAGCTAGAAAAAAGCACAAATGTGAGAGTTTAGTTTTTCTATAAAATGCACCCAGTGCAACTTCATACATACACAGGTGTGACTATGGTGGGAGAGCAGCTCAAGTAAGCACAGTAAGCCAAAACAACCTGTCTTCCTTCCACTACTACCCTAGTCAAAATCCTATGTGAGGTGTGAAGCGGGCTGATGTGTCTATTCCTCAGTTTTCCTAACGTCCAGCCCAAATCTCCCCTCGTGCAACTTGAGGCCATTCCCCCTCGTCCTGTCACTAGTTACAAGAGAGAAGAGACCAACCCCCAGCTCACTACAACCTCCCTTCAGGGAGTTATAGAGAATGATAAGGTCTCCCCTGAGCCTCCTCTTCTCCAGACTGAACAATCCCAGCTCCTTCAGCTGCTCCTCATAAGACTTGTGCTCCAAACCCCCCACAAGTTTCATTGCCCTTCACTGAACATGCTTCAGGGCCTCAGTGACTTTTTTTGTACTGAGGGGCCCAACGCCTGTTTGTCAAGGCCAATGCAGAAGGCAAGCTTTCTCAGAATTGTAAATGACTGAGTTAAAATTTTTCTCCATTATCAGCTGATCTGTGCTATCAAACTGTATGTGTCACAGCTGGAAATTGTGTTTTCCTCCAGCCGTTCATCTCCTGGCCTGGATGTTGGGAAGGGACCACAGCTATTCAGGCACCACAAATGCTTAAGGTGTGTTGGGAGCCCTTTATGACAAAACTCTGCTGAAAATCAGATTATCTGCAGGCTTAACAGGGAGGTCAAATGTATTTCCTTGGCTGAATTCCCATTTATGCTAAAAGCAAAGCAAATTACTCAGAACATGAATACGAGTCTTCTTTTTTCTGCTCCCTAACACTCAAGGGCAGTTGTTTGTCGTATTTTTGCCTTTTTTTATGTGTTGCAAACTCTTCCAAACACTGTCTTAGTGTATTTCAGTTCATTGAAAGCTTGTGAACCTCACTGTGTCCCTGGTTTTCTGCATTTTTTTTCTTGTTACAATTAAATTTTATTCTGACTTTCTCATTTTCAAGATGTTTTCTGTTACTTGCCTGCGTAAACAGAACAGAATTTAACTCTTGCTTAATGTGTCACCATGATGCTTAACAGTCTGCAGTCCATTTCCTTATAAATGCATAAGTAGATTTTGATATAATTAGCTAAGTAAGCATATGGCAAAAATGCACAACCAATGTGCTTGTTTATAAAAAGCAGGCCAATGCTTGATTTAAATCAGAATACACATGATTTGTTCTGAAACTATTAAAATGCTGATTTCTGACTCTTATATTTCCATGACTTAGTATTTCATACAAGTGTCTTTGATTTCTTACAGTTTTTGGCATGTTAGGTTAGGATATTGTACACATGCAGAAAGCTGAATGTTTTCTTTTACTTGCATAAAGGCAGTATTTTCCTGTCCTGTTCATGCCTTCCTATGGCAAAGTGTGGAAGTACCTGGCCACCTTCTAATACTCTGGATGTTCCTGATGATCTTAAAGTAAAAATGTGGTTTACTGGGCTACGGTCTGAGCAACAACCTCTTAATAGTTGCCCATTGCTATCACAGGAATAATAATTGCTGTTACAAGTCTCATCCCCGAGGAACATCTGTGAGCATCTGTCACCGACTGGGTCCTAATTAACAGGAACCACAACCAGCCTTCTTGGAAATGGTTATAATTAGTGCTGCTGGAGGGACTGGCCTCTCTGCTGATGATCTCTGCTCTAGTCAACCACGGCTCTTGATGCAAAGCAAATGCTTCTCACTGGAAAACACTACTTCAGCAGAGGAAATCCAAGCATTTTTAACAGACAAATCATGGCAATATTTAACTACCTTAGAGACAGTCTACCATACAGAAAGGTATGGTTTGTAGCATTTCTATGTGCTTTGGTATAGTGCCTCAGAGTTAGACATCTCCTTGAAGCTTGTGAGAAAAATGTTTGTTTTTCTCTCAGCTGTGTAATTTCAGTGAATGAAAAATGGAATAAGCTTCCATTGTGAGAAGTCCTCTCCCAGATCCGAAATGGAGGTGGTGATTGTAGGGTACCTGCTTTAGCAGGGGGGTTGGACTCAATGATCTCTCCAGGTCCCTTCCAACCCCTGCAATTCTGTGATTGTCCAAATGCAATCTGAGGGCAAACTGCTGCAGGTTCAGTGTGACTCTTGGGTTGCCTGAGAAGCTGGCTGATACCTTTAGAAGAGAGTGAGAGACTTGCATGGAGAGAAATAAAAGACAGCAGCACGCATGCTAAATGACTGAGATCTATTCTAATAGATTTTTATTTACAAAAACCAATTTGTTATTTTTCAAAGACCTGAACTGATGGCGCAAAGTGCTCTTGGGAAGGAAAGAGAGCAGGCTACACCCCTCTGATTTTGCAGAAGATCACTTATAGCTTTGCGTTTCTGAGGAAGAATGTTATCAAAGTAGTTGTCTGTTTTTACACCAGTATCATTATAAAAAGATGCAATTAGAATGGCATTTAAATCACTCTTAATTTCATTATCCTAGCGATCTGCATGAATTTGCATGGTGTTTGAAGACATTTTTGCTTTTTGTTAATCCCACTCTTCCTTTACTTACTGTAAACAGACATTGTACAAGTTTATCTGTACTTAAATCCTCTTGAAGTGAAAGCTCAATAGGAAGCTGAACTGTTGTATCTTTGTGGATGAAGAAAATACACTCATTTATTTATATTAGTGTCAAACTTGTCTACAGCACTTTTTTTCTTCATCTTAATTGAATGTTCCTGCAGTAGCAGACAGGGCATGTGCTTAAATAGGAAGGACTAATTGGAAGGAGCTGTCAGATTAACAGACTGAATAGATTGCACTTCAGTTGGAAAATTTCCACAGGATAAATCTGAAGAGTTTATAAAGGTATATGAGGGATGCAGGAGGAAGAGGGTAGGAAGATACCTGTTTTGGAAATGTCTAAGGCTGCTATGTAATTACAATGGATCTTTTAATCTAGAATGGATTGAATACTAGACGAGTTCCCTGTAGGTTACTGAGGACTTAACAGTTTGTTTTTTACCTTATTTCAGCATCTCTTTAACCCTTCTGCAGTCTAGGCATGGGATTTTGTTTCTTTCTTGTGTCACCACTGAAGTAAAAGGCAAAGGAAGATACATTCTCCATCTGCTATGTTTCGCTGCTGCAAAGCTGAGGAGGCTTGTTCCTACCATCGATTTACTGGAAAATATTTAATACTAGACCGAGTATATAAACACAGTATTACTCATGCTATTCTTGAATAAATTCCTAGAGAATATAATGAGCTACTTCTAATGTTAATGTGTCCTTTCTTAAACTCAAATATTTTATTTATTTCTCCCAAGACTATGCCTTTACCATGTTTTCACATGAACCGTATGGTTTAATCTCTTAATAGCGAGTGTCTAAACATTCTTCAAGCCTAGCCTTATAAAAATGGTGGCACTGATGAGGCCTGTCAGTTTGGGATGGCTCAGCTGCTTGCTGCTCTGCATACTGTCCAGCTGTTTAAAGGCCAAATCCAGCACAGGGATCTGTAGCGCTGACGCTTGTGCAGTGCCCTAGCTTGGCAGTGCAGCTGTGGGATCCACTGGGAATGAGTCAGCATAGTCCCAGAAGACTGGGAGAAGAGAAACGTCCTAGAGACCCAGGGGAAGCTGTGGCAAAGCACCCGTTGCTGCTTTCTGGGGCAGCCAGGACAACTATCCCCTCCTGACGAACTTGCTAGCCAGAGCCAAACCACTCAAAGCCTGGGATGCCCCTCACATCAGGAGCCACAGAAAGCGCTCAAGCTGCCTTAAGTGCAGTGATTGACCCTTACGTGGTGCTCCTGTGTGGTCTGCATATGATGTGCATTTTGTTGTTATGTACAGGAAGATAGTTAACCTATTTTTAGCTTTCATTTTATACCACTGTTTGTAAATAATGAGCTGCTCTCTGAATAAACAGAGTGAACATGCAGTTTTTCAACACTTTACAGGAAGAATGGCTTTGAGAAAAAACTGTTACCCAGATTACTCTGAAATGAGCGAAAACTGTTTTTTTTCCTCTGAGAACAGGCTACCTGTGTGCACCAACCTCCCTGCCCTTACTCCAGCTGCAGATGGCCCTGTTGCATTGCTCTCTCTTGCTCAAAAGAGATTATTCTAATTATTCAGAAATTCCTGAAGGTTGCTTAGGCACTTCCAATGGAGAAAGACTTCACTGTCAAATTTGCATTAGTAAATTCATCCTATGATCCTTATAATATTTTCAATTATCTGGATAGAAATAATGCATTTGCACTAAAAAGCTAACTTTTTTTTTTTTTTTAAAGAATGCAGGCAACTGTTTTATACTCCAGGCAGTCTCATCTGCAAAGTAGAATCACATAATCATTAAGACAGGAAAAGACTGGAAAAGAAATTCTCCCTAATATCCAGTACTCCAGATGTAAATTCCTGTTCCAGAAACACATCTGTCTTTATTTCTGCATAGATCTAGTGGAAAATTATATTTGATGTGACACTATGATCTGTACCACCATCTCTCTATTTACAAACGAAGTTAAAATAAATCTGAAGAAGTGAAAATACTTGATTCAGATGGATATAAATACTGTTGCTATCTAATGTTTCCCCTGTTGACTTTACTGGTGCCTGGTAAAGTTCACACGCTTACGAAAAGTGTTCAGTGATTGACTCATGATACTGCTGCCATGGTTTAATAAGGAACTGAATTGAACTTTTTCATAATTACATTGTACCAGGAAGAGGTGATTATTTTTCCTTTCATTAAATTATAATGGAAAGTGGCATCAACCTATTGGAAATCTCAGCTTCCACCCGGTAATCCTAAATTAATTACCAGTATCGTTGGCTCCAGCTCAGCAAACCATGCCTGTTGAGCAAGGCATTGAAATCAGATACTCTTAAACTTAATTATATGGTTAAGCCCTCTTTCTCCTTTCCATAGTTTTTAATGTATACTTCCTATCACTCTAAATAGAGATTACAGATTTATGCACATTTAAAAGTTTGCTCTGTTGTGAACTTGTTCCCTATTTAACATCAAAATAGATAACATTAATTTTTATTTTAATTTGCAAAACCTTAGTCTGATTGACATTTTTGCTCTTCTGCGGGCAGCAGAGTTGGTTGGTTGGTTGTGATGATCAAAAATAGTACTGTTAAATTTCTCCACTTGGTGGCACTAAGAAATAACACAACTGCCCTCGTAACGAGGCTGTAAAACCTGGCCAAGTGGTTGGGGATAACTGAGCAAAGTGGCCCTGGGAAAGGAAGACATCAAGTGAGCAGAAATCCCATCACTGTTTTGCTTGTTAGAAGTGTTATAAGTTTTCAGCAGGGAGCACGCCCGTTGGGATGTTATCTCTGCACTTGGACGTGCAGAACAAATCTCTTCCCTCGCTGTTGAGCCTGGTGACAGATGTTCTGCACCTCTCTTGCATTTGCTACTTGCTTCAGAGTGAGGTGTACCTAGGAGTGATTTTGCTGGAGTCTGGGATGAAGGAGCCACAAAGCCTTCATCTCCAGTGCCTCATTTCAGGCACCACTCGGGAATTTCTCTTGGACGAGGAGGTCTGCATGAATTTCCCTGGGGAGCCCCTCAGTGTAAATATTATTGCCTGCTTGGGAGAAGAGATGCCATGTAAGGAATAAACTTGCTCTGAGGGGATGACTTTACTGACTTATAACCACTGCTAGTGCAGAAAATGAATGAAATTGACCTAGCATTTATCCAGATTCTTTTGCTTCTTGGTTAATAATACCCAGTAAAGGTCAAGTGCCCTAGGAATGGATTTCATTTGTGGTTACATTCCTGCTCCCTGATACAGCTCTTGTTTTGGATCTGTGCTGAAATATTGTTTTTTTTCTCTCCGTCTGCAAAAGTTTTTTTCTGGCTGAGGTTATTTATTCAGAACTGAGAGCTGTTTTTCTGCCTGTGTTTTTTTTCTCTTATCAGTTCTCCTTGTAGTGTGTCTTTGAGTCTCATTAAATCTCCTATTAAAACAAACAAATAAAAATGATAATAATTAGTCCCAGCCTTTTAAACAGGGAGAATTTTTCAGATCTGAAAAGACTCTTCTGACAAAAATCTGAAGACATCTGAAAAGCAGTGCCCTTATGTACTTTCCCTGCATTTCCAGAACTAAGGCTATGCCTATACTAGCAAACAGTATGGTTGAGTAGGAGCGAATCTGCAGTAGCAAAGCAGCCAGTGCTGAAGACTCAATGTGCACTCATCTATATTTCTGAGGGAGTGACCTCAGGCTTGGGTCTGCCCTGGGTAAGAGGGGCAGCAGAGGCTGGAGCACCACTGGAAGAAGGTGTTCCAGCAACGTGAATGGGAGGCTGGTGCATGAAGATCACTGGGACATCCTCTACATGTGTGGCCTCCTGAGCTTCTATTCAAACTCCATGTTGTGACTCTCTGGCTGTGAACAACACAATGGAGTTGTAAATTGCTGCTATCACAATATGTGAGGATAATGAAGTGGGCTGGCCTGGGAGTTTATTACTGATAGCAATTATTCTTCATCAGTGATTTAAACCTATCTGTGGTGACTGGAAGTTAGCATCACAATATAATGCAGTGTCTTGCTGAGTTAATATTACCTGTCCAGGAGGATGGTGCTCACAAAATGCACCGCAAGCACTGCTGGCACTACCCCAGTGGGAGGCAGGTTTTTGTGTTTTAGATGTTCTATCAAGAAATTGGAAGAGACAGAGGTGGGACCACAGCATTGGCAGAGTGGAAGGACAAAACAGATATCCTATAGAGTTTACTTTGGAGCAAACAGAGGTGATTAAAAACACCCCATATCAGCATGGATGATGATGTGTGAAAAAAGTAATGGGAGAGTGAGAAGACTGATGGGAAGGTAAACCAGAGAAATCAGTTTCTGCCATCCTGAGCTTAAAAGTTGTGGGAACTTCCACCCTTTTGGATAAGTGCATGATCATTTTTTGCACAACGCAGCGTTTTTTATTATAACCACGCAGTGATTATAATTTATCCAAGTAGAGACTCAAATGAATCTCTACAGGAACAGCCATTATCCCTTGGTTTGTACAACACCTGGTGTATGGGAACTACTGAGTCATGGCCTGAACCACTGATTGAGCACCTGGAGGAAAGATCCAATCAGCCCTGGGAGCACAGGTGGAAGCAATTCACCTGTGTGACTGGAAGGGGTGGAGCCTGGCTCCACCTGCCTTAGGCCTCATTTAAGGGCTGACTGCCACTGAGGAAGGATCTCTTTCTGGAGATCCCTCCTTGGTGGAAGCTTTTTCCTGTGAACCTAGAATCTTCTGACATGGGTGAGTGATTTATTTCCCTTCCTTTGTAGTGCATTGCTATTGTGCTGGTCTTTCCACCTCTTTTGTAATGCCTTTTCCATTGTGTTGGTCCTTCTGATTGCTACACCTGGCAAGCCGGAAGTGAGCCCATAGCAGCTTATGATTTTTGCAATATGTATATTTGAGGCTAAATAAAAACAATCAGATCCATATTATTTTTCTAACAAGCAATAATTGAGTGAAAAACATTCTTGCAAGAGCTCTTCATTCTTTATGAGATTTAGTATAGTTGGTGCTTATTACTCTATTCATCTGTGGGCTTTCTATAATCCACTATAATTAACAATATCATCAATGCATATATTGTCAGAAAGGAAGCTGGAATATAGTCACGAATGTCTGACTCCTATGTTGATTTCTGGACTTTCAGTGTCTGGTTCCTGAAGATTATCAGAAACTCATTTTCTGAGTTTTACAACAATATCACTGAGGCTATATCACTGTCAGCAGCAAACACCAGCTAAGAGAAAATGACCTTTAAAAAAAGACCTTTAAGAGGTCGCTTAATGCACACTGCTGACACTTTGAAAAGTAGCCAACATGTTGCAAAAATGGCCCTTTAAAAACAAAACCCCGAGAAAAATATCCATTATAATTTCTCACTGGGCAGAAGCAAAATTGCTGAAATGTATTCCTCTACGGTGCTCACAAAGTAGCAGATTTACTTAGTCATAAACAAAAGCTGAAGCAATCACTTTGCCAAGCACCATGTTAATAGCACAAACTGTCTTTAATAGTCAAAGGCAGTGAAACAGCAGGAAGGCTGCCATTAAAGCTGCCTATTCCTTTTTAAAGCATAGAGCCATTAAAGGCAATGGTTATTTGGCAGTATCTTCAGTGCAGAAAGAGAAAACAAAATAATTTGAAAACTTTCTAACATTTGATGCTCACTGAGCATGTAATTTTATCTTGCATATTTGAGTGTGACTTTCTCTGATGACATGCTTCTTGTTTACATTTGATTTATATCTCATTTTTGGGGGGGAATTATGTGTGAACTGTTCTTGTGTAAACTTCAGTACACTTTGATATGTCAGAGGGGATCATATCATTGTGCAATCATACAAAAATAACAAGTAGACCACCAAAAAAATGTTTGCTACACAAATTCCCTTCCTCCTTTATGTTCATAATGATGGAAATAGGCTCCTAAAAATTTCAAGAAATTAAAATTATGAGATTACATCCAATCTGCTGTAGACGAAATCTAGCATTATCCTCAATCACTGTGAGAAACTAAGGGTGGTCACCCTTGCACTTGTACAAACAAGAGATGTGAACAGGCACAGGCCTTCATAATGAGAGCCAGGAATGGAGTGGTCTGTAGACAGAATTACTATAGAGAACACATTAACATAAGAATTTTTTTCCAGATAATAACCATGTAAAGGTTAATGCTAAAATCAACTCTCAGAAAACGTTATAGGTAATTATTGTGAACTTACAAACATAAATTATACCTCATATAATTCTCTACAGAGCATCCAATTAACAGGTGAAAAATGAGGAACTTAACATCCTAAACCTGTTCATGCCAAAAGCTCTATCACAATGGCACTGGTTCCAAAGGTACCAGAATCTTTGATATAGGAGAGAAAGGTGGCAAATATGTAAGTGTTTTAGATCAGTCACTAATCCAAGCAAGTAGAGGTCACTAAGCTTAAATTCCATTGTAGCAAAGCTTGATGAAACCATAATATAAAGAATGTATTTTTGCAATGGCATAGAAGATTCATACAATAAATTTAAGAGTTTCAAATAGGTACATGTTGCAATCTGTGTAGTTAATGCTCTTGGAGAGAGAGTGAATACAGACATTATGACATTTTTTACTATGGACAAATCAGAATAATCAAAACTAAGATGGCTTGCGAACTATCTCATAAATGCCATGCAATACTGAAAGACTGGGTTAAAAAAGTCAGATGAAACCTAGAGGGATGAGATAGAGGGGGGGAAATGATGCGTTCATGATGACAGACCTTGTTAGCCATTACCAGTCAAAAAAGAGATCTTGTCATCATTGTGGGAGCTTCTGAAAACATCATCCCACTTTTCAGCATTAGCCAAAAGAACAAAGTTCTATTAATCATTAGTTAAAAAAAAAGGTAGAAATAGATTAAAAAAACCTCTATGCCAGTATAGAAATCTCATGTGTTTCTTGTGTTTTGAGTGTTGTCTACAGTTTCAGTTGTGTTCATTTCTGAGAAGATGGAGGAAAAGCATGAAGAATGAGGTAAAGGTGGTTAAAGTTAGGGAGTTTCTTCTGCAGATTAGATGCTTTCATCTGAGAGAAGAGTGAGAGAGAATAAGTCTTAAATTTATCTGATCAAGATTAGTATGAAGAATGAGAGCAGGAAAGTATGCACTGTTCATTGCAGCACAAAGTTAAAGGACACTAAATTAAATAGCTTGGAAGTCAATTTAGAAGAAAGAGGTTTAAGTATTTTTCCAGGCAGTGTTAGTAAACTGCTGACAGAAGACTTTGAAAGCCAAGAGATTAAGTGAGTTCAGGAAAATGATTAGTTAAATTGATGGAATAAGGCTTATCAGACTGTTAAACACAATATAATCATGATACAGTCTTCAATTTAGGAAGTCCCTGAACAGGGGCTAGCTATGGGCTAGATGATGTGGATTCATTACCATGTATTCACCCTCTTCTTGTGATGCTTCTTTTATAATATGCTACTTCACTCAGAATCCCCCCTTTGACAGTAGGCTACAGGCAGACCTTCAACTGAAACTCATGGTCCTTGGTTTGTGTTTTAGCTGAGAACTTGCTGAATTTTTCTGTAAAACTTAGCGTAGACAAGAATTCAGACTTTTATTTGTCTCAGTAGCCTTCTTCAGGTTGCATTTGCTGTGTGGTCATTTCCATTCATCTATGACTGAGTAGCTTTAATACTTTTGTAATACTATACATCAATGTAGTAAGAGAAACAATAACAATCTTTCTAGAGATGAATGAAACCTGTCTTTGTTTTCATGTCTTGTTATTTTAGGCTGTGTTAATAGGGTACTGTGCTCCAGGGACTTTTCAGGAGTGGGAACTGCTTTGTTCTGTAATTACTGCCTCACTCCTTAGACAGACACCTGTTGCTTCCAGGAATGTGGGTTTTAGTATCTTTTGCTACTAGAATATTAAAATTCCAGTTGATGGTTATATATCTCTTTTGTAGTGCCCAAGACAATCTTTCTTTTGCTTTAGGACAAGGCTAAACTCATTCAAATTTGTATTCTTGTCACTTTTTCTAGTACATTAACATACTACTATATCTATATCTGAAGATAAGGGGTGATGTAGATTTCAGATTTGAGTCTAAAATCCTTCGAGAAACCTGCCTTTTAGGCAGCTAGGTTTTTTTTCAAGGTTTTTTGTAACTGGAGACAACAGTCTTGTCCCCTGATTTGTATGCTTACATGCCATACAGTTCAGATAAGTTATTTGTGCCTTGTACTATGCTAAATGTTAGGATGCAACTATCAGCATAATAAATACAGTTATCTGTGTGCATGCATTTATGATACTGATGGATCATTACAGCTGAAATGTGAACCTTTATTTCTAGGCATTACTGAAACCAATGTTTCTTCGCTTTTTAGTCTTCGGTCTATGGTGGAAATGAACAAAACCCAATCAGCACTGCAAAGAGCACTGAACTTTGGCTCCTACCTTTGAACAAAGCAGATGAAATTAATGAATTAATCCAAATAATCTGAAACTGTACAAAATTACAAAACGAGGCAAGGGGATTTGAAACTTAGATACTCCCATCTCTTATCTGAACATAATATTTTTTGGTCACCATACTTCACTGTACTTTTTCTGTCTTCAGATTATGAGAGAGACTATTTGGTTCTCCCACAATACTAATAGTTCCAAGATCAAAACCTGCAAGATAATTTCCAACTGAATTTGGAAGGAATTCTGCGAAGTTACTGCCTTGGATCGTGATGGTGGGTGTGTGAGAGGACTGTGGAGTGGCACTCTGAGGATATTTAGGCATGACAGATACTCATTATGCACTCAGAAATATGTCATAATGAAATGTTATAAATTACAGACAAAGATATTTTCTTCTAAACATCTCAAAAATAAAACCATCAAAAATTATGTATAAAGCTGCCCTTCCATTCCTTGTCCTTCAAATGAATCTGTCAAGTATTTGTTCCACAGTTCGCAAATGTTTTAAGCGACTTGGTTTTTTTCCTCCTTTTTATCTCCTGTTGGACACATCTATTTAATGCAAATTCTATGAATGAGGCTTTTGCTGATTCTGTGAATGAGGTTTTTCACTAAAAGCCATGTTCGTGCTAATCTGCATATTGCTCAGAAAACCTATGTGTAAGGAGACAGTTTTGCCTCATTTATTCTGAAATATGCTTGAAAGCTGGTGTTTTTCTGAATTTTATTGTTGGAGACAGCTATCTTGTTGGAAGGTGACATTGCCTGTGACATAGGCAGATAAGGAGCCTCACTGGAAGGAAAAGTTGCCATTCTGCTTTATAATGATTTAACTCCAATGGAAAAACATAACTTCATGTGATTTACAAGCTGCTGTGTAAAACATTGTGGGGTCTCTTCCACTGAGCTCCACTAGTGGTTCAAATGGCTCTATGGTTGCAAGACAAGCACTGTTGTGCATCTGTCCCTCTGACGTCTCCACTATCTGAGATGAAAAAGTCATACAGCATGGGAAAATAATCAGGACATGCAATTAATGGCATGCTAATCCTTCCTTAGCTTCCTTCTTTAGCTTCTCTCTTTGAGTGAGTTTTAGGACAGGAAATTTATGCTGTTGTCTGTAGCTAGTAAATACGCTACAAGAGTCTGTAATGGTGAGAAAGGCTGCCTTGAGGAAGAGAACTGAAATATAAAATACACAAAATTTCCCGACTTCAAGTGGAGTGAAGTAGTATTTACTCTCATGGGAAAACTGTGGGTGCTGGAAGTTTGTATTATGTAATGAGGAAAAGCTTAATGCAAACCACTTGTCAGAAGCTGAAGTTATATTGGTATTTCGGTGCCTCTCAGGTAGAGAGGCTGAAATAAACCTTGATTATGAGGATTGGCACAATGATGATTGATATGTAATGAGATTTGATGCCCAAGTGGTCAGAATAGTTGATAAAATGGTCTCTCCTGATTTCTATTCTGCTGTGAGAATGTACAGACTGTTGCTTTGGCCACTTGTAGCAGTGTATCAGCACCTGGCTACTGAAAATTAATATACATAGTTAATAATTGTGGTATGTTTCTGGATTTTTAAAGATAATTAGACTTCTGAGATAATACTTGTTAGTTCTGAAAAGTCTACATGTAAGTAGACTTCTACATTTTCATCTATAACTTTACCTAATTCTTTAAGGAATATAAATGATCACTGCATCATTCTGGAAGGAAACTATTCACATAATTTCTCTAAGTTTCCCTTGTAGAACATTATGAACTGGAAATGTTATCACTAAATTAACTTCAGTGCATTTATTAAGAATTTCAAATGAGGAATACTGTTTTTTACCTTCATCAGCCACTAAAATTTCTATAGAAAATAGTGACTAAGTTCATTAAAGCTTGGCGGAAGAAGATAAAATTGACTGCCAAGTACAGCAGTACCTTCCTATTCTACTATTAGCAGTATAGATACATTCAGCTGATTCTCCTCTAGGATGTACTCATAAAGATTTAATTTGTGTATCTTAGACAGAAAAGTCAGCCTTTTGTAAGGAATTCAGAACATCATGTCCTGACAGTAAGTAATGCAAAACCATTGACAGGATATTTCCTTAACTCCAGTGGCTTTTTCTTAAATTTCAGATAAAAGTGGAATAAGCACAGAAGTAATACAATTATAGCTGATTCTATAGCTGATTTTAAAAAACTATTTACAAAGAACAGTTAGAAAAACATGAATTCAATTCTTCGTATTAAGATGAAGATACAGGTTTCTGATGGAACAGTTCATTCTCTGCAGAAACCTGTCATTTATTCACATGAATGCGAAATCTCCATCTCTCTTGCTGTAATGCAACAGACCTCAGACAATGTCTGCCGGAAAGAGAAGAGTTAGCAGTTGTGCTGAAACAGGATAGCCTTACAAGTCTCACATGACTTCATGGGGGACCAGAAGGAGTCTGAGCCAAAAACTTAGTAGTTGGGCTCAATTTATCCATGAAAACATTGGGTCAGTGTTCAATAGCTACCCAAAAAGTTCATAAGTATTAGGATGTATTGGTTTAAAAAAAAAAATAGAAAACAAAGAAGGAAATGTCATTCTGCCACTGCATAAATTCACGGTTCTCTCCTATCATGAATAGTGTGGGCAGCTCTAGTCTCATATCTGAAAAGATACAGAAGTTCTAGACAAGTTTTTGAAAAAGGCAGCAAACATGATCAGAGGAAACGAACATTTTCCATAGGAGAAATAATTGAGTTGTTTGGGAAGAGAAGGATTACCGATTTGAGGAGGTCATATTACAGTTCTATGTAATCATGGCAGTTGTAGAGAATAAAGATAGAGATGAACTGGGACCACAAAACAAATCTGGCAGGAAGCAGATTGAAAACAACAATGAAAAAGGAGCTTTTACATGCTACAGGTATCAGCTCTACCAAAGGATGTGTGGACAAGAAAGTTACAGGGCTTCTCAGGGAGACTGGATTGCAGGTAACTAGAGAGACAAAGTACAGAAGGTTCAGGGAAACCCTAGCCAGGAACAGGCCAGACTATGAAGGATGATTAATCCTGGGTTTTTTGACTACAGGCAAAAATTATCTCACATGACCTATGATAATCATTACTTTTCCACCAGCCAAGTGTGGACAGTGCTGAAGTGGCACAATCTTTCTAAAGACAAACAAGTGATTATTAGTTTTTCTATTATTTAAGTAATTTTGCTTTTTAGAGCAAAGAAGTCTGCAAGAGCCCCAAGGACTGGTGTGCCTGCTATATATTTGGACTTCTGAAAACTTAATCAATGTAATCTAATCCCTATGATCTGTTACAACAGGCATGCTTAATTTATTTTTACTTTGGCCCCCAGTGCTCAGAGAAATATTGTTTCTTGGAAACTCACTCTCATAATTACATTTGATCCCTTTGTCTGAGGCAACTGAATGTACTGAGGGGAGAAATTGATGGCAGAATCAGTGATTTCCAATTACAAAAGTGATTATTGAACTGAAGGTAAAGCTCTTTTGCTATGGGAAAAAATAGAGGAAAACTGTGATGAGCCAGCACACTGCACAAAAAAGAGCAGTGTCATATGTTGTACTAATACCAATACAAGTTTTCTTCCTGAAATTTTCCAGTGTATTGCTTTTGTCCATCCTTGAAATAATCTTTAAGATATAACTATACATTTAGATGTATAGTTTAGATGTAGGTACATTTAAATGTACATTTTACATTTATATATATAGACTATACATCATGTGATTCCTTCTGATGGATACCATAGTAAGTATGATCACATTTCTCTGGTTACAGTAAAATGTTTATCTGTCATATGTGCCCTAAATACCAATTTTCAGTTAAAAGAAATTAAAATCAAATAAAAACTACTATGGTGTATTACAATTAGATATGAATTGAACTTGGGATATGTCCTTGTTTACAGCCTCTCCTGCAAAGTCTACCAGGAACAGCCATTTTGGATTCTGTTTTCATAAATAAACTGCATTCTTAATCACCCTAATTACTTCAGGTTACTAAGAAAAGTGATTTGTTTGCCACTAAATATGTAACTACTCATACGTAACCAATTACACTACTTCTGAACTGCATTTCATTTCTATGGTTAGTCCTAAAAACAATACCAGAAGACCACAAGCAAGTCCTGTTCTTAAAATATACTCATTTTCCATAATGATCTTTGGGGTCTGTGCTTTATTCATAATTGCCCATTTATGTTATCTTTTCATGCATCAATTAAATTCACAGTGGTGCCTTTCATGTACTACATTTATCTAAATATCAGGATAAGTTTTTTGCTGTTTTTGAAAAATAACTTTTTTCATGAAAGGTACTTCATGTTATACATACACCTATTCTTACATTTAGAGTCAAGGAACATGAGTGGCAGCAACTGACATGGAGGAGAGGGGAACTGAGACCAACGGGTGTGTGAATAAATGCGGGAGCCACCCCCTCTTCCAACTGGTGAAGGCAGTGGACTCCTTTGCAAGCAGCTTCCCTTCAAGCATGCCTTGTTTGTGGGAAAGCTGGATCTAGGGATAAATGAACACCTCATGAAGAGCAGTCTCTGAATGTGCCCTTCTAATACAGACTGCTGTTTTGCTGCTGATGCTCCTGTCAGGAACAGGGGGAAGCAGGAGGGAGGACAGTCCCCTCTGCAAACCTACAGATCCCTCATGTCAGCTGCAGCCAGCTGTTCAGATCTAGCTGCCAAAATACAATGCCTTGAATTCTTCAGGCAAGTCTGCTTCTTGAACAGTCACACTTCATCTTCTCTGCGGCAAGGCAATAAGACAGAGCGTGTTGGCTCTTTTTTGAGCATCTTAAATCTCTTGCAAGTCAGGAGAAGAGGACATAGGTTGTTTTGGGAGATATCAGTATGAAACTGAATTTCATTACAAGTTGTCATTTTTTTCTTCTAATAATTTTTATTTGAATTACTGTAGAAATTTTCACTTGCACTGGTGAGGCTACACCTCGAGTACTGTGTCCAGTTTTGGGCCCCTCATTGCAAGAAAGACATCGAGGTCCTGGAGCATGTTCAGAGGAGGGCGACGAAGCTGGTGAGGGGTCTGGAGCACAGGCCTTATGAGGAGCGGCTGAGGGAGCTGGGATTGTTCGGTCTGGAGAAGAGGAGGCTCAGGGGAGACCTTATCATTCTCTATAACTCCCTGAAGGGAGGTTGTAGTGAGCTGGGGGTTGGTCTCTTCTCTCTTGTAACTAGTGACAGGACGAGGGGGAATGGCCTCAAGTTGCACCAGGGGCGATTCAGGCTGGATGTTAGGAAATATTACTTTTCTGAAGGAGTGGTCAGGTGCTGGAATGGGCTTCTCAGGGAGGTGGTTGAGTCACTGTCCCTGGAGGTGTTCAAGAAGCATTTAGATGTTGTGTTGACAGACATGGTTTAGTGAGGTTATTGGTGGTAGGTGGATGGATGGACTGGATGATCTTGTAGATCTTTTCCAACCTAGCTAAATCTATGATTCTATGATTCATATAAATAATCTGAACATTAGTATTACAGCCAGTCTGGCTGCATAGCCTCTTGCTGTATTTGTTCTTATTTTAATACTAAAGAGTAAAGATGCTTTGTAAAAATGTATCTCATTTGGAAAATTATTAAAACCTTTACAAAAACATACAGATCTAGGTTTCAAGAATGTACCTTGAAAAGTTCTCTTCTGAAATATATGGGTCATCATGACCCTTCAAATGCCTCCAAAGTGCTCTGGGCATCAAGCAGCCTGTATTTCTTGACATTTTGATTGGCCTTGTTTTCCTTTGGATTCACAACAGCCTGAAAACTCTGGGAGAAGAGCTTGCTGTATGATGTAGTGGTATTCTCCAATCACTCTTTCATTATGCCCAAAAACAAGTGTCTGTTTTTCTTAAATGACAGGTAGATTGAAAGGAGTTGACAGAAGAATGACAAATGTGATAGAAGATGTAGAAAGCTAGGTGTTAGTTTGAAGGAAAGATAACTGTAAGGGGAAAGGCTCACCTTGGAATAAACAGGAAAATTGAGAGAGAATAGCTTTCAATCATAGGAAATGGGAAAATGGAGCCCAGCTGTTGTTGTTTGGCTGGTTGTTTTGTTTGTTTGCTTTTCATAGATAATAAAGGTGGACTGATAAACTTCAGTTGATTCAACAAAAGCTTAGGTTAATTTGTTAAAAATGAGAGGGGGTATTTTAAGGAAGGTGTGAAACTTCCCAAGAGAGATATGGCATAATATTAACAGAACCAATGAGGATTACAGAAATGAGAGTAATCATCAAATTAACAAATTTTAAATACAATATTAACAGTTGTGAGAACTCCTGCTCATCCAAATTCTTATTGTATTAAGCTTCACCGTTGCAAATCTAAGCTAATCCTTCAAGATGATTGGAGCAGTCAGTGGCACTGAACTGAACTCGTGCCAGTGGCATGAAATTTTTATATCTGTAGAAGATCCACAAAATGTGGAAGTATGGAGAGTAGATCCCTCAGAGAAACCCAGAAGGAGCAGTGAAAAGAGATATGCTATCTTGTGGCAATTATGGATGCTATTTAGGGGAAAACAACCTGGCTGCCAAGGATGAAAGAAAAACCTCAATTGCCAGATTCATAGTCACAAAATGATAACTGCTTCACAGCTGGCTAAATGCTATCCTACAGTCTAATCCAAAGTCTGTTGAAAGTAATCAGTCTTTTCATCCATTTGAGCGAACCTTGCATCAAGCCTTTAACCTGGTGTCTCAGGAGAAAAAGCTGATATACTATTAATGTTAAAAAAAAAAAAAAAAACAAGGAAAGCTTTGAATGTTCATTACATGCAAAAGGGATGAGCAAACTCTTTTGCACTCTACATTTACAAATTAAAAACTGACAGCAAAACCCAGTGGTGATCTTGGATATTTAACAGAAACTTAAAACTGCCTCTGACTACCACATTTTTTAATGTAAGTAACCACTATAGACCGTAGTAAAACTGATACATTTGCCATAAATTTACAGCACCAATTTGTTGCCGTGAGCTTTATGCAGTGAGAAATGAGGTTTGTGTGAAACTGAAATTTATAGGTGAAAAAAGAAAAGGCTCTGTTGCTTGTCACCTCAGATCTAACTTTACTGCACAGCATGTTTTCAGTGACAGCTTGTAATGCAGATCAGATGATATGCTGAATGTCATGGAAATGATTCAAGGTGTCAAAACAAAGCATAATTATTAAAACAAATCAGAGTGATGAAGAAAATGTAATAGAACAAGAAATGAGCATACCTACAAAAAGTTATTTTAGTCTACAACTTTTTTGAGAGCTACAGCAAAGTGGTAGCACTTAGCATGTAAGTTTATTTTTTAGCACTGAGTTCTGTTTGTAACATAGCAAGGTCTGTGAACATACTCATATCTAAAAAATGTTTGGGACTAAACAATCTTATCTATATTTTGAACTCTCTTTGAGTTGCATATATCCTTCTGTATAGGATAGGTCCTCATGACCGAAGTGGGCATGTTGCCGTGGCTTTCAGTTTAGCTGGTGACACATGCAGTTAGCCCAGAAAGAGAGATGCACAGCTGAACATGGAGAACAATACTAGACCAAGTGAGGCTTATGGGCCATCTAGTCAAGAACTGCTCTTATGTGATAACACAAGGAAATGTTTTCCTCAGATGTACTTAAAAATTAAAATATGACCCCCTTATAATATGAATGTTTTAAAGGAAATGTGTTTTTGTCTTTACTAATAATTTCATTTGCTTTGTATTTGAGTATTGTTTAAGCAAGGTAGAAGGCTTTAGGTCAGCAAATATTTTGTTGTGGTTTTTTTTTTTTTCATAGCTGTACAATAGAGCTGAATCAATACTTTGCAACATTTATTCTCCATGTCTGCTACTGGAATTTCAATAACAAGATCACGGTTTTCTTCAAATACAACCACAGCTATAACCATGTATACTCCTATGCAATGTTACATACCAGAGAATATTCACCTGTATCATGCAATCATGCATGGTGTCAGTGTTCACAAAGGACGTTGATTTCATGGTCCTCATGACTCAACTGTGTGTTCTTGTCAGATGCTACTTGAGGCTTCAGTACAGACCTCTCAAGAACTGCAGTGTTACAGAAGTTACACTGAAGAGATCTCAGCATTCAGACTGCTCTAAATGGCTTCATGCTTGGTTCTGTAGCAAAATTTTATCCAGGATTGTTGTATTTAGCTTAATAATCCTCAGGTAAGGAGTGGAAGCCCATGTTCCTATGACAGCACAGTTGACATAACATCCAGTGATGTATGTAACCCACTTCAGACATTGTCAGGTCTTGATCCTCTTTTATAGTAGGATTGAACAAGAGAGAATACTACATTCTGTCTGAACATTTGTTTATAGGATATACCACTACAGATGCTCTTATTCCAGCCCTATCTGGATCGTATTGTGCCTGGTGTAGCTGTGCTTTCTTCTCATTCTGACCAGATTGCACAGCTGGGTAAACACCTTGGTGAGCCCCCATGGAAGTGATGCACTGAGACCAATGCTCCAAGGAGGCTGCCAGTCACTCTGTGCTACACTTTGTCATGGATTCTCTGGCCGAGCACGTGGTGTTCTTGTAGGCCTGCTCTACACACATGAAAGCAAATGAAACCTGTCCAGTTGATGCAATGCAAACAGTCTGTGACTGTAAATATTTAAGAAAATAATTTAATCAAGCAAATGTGTGAGTAACGCACATGCTGTGCTTGCCTGGACATCAGGCTGTATTCACTAAGATCAGTATGGAAAGGGAACACCCAGCAGATTATTTCCTGCCATGGAGCATGGAGTACTGACAGACTGGAAAAAAATGAAATAAGGCTAAGGAGTGACATTTGATTAGTTAAGACAATTTATCAGTTGATATAATGGCACTCTTCAAACTAGTAAAATCGTATGGATTTATAACTATTTGATCTGGCCTACATCTGAAATTCTTCTATATTTTACATATTCTGGTGAAAAAATGAAATGACCTCATTCAGGTAGATGATCTGTTTCTCATATCTATGTAAATGAAATATCAAATGTCTACTTAAGCTTGCAAATATTACAATATAAAAGAAAAAGTATGCTTGAGCAGTCTGCAGAATGGTAATGTTCTCTGAGAGCCTTCTGTTCTGTGCTCCCTGGGAAATAAATGCTATCTGCTATTCTAATATTGATTTTTCATTCTTTATCATATTTAGTCAAGCCTCTCCAAACTAGCCATCAGCTATTCTAACAAAAGCTATTCTAACAAAGAATAGAAGGAGGGTAATACATGTATTCAGCACAGCCTATTCTCTAGACTTCCCCAAGTGATCTGTTTTAGCAGTTCTCTTTGCCTCTAGTTACTTGCATTGCTGATGGTGGTGCAGATTCGAGCTAAGATCTTCAGAGGCATTCCAACCATTTAGTCTCAGTTGTTATTATTATAAAAGCATCTTGTTCAGGTACTAGTTCAGCTCATGCAATTTTTAGCTGAGTAAATTTTGGTCTAATTTTATATTTTTATATGTATATATATCTCTCAACAAAAGGAAGTAAGAAGAAATGATGTGAGACCAGATGTTGACTGCCAGGACAGAGAGCAAGCCAGGTTGGTTGGACAGCACCACATGCTGCTGGCACCATTCCTGGGCTCCTCATTGGTGCTTCCTCACTTCACACTCTTCCAAACCTGCCAGAGAGCGTATACATGTCAGAGGAAGGTAAAGACACACAGGAAAGGAGAAGTATCTCCTCACCATTCCTTTTGGCATGTAGCACTTGCTGCAGAACTCTGGTTATCTGCATTTAGCACAGCATCAAACTGCATTTGCAGCTAATACAATTTTGAGTGAAAGCATGAAAACTATGTTGCATACACATTACCCTGGTAAAAATTTCTGGGTTTTGTTTTTAGAGCTGATTTATAAAACTAGGCAAGACAGTTATGTCAATCTTCATACAGTGCAAATCCCTTAAAGAATTAAAAAGTTAATAGCTTTTTTGGCTTATGAAAAATGTTTTACATACCAGGCATTCTGGCTCCTGAAATATTCAGCAACAATGGTTTTCAAAGACACTTTTACTTTTGAGGTGAATGGGAATTTTTCCAATAGGCTATGATCAGCGTAGAATGAAGACATTTTTGGTGGAATCAGATAACGGCTTACTGAACTTGACTTGGCCTACTTCACATTCTGACTCCAGCATAAACTCTTCTCAGGTCATCTCACACAATAAAAAAAAAAAAAAGAGAAAATCAAAACAGATGAAAGCCTAGTTTCCTCAGTGAGGAAAATAGTGTTTTTAGCAGTATGTTTCCAGGTCCTAAATACCTTGCACAGCCAGGGTGATCCCCAGGAATTAGAAAGGAGGTGAAAGAAAAGAGAATGTTTTAGAACAAAATTCTATTGAGGCTCGCATGTTATAGCCTCCAAAATAATACAGGGGTTGTTACGCACTATATAATTTAATTTAATATATAATTGAATATATAATAATAATTTAATTTAATATATAATTTAATTTAATATATAATTGAATATATGAATATAATTTATTCATTATATATTTTTTTTGTAAAGTGATTTTGTGTAACAAATAAAGTTAACTATGTACATAAAGATAATGGTGGCTATTAAAACGTTTTTAATGACAACTACTACAGATTAAGAAGGGCAGAAACAGTTAACAGGTAATAACTGAAGATACGTTAATGGAATTTTTATTCCTTATTTTTCTGAGAGCTCAATGAAAGGCGTGACTATAGAGAAATATCACAGACTGTGAACTGGTTATATGCCCCCACTGGAAACAGAAAGCAGTACCAGATGGCAATTATTACAGAAAGAAAACCAAACTGTGGACCAGATGCTCAATGAGTACAGGTAGAAATAAACTACAGAGAGCAGAAGGGACCTGGTCCCCATTGGCTAAACCTTAATGTCACAGGGGAGCACTGGGGCTCAGTAAGATGGCATGAAGTCCAGTCCTTCCCTTCCAGCAGTTTTTCTCTTTACAACTGGAGTAGTTTCAGTAACTATTTCCTATGCCTGATATTCCCTTTCATAAACACTTATTCATTTGAGAAAAAGCATTTACCATTTGAGTTTTAATAATATATGAAGTTCTTTATACCTGGTTTTAAATCTGCTCTTCTTGCCCCCTTCAAACTGCATTGACTCTACTTTCTGTGGCTGAGCTGCTGTGTTGTAACTCCCTTTCCTCTGCTTCTCTCCTCCTTTCATTTTCAAATTGCCATTTATTTCACCACTGATAAGGACTAGAAGCCAAAGTTAATCCAAAACATGCCCCCCTTTAAATGTCCTGGAGTGGTTCATTTTGAGTAGAAACACTGCCGACATTTTCCTTCAGCACTTTATATTAGAATATGTGGCGCTCATGATTTGATTTTTGAGATGATAGTCTCCCACTGGGAATAAAAGGACTCCTGAGTGTTTGATATCCAAGACCTATAATCAGACTGAGAAAACCAGGAGGCAGAAGACACACATAATATTTGCAAAGATCTCTGCATTTCCCTATAGCCAGTAGAATTTTACTCCCATTTAATTTTAATTTCCATTGCTGTCAAACCTAATAGAATACACACGCATAGGATATACCCTCTGTTTTCATAGATGTTCTTCCTGGGAGTTCATCTTATGTTGAAGCTCATTGGTGAATGCCTACTGATTAATTAGGAAGAGTTTCTCAGTCTTTTAGAAGGAACATAACACTGGGTGTTGGTTGGTATCAAATTTGGTAGCACATGCAAAACTTTTGATAAATATCAGAACAAAAGTTAATTTAACCTGTTTCATAAACCTGTTTTCTTTCAGTGCTTTCCTCTTTTTTTTATTGCAGAAGCTGCATTCATCTTTTCCTTAAAAACCTGATTTTTTTTCCTTTATCTTCTCAGTTCATGTTGTGACTCTGTTCTGTTTCTCCCTTCTTTCATTTTTAATCTCTCACTTTTTGAGCCTTAGGCCAGCATTTTTCTTTCCTTTTGATTTACATTTCTTCTTCTAAGCCTTTTTCATTCCATTCTCTCTCTCTCTCTTTCTTTTTCATAATTAAACTGAAAAATAATTGTTACTTTCCAAATTCTATTTGAGGTTATTTCGTTGGCACATTATAAGTCAGAATAATTTTTCCATTTCTTTGCTTTCCACCTTTTTGCCAGCATAAACTGCAAAATTACTCAATAAAATGAAGCTTATGAGATTCCAAATCTCTGAAGTAACATCTAGGGAAAGAAAGCAGTAATTATTTTTTTTTTCCTGAGAGTTATTTTAGATGCATCTTTTTAAAAGTACTTCAAGAAAGGAAAATTCTATACTTGAAATCTCCAGGTACAATTCCTATTTCACAGTGAGCTCTCCAGGTGGGTTCTCAGCCTGGGATCAGTTACCAGACATCCTGTTGGTGCATGATGAGAGAGCTGGGATCCTTAGAGTATGAATAATATAACTTACATTTTCCCAGAATGAAGTATTGAAATTTATCAAGAGAAATTACTAAATTTCCAGTAATTATAAGAAATAGCTTAGACAATCAGTTGCCCAAATGATTGTGATTAAGCTTACTTTGAAGAAAGCAAGATTAGAAAATAAAAAATCCCAGAGAAAAAAGCAGAAAGCAGCTGCCTTTGATGAAATGTACATATTTCTGAGATCTCAGCTAGCCTGGGATCACTCCTTTCATCCCCCATCTAGTATTGGTAGTGGATGTTGCCTTGACACAGGTGCACTTGGCTTTGTTGAACATCATGAGGTTCTCCTGGGCCCACTGCCCAAACCTGTCTAGGTCCTTCTGGATGCCATCCTGTATGTCAATTGCACCCCGCAGCTTGGTGTCATCAAATGATCCTTACATGCTTTAGTGTGTACAACTTCAAGAAAACTAGAACAAAACTCTCACAAGTGAGTTTCCTTGAAGGTCAGTCGCTGTGAAATCCTGCGCTTAGCAATGAACTCAGGTGACTCAGTTTACTGCGACAACAGAAGCTTTTTGTTGTCATCTTAGTCAGTGGTTTATTGTTCTAAAACTTGTTACTGTGGCATAACTCCTCATGAACGAGGTTGTTTAAACACAGTCTGAAAAGTCTTAACGTACCAAAAATAAGGATGAAAAAAATTTAAAAAAAAAAGCATCAGAAAAATACATTAATTGCATTTATCTTTTGTTTACCTTTCTTCTCAAAAGAGCAGATCTAAAACTGTATTTGGCAGTGTAGACTGAGGTTTAGCATTCATACCTTCTGAAGCACCATTTATGGTGAAAACACCATCTGAATAGATTTTCTGTTTAAGTGGAATCTGCACTAATGTTGTTTTAATTAAGACTCCGCCACTGTCATATTGCTGTCGATAGAGGGAAACTCAATTCCCAGGAGCTGTTCCAGTGAAACATTCAGTTGAACATGGAGTTCCAGCTAAATGAACAAAGTTTCCAGTTCAGTGTCAATGGGAGCTGAGCCTTGGTGAGTGTTATGAACTACTATTTCCTAAGAGAAACAAGCAGTGAGTTCTTAACTGAGTAACTGTATTGGACACAGGAACTGAAAAAACATTCTTAAACAGACCCTAGCTTCTTCCATTTATTGAAACCTACGTTATGTCTGCAGTGATAACATAAAATATGCAGAAATGGAAGTATTCTTCCTCGAGCTAGCATTAGTCCCATTTATTCTATCACATTAGCCTTTCATAAAACAACAGAATAAGATTAAAGAACAAAATCTTTTGTACTGTTCATATAAATAAATTGCACTCAGGAACACTGTGTAGCACCAGAATCAATGATCTGGTTTCATTAATGGTCAGAATTAGACACAGCTTTCTGCATTCTGTGATTTGTAGTAGGTTTTGCAAAGAACAATTATATTTATCAAACATAGTGCCGAAAGAGAAAGAACAGCATGAAACATGAAATACCTCTGTTAGGTATTTAGATAGAGGCTGATTCAGGTACATGAGTGCTACAAGTAGGACATAGGCAGAGCTTGGAGTCCAATATACAGCCTCGCAGTCCCCACAACTCATGCTTCACCCCCTAGGAGTAAGTGCCAGAAGACTTCCTTTGGACTTCAGAGCATTGCCCAGAAGTTTCTCTGGGCTGGTACTGCAGAGTCTCCTTATGCTTATTTCATGCTTATACCAGTTATGGCTGACAAACTTGTTGCCTGTCCTGAAGTGCTATTCCAATAGTTACCTTTACTGCAGACCTACAGCCCCACCAGTCCATGGGAGCACTTAGCAGCATGGGGTGCTGGAATCTACAGCCTGATGTGCCCCGCACAAAGCAAGCTGGAGTGAGGCAGTACAGCTGGCATTGCCAGCCCACCTACTTGTGCTGTTGAGGGGCCAATCTCTATCTATGGCCCTCTTGATCCAACTTGCTTCTGTTTGTCTTTGGAGTGGGCAGTTCAGACATACAGGATGGCTAGTCCTGAGGCCAGTGGGTATGTTCTTTATGCCTCTAGTGCAGTGCAAAAACCAAGGGGATCTCCCTGGGGTAACACTTGAGCTCACAGTAGATGGAAAAACTAATTTATAAACCTTGCAAAACTAAATGGAAGGAGTTCAAACATCACATTTCATTTTTTTCTAGCATGTAAGATCTTTAGTCAAAGCACTGCGATAGATTTCTGAGGACTGTCATGAAAATTATACCATATTAAAAGATTTATGTAGATGAGTATTTCTGGACTGTCTGATGAGGCTCACTACATTTTAGGCATAAATCAGGGAAAAAGATGTTCTGAAAGCTTAGTTATCTACCAGAAGAGACAATGCTCTTCAAATCTTGATTTTGTATTTTTTTTTCAGATGAAATCCAGCCAGTTATCAATAAATATTCCTTATTTTGCACCTTTATGGTGCTTTTAAATTAAATACTCCATTAAGCTGAATACTAAATTAATTTTGTGGGTCAGAAGATGAACTATTTACAGATGATTACTTGCTAGAGGCATGTTTTGAATCCCACTGAAATTAAAATAATTCCTTTCAATTACTTCAGTAGGTTTGGAACTAGACACCAGAGCAGTTTGATTGGAGCAACTGAGACAACTCCATGTAAGGGACTGCAGTCTCATATGAGAAGGGATTTGCATCTTTCATCCCACAAATAGATAGAGCCATAGTAGTTATTAACATTGTAAATGTTAAAAAATCATCTAGCATTAATTTGAAAAACTAATTTTCAACAAAAGAATTGGCTGTTTAGTTGGCTCCAGAGAACAGTAATTTGTTAGCATCTACACTATTCTATTTGAGGTTGCAGGAATGCTTTTATATAATTAGTATTCCAGAAGGACTCCCTTTTTATTTGTGTATACACATACTCATACATAGGTAAAAGTATTTATTTAAGAAGTCCAACTACCCTACAATTACCACAATCAGCAATAGACCTTTTGTAACATTTATGGCTTTTCATACTCCTGTGTCAGACAGTGCTGTCATGTGGATATTTTCAACTCTGCCTTTAAGTGGGAAGATTTCTATTTATACAGAAATATGAAATCACTGGTAGTCGATGAATTAAAACATTATTCACTCAGGGGAAAATGACCTTCATATAAAGACTGATGGAACAACCACCAGCAACTTCAAGAAATTATGTTTACCATCCTCTAGATGACCACAGCTTGAACTGATTTTGATCTTTCCATACTTCACATCTATCTATCTCCAACTCATTTGTAGCAGACCAATGAAAAAAACCAGATAGATAGATGTTTAATTGTGTGATGTTAAGTCACTGTTCTCTTGTAATTTCCTGTCTTTTAAATGTCTATGCACTTATGATGACTCCCTACTGAGTAATGTAAATAACTATTTTCTATTATTATTTACAATCATAACCATGAGAGGTTTATTGTTTTTGCTAATGTTGTTGTGGAAGAACTTTAAAGCCATATTAAAGACCAGGATCTTTTTGTACCAAAATCTGTCCTCACAAGATATAAACAGTTTTCATTCCAGAGAGTTCACACTTGAAAAACCCACTGTGGAGGCTGTGAGCATGTGGTCATCAAAATAAGTTGTATGAAAAATAGCCTGTAATCAAGTGTTTACTGATTATTTGTAACTGGTTCCTTAAAGGCTAACAAGCCTATAATTCTGAGAGATTTAACACAAAATTATGTCCTCTAACTCCACAAATTGTTCCTGTTATGGAGTATAATAGATAGTGATCTGTAGATTCTTATCCAAAGTTTACAGACATCTTTCTCCATGAACCCTATTGTTTGGTACCAACCAGACTGCAATTTACTGCAATGCTTAGAAAAAAACCACCAGTATCCTCTTCTATCAGAAAAATCAACAAAAATGGCAGGCTCATGAGCTGTAAGAAAAAGCTACCAAAAAAGGAAATTTGCTAGACATTTTTAAGTTCTCTCTCCCTCCTCCCTCTTTCTTTTCCTCCCAGTTCCAGTCTTTGCAGACATTGTGCATTATTATTGAAGGAATCTACAGTATTCTCACTTTTAAAGATTTTGCTTGGAATGTCCAGATATTTAGATAGCATCATACAGAAGACAAAAAGATTGCTTTCATTATAGGGCTGCTTCTCTATCTGCTGGACTGTTTATCTTGTTTACTGAAGTGTCATTTTTAAGGGAAACTTTAGAATCATTAAATATTCTGAGTTGGGCTAGACCCACAAGGATCACAGAGTACAACTCCTGGCTCCACACAGAACCACCCAAAATCCAAACCCGGTGTCTGAGACTGTTGTCCAAATGCTCCTTGAACTCTGGCAGCACAGGGCCATGACCACTGCCCTGGGCAGCCTGTTCCATGCCCACCGCCCTCTGGTGAAGAACCTTTTCTTAACACCCACCCTGACCATGTATGCTCTGTAGATATGTGGGAGCAGGACAAGACCTTCAGGAGCCACCACAGCCCTGTCCTCATCACCCTGAGACTCACATGTTTCAAAAGGTCAGGGGAGATTTTTGAGGTATACATTTTACACAAACCCATGTCACATCAGTTCCCTGTTGCTAGGGAAGTGACAGCAAGCTGTGCATGGAGTCTACAACTACTGGAAATTTCTTTCAGCTCAAAGTGATTCACAGACATGAGCACTAATAAGAACATAGTGTATTATTAAAAATATCAGCTTGACAGGGCTCAGCAAGTGCCTGTAGCAAGTGTACCTCAGAAATGGGGAAAAAGCCCGACTCCATTAACTCTCTGCATCGGAGCCTTCTTATCTGAGGAGGGAGGCAGAGAAATTACATGAGGTTGAGATTTTAATGAGAAGAAGTGGAGTACTAATGAAATGCTAATGAGATCGACATAATCTAGTGTGTCACTGCAGGCTCTCAGTCCTTTCAAGCCTGGTAAACAAAACAGCAACCATTACTTCGCCTGAAGTGAATTCATGAACTTAGCAATGGAATTTAAAAGCATTAAAAAATACCTTGTGTTCTCAGTAGCGACACTAAATCTTGATTTTTTTAAAAATAAATTTCCCCAAAGTAGAAGTAAGACCTCAAGATTTCCTCCTGCCGTGGATCTGCTACATGCAGCTTTAGAGTCAGGCCGCACAAGTGACCAGGTGGTTTGCACAGGGTTAAGTGACACTATTTCTACTCAGGTAACAAGTCTGTCAGAAGAGCTAGAGCTGAAACATGGGTTTCAGTGGAAAGCATCTCTTAGGAAAAGGAGATAAGTCACAGAACTGTGTAGATGAATTGTTTTTCTAGGAGAAAATGGCGCCCAGGAAAACGAGAACGGGAGAGCAGTATCTGCATCCAAGCAGGAGAGAGAGTCCAAACTGGCAAAACAAAAGTCTCTGTGACCAAAATCTCTTCCCTGGGAAGCTAATAAAGATCCTCAAAGTACAGCAAAATGCAGACAGAGCAGGAGAAGCAGCTGATCAGAGCAATATTTTTCTCTGGCAGAAAATAATCATTTTGAATGAAAAAGAGATGCAAATTTTTCTGTTTGCTTCTCTACACAGGCTAAGAAAGTGATTGCCAGGAGCCCCAGTCATCCTCATTTTCTCATGCTGAAAGGGTGGTAGCCAGCTGTAAAACCAGGGCTTTACTTCACATTGGTCTGACTCATTTCTCTGCTCAAAGCCTTGGCAGAGGGGCTAGAACTGATACAGGTGTTGTTATATTTCTCCTTTCTTGCTGCTCTTTTTCCAGTGTGTTTCCAGTGCTCAAGCCTATGGGGAGCTTTCAGGCAAGAGATTTTCCTTTGCAGAGTGACTTAACTTTGGGCCCAAATAGGCTCTCAGAGACTGGAGTGCTAAAAAAGGCAGAAGTAGGTTGGAACTATTTTTATAGCCCTGTGATCCAAAGGCGATCTTTGTCTTACACAGGAGAGAACAAGTTTCAAGCTGTTCTATTTTGCTTCCTTGTTTTACAGCCTTCAGTAGCCTGCTCTGCCCCTCGGGGATCAGTGGGACATGGGGCCACAGCTGCCACTCATCTCCCTTCCAGCAAAAGGACTCTAATTCACAGAGGAAAAATTTAAGTTAGTTCTCTCGTGGTACAGAAACAGCCAAAGGCACCATAGAAGATGTTCAGAATTACTCTTTGCATCATCTGATTTCTTTATACATGAGCTTCAGGTTAGATTTCAGTGGTAACATCCATCCCAGCTACATTTGCAAGTTTGAGGCTTTACTAAAAAGATCCTATAAGTAGTTCTTCTAACGTGGAAAAAAATTCTTGTTCTTGCAGCTACCAAGACTATGCCAACTCACTAAAGCTCATTTGGATCCTCCACGTATAGCATCAAATTGCTGATTCCAAACACTTTCTTCCAGACAAATGACTTATTTCCCACAGGGAGAAGAAAAATGCAGATAGTAAATAAAAGAACTCATTCAGCAGCTTCAGATGGATTTTTACCTTGAATCTGTTTTCATCTAGGCTTTTACTTTTATTCTTCCACTGAAGAAATCTCTTTCCATTTCAACACTTCAGCTATACATATATCATAATAATTTAGCATACATTTCTCTAATCTTTGATTAATGTCTTACCTTTTACTTAAATTCCCATTAACATGAAATCATCACAGTAATTCCAGTTGAATCCCCTATCACTGACATATTGTTAATGAGAACATGATTAGCATCTGAAGTTTTCAAGGGATGATTGCTGCACTGTTTGGATTCTTCCCGTCAAGATAGACTCTAGTTCTTTTACAGTAGGAGAAAAGAGAGCTTCCAATCAGATTCTTCTATATTTCTTTGTATGAAAATTCCAAGTCAAGATAAGTGCACAACTCCTGAGAGTTAGATGGTATTTGGGAAAATGTGCTCAGGTCACTATCTGACATGCTGATCAGCGTTACTTTATTTCTTTATTTTTTCCTGACTGATTTGTATGTTTCCATCAGATTTTTTCTTATCTCTAAGAGTCTGGGGACAGGGATTACCTCTTATGAAACACAAGCAACAACATATTTTATCTTCTAAAATTCTGCTTCTGAAACAAATGTTACCTTCATTTACATGAAACCACATGCAATCATATCCATTCTAAAATGTTCTTTTCAACAAAAATAGTCCTCCATATGCTTTTGTTGATTTTGTTACCTGCTGTATTAAGTTTCAAGTGCCAGAATTCAATGACTGACAGTGCATTTGTTTGTTACAAAAGCTTTCAAGATCCACTGAAAATCTCAATAGTAACTCTGAGTACGGCAAGAAAACAATACTCCCTACATTCCCCTACCTCTGTTAACTTATACATGAGAACAACAGTGACTTGACAGATGTACAGTTCAATACTTGAATTCATCAGTGTTTGTGAAATACTGTCCGAAGTGAAGTTCGCTGGAAGTACTGTTACCTTAAGAAATATTCACCTCTTCCTGTCTTTTCCAAATATTTTCCCACAAGTAGGATAATGTAGTTTTAACACTGAAGGAAAATCTGTGCGTGAAGTATTAATTCACTACCTTGTGCCACATTAGCATTTTTTGTCCCTTTCCTTGTGAGCCTTGTGTTCTTGGACCATAGGTATGGGCTAACATCATCTGCTGAGGATCTGCAAAAACAGGGAAGGCGAGTTCACAGAAGGCCATGTCTGCATGAAGGAACTCAGATACTTTTGCTCTGAATGCAAACCGGGTCAGCTGCCAAAGCAGTCTCCTGATACCACTGCTGAGGCTACTTCCTCCTGCTGTGCTGATTCATGTCTTTCTGATACCAGTGGCAGAGGCTGCCCATCTCAGCCAGAGAAAAGGTCATTATTATTCACCTCTTGCCCTTTCTCTGATTGCCACTGAACCTGTGGTTTTTATAAGTATTAATGAGGACTGACCTGTATTTTTGGCAGGATCTGACAGTCAAAGCACCATGCGTGCAGCACCTGTGCTTTGCCTCATTTAGCATAGTTGATTGTATTGTGAATTTACATGGCTTTCTTACTCTCCTTGCACTGTTTAATTGAATGAAAATTACCTGAGGTTCAGTTTACCCTTGTACAATATAAGCAACTAGTAGACTTGTATCCTATGGTTAAAAAACACTGCTCGTGTTTGCTGAACTTGTCTTTCTCCCGTGTTAATTATTGAGATGTCCACTTCAAGTACACACAACTGTGGTCCTATATCTGAATACTCCTGTATACGTTGCTTACCTTAAACATGTGAATTGTCCTACTGAAATCCTAAAAAAAAGGAACAGCTTAAGTTATGGATTATTATAATGCAGTATTTGAATTATTTCCAGGTTATTAGAATGTTGTTTCATAGGACTGAGAATGTCACAACTTCACAGCTTATCCATCCGTACCTCATATTTCATTTTATTCATCTGTAAATGAGATATTCTTCATCTTATTTGGTCCTCATCGCAGTAGTAACGTAGTACTATTTGAGGTTTTATGCAATGCAAGTAAAGTATATGAGTCTCTAAATAAGGTCTTAGATTTTTAGTAGAAAATTAAATATTATTATAACTGAAGCATTAGGCTGAATTTCACAATAATTATATCAGTTTAAAAACACTGAAATATTTTCCTTGTTTATAAGGTTACGCCTGGCCTGTGTAGTGTACTGTACCAACACCACACCTGAGAGCTGAAAACAGTCAGTTAAAAAGTCAAGGAAGCCATGGGGGTCAAGAACAGAGGAACACATTTTGAGGAGCAATTACTGAAGATGCAGAAAAAGGCAATTTAGAAAGCAAAATCAAGTATAGTTCAAGTTCAATCAAGGGGAAAGAGGGAAAATAAAAACCAGTGGGTTACACGTCTAGATTCTTGTTAGTTCCTTCAAAGACCCACATTGCAGTTTGTTAATTTTTAAAGTCCTCTACTGTTAATGGAAAGAGAGATCTGCCATTCCTGCGTGGATCATATACCCTTAAAATCAGTGTCTAAAATATCACTCACCCTTTAACGCTCTTTCTCTGTCCCTTCCTCCATCGTGGGTCAGGGAAGAAGTCCTAGAAAGATAGTTTCCACAAATGACTTACTTCCGAATGAATTTACATGAAAAAATTCAATCAAAAGAGCCCAAGAAAATTACAGCTTGCTCAGTCACTTGCATGAGGAATACACAGGCAGCAAGATTTTTTTTGCCAGTTTCCAATACTAGCACAAAATGTGAATGGTTTCACACAAACATTCTGATTTAATGTTGAACAGTCTTTTTATGAGCAGCTGAGCAATGAGGGTTGATAGCAATAGGACAAGGGGGAATGGTTTTAAGCTGAGACAGGGGAGATTTAGGTTAGATATTAGGAGGAAGTTTTTCACTCAAAGGGTGGTGATGCACTGGAACAGGTTGCCCAAGGAGGTTGTGGATGCCCCGTGCCTGGAGGCATTCAAGGCCAGGCTGGACGTGGCTCTGGGCAGCCTGGTCTAGTGGTTGGCAACCCTGCACTCAGCAGGGGGGTTGAAACTAGATGATCTTTGAGGTCCTTTTCAACCCAGGCCATTCTATGATTCTATGAAGAGTGAATCAGGAGTAGCTTTGTGTGGTTCACAGGTAAGAGTAATTAATGGCGAGCACCAAGTCATGTTGCACTATTTAATTGTTTTCTTCTCTGGCACTCTGTCTATTTTTAGACATTTTAATTTCCTGTAATCTTTCCACAGTCACATGCGAGCAAGTAAACAGATTGTTTTGAATTAAACAGCTGTGCTAATTTATTGCACTGTTAAAAGCATAACTCAAACGTGCCATTCACTGTACACTGGGATTGGATGTATTTGTGTACAAATGGGCACACATCTCCCTTCAAATGAAAACTTCCACAGCGCACAGCAGGGGCAGGGCAGGACATCAGGCAGAGCAGATGGCTGACATTCAGTTCCACCAGGGCCTGTACACAGAGCCTCCAGGGCAAGAAGGGATGGACATCCTCCTGGCAGCACTACTGAGTGCCCTCTCCTGTTGCTGACCTGCTGCTTGGGGCTTCCAAGGGAGCTCTGTTGGTCAAGGAAGATTGTGTCTAATCTCCTGTCCACAGGTGCAGGTACAGGTGCTCTGTTTCTGCCCTGTCTCGTTGACAAGGCAAGGAACATTTCCTTCTCCAAAACCCTGTACTAGTGGAATTTTACTCTGGCCAGTCATCAGCCACCCAAAAGGAAAGATAAAGTGGACTCTCCGCAGACACTCCCACATTTTCACAATGGTCTGTACATTTCAGGCCAGAGCAAATTAAAGAATTCAAGGAACTGTCTTAAAACACCAGAGCAGGTAAAACTGATTGTGAACTCAGTGGTTCCCAGTGGTCAAGGTCACCTCATAGATTATATACCAATTCTGCTTTTTCCAAATAAAAGACAATCACAAACACACTGTTTTTCTATAAATTCTTCTTTCTTCCTGGAAGGCATTTCTGGGACTCCAAACATATATATTAAATGAAAATCATGAGAAGTGGAAGGCTGTTACGAACTTGTGAACTGATCTAGGAAAATATCCATATTAAATAAGTCCACAGAGAAAACAAAGGATGTTGCAATCAAGATAAAGTAACATTTTTTTATTTTGGGGTTTTCTTGTTATTAGTTTGAGATTGCTCTCCTCTGCAATTCTCACATCCAAGACCAAATCTTCTAAAAAATCTCACCAAATTTATAAATCTTGCTTCATTGAGCATTTCTACCAAGAGACAAAGAACCAAATTACAATTGCCTTTCTAAGAGACCTAATGGCACATAAAATACTTGGATGAATTTACCTCTTTACCATGTCTTGACTGCCCTCAATCTGAAACAATTCTAAGAGAAAAATCCAGTGATCCTTCCCAATAGGTATTCAACCCTTTGAAACACGATTTCCACATTTCCTGTGTATTTATTCTTTACATTCTAGAGCTTCTAGGTTAACAAGTGAGAAACAAATTAGGCTACAAATATGTATTTGTAACTATATATATATATGTATAATTTTAACATATATATATATACGCATACATATATGCATACCAATGTATATATATACACGTTGTTTAATGAAAATAATATATAATTTGTTTAATAAACAATTCTCTATGTTAACAACAAGTTCCGATGTTAGCAAAAATCAATGCTTGATAGCAAGGAAACTTGAAAAAAAAATGAGAGAGAGAAAGAAAAAGGAAACAGGTGGCTTGTCCCAGGCCTGCCAAGAACATGTACTCCACTACTTGGCCGAGTGCTGTTTCCGTCTCATCTACTGAATGATTTCTTGTCTTTCACCTAGCTTGCTTCTACCAACTGCATATAACTCAGTCTCCGCTCATTTTCTATGTTTGTCAGCGAGGTGTCTTATCACTTGTTCATCTTTCTTTGTGTCAAATTTTTCTGCTTGTGGATACCAGGTGCTGATAGATCATTGCTCTCCTTTTGTTCTCGCCTTCCCCATCATCCCCACTTCTCAACCCAACTAATCAAAAATTAGCATTTTCAAGTGTTCCCCTGTTGGTTGAAAATGTTGCAAGTTCTCCTTAATATACTGACAGCACTGATGAGTACAGATGCTCAGGGCAATCATGAGTAAAAGGTATGGTCTTTCTCAGCTCACCTGTCTTCCTTGTTCATCTCTGAAATCCAGTCCAGCACTCACAGAAATTGATGATATTTTCTTCTGACTTAAGCAGCAGCAGAGATGAGACCCTTGGGCAGCAGCTAGTCCTCTGACTTTAATAACAGCAGGATACTGGGCCCCATTCCTCATCCATATTGTAGATATCCAGTTCATTCTGCAGTGCAGTGAATTGTAGCATTGACAAACAGATTTATCTATGCTTTTCCTTGCTCAGCAGAGGTCTGCATAATCACTAAAAAGCTTATACATTCCTATGATTACCTCAGTTAGAGCCCTACCATATTTCTTTAATACAGGACTAGTATCTTCATCTCTCTTCATATTTCTTAAACATAAGTTAACGTGTATGTAACAGACAACATTTTGCAATGTATTCAGTATATCCAGGACCAGTCAGACTTTGAAGTATTTGTGCTATTAATTTATGCCTGTGTAATATCTTTTCTTGTGGGATTTCCAGATGTCTGAAGCCTAGCCAAAGCTTCTCCTTCATCAGTGGTTCTGGACATCTGGAAATTCCAGACAAGTGGCCAAATCTGCTTTTCATGTGGACAGTGTTTCTGGGGTGAAAAAGAGTCCATATGCAGAAAACCACATATATAGATATATGGTATCCTTAGGATGAAGTGAGGATACTTTCAGTGTAATAAAAAAGAGAGCATTACAAAAAAAGACACCTTTCTCCTACTGAAGGGCAATAGCAGTCAAGTGCCAAATTCCTCTCTGAGCCTTTTAAAATCTACAGTATATCTCACTTTGTCTTGGCTATATTATGCCTCTTTTCATGACGTCTGTTTTGCCTAAGCAGATACCTTTAGTAACCTCTTTCCTTCCCTTTTCACTGTGAAGACATTTCAGATTATCACATTATATAAGTACACTTGAAAGCTCTCATGCTTACATCTGGATGTCCATTACTCATCCAGTTTCATTGGCTCTTTCTTCTCCTATGGCTTTGTAATTTATGCTTCTCAGGGGACCAGTAGGCTATTTCTTACTGGCACACAATTCACTGCATGATATATGTGTATGTCTGTATAGTATTGCCGTATAAATATTTGATGTGAGCTATGCATTGCTTCATGAAACTATAATTTATTAGGCAGCTATTCTAAAACCAAGCCTACATCTCTCCTAGATTTTTTCTAGAGGTCATGAACGCACTGTGATGTGAATTTAATTCATGCTAAACACAATGTGGTCAGAGGAAACACTTCTACTCAGAATATTTGTGATGACTGAATATGCATGGACACTTTGCTGCTACTGTGGGTTTAATCTAACTCCTTATTAATGAATATACCTTCTGTGGCTAGAATGATAAATTAGACTGCAGATAAACTGATTTAAAAAAAAAAAATATGGACCCAGTGGGAAAAAATTTAAATCCTGGAATCATCAAAGGGAGACTGGAATGCCAGGTGTGAATTTTTAGCCAGATGGTTTGCAGTTAATCTGATGTACTTGTCATGTAAATTAACAATTAATCAACAGTATAATAACACACTAATAGGTAGAACACAGAAATATAGATAGATACAATGTAAGCAGGTTTAGGAAAGTAGGAATTACTTCAGATCCTGATCCTCCTAACATTCCCAGCTGAAATTAATGTCAGGAGCTACTTACAATGCCACAACTTTTTAGATAGATAATTCTGTCACTTACATGTTGGTCATGTGTTGAACTTTTCTTTACATTTTCCTTTGTAATTATAAATCTATTATATCCTTCTGTTCAGTTTTTATATTGATGTGTAGACTATGAATGATGCACTTGACCTGCCTCTTTTGCTTGCAAGTGTTATGGTTCAAAGAACAGACATTTGTAAGTTCCTTACCATTCTTGTCAGAGACAGAATTTCCTTTAATATCATGGAACAATTATGAGAAATCACAAATAGAAACAACAACCCAAGAGAAATAACTGTGCTATATTGTAAAAGAATAAATGATTGCAGGAAAAGCACTGTGTAGCGTGGAAAAAGAAAAAAAATATATTAGAATTATATTCTTGATAAATCAAATGTTTGAAAGTTGGAACGTGTTCCTTACTTGTATGTGGTCACTGAACAATGTGAGTGGAACTTTGTCTTTATTTAGTTCATAGGCTGAAATTTTTGTTGTTGCAAACTTACTGAAGAAGTCCTGATATTTTTACATGTTCATTTAATGTCTTGTTCAAAAGGAATTTGAGAAGAATAAATATTACTGCTTTCAAAGAACGAGAATGAAAAAAAAAATGTGCTATGGTTTAAAAATTCTTGCATAATCTTTTTGCAGCTTCATCTGGGATTTTTGTTACTGTCCTGAGATTTTTCTTGTCTGGCATCTTTTAATGTCAATATTAATTCCAATCTAAGACTTTCCAGGCTCTGTTCACTTATCCAACACTTTCAAGCTAAAGATTTGAGTAGCCATACCCTTAGACATTTCAGATCAACTCAATGCATGTCAGTGTTGGCACAAGGAATAAGATCAAGAATCAAAATATAATTTTAAGGGAGTATTAAGCATGCCATAATTTTATAAAAAAGGAATAAATGCTTTTGCTGCATTGCTTGGAACTGCATAAGATACAGGAAAGCCTAGTGAATGTTTAACCCTTTTCTTTTAGTGACCAGTGTGTTTCCAAATCTTATAACTTTCATGAGCAGATAAAGGATGTGGACTTAATTCTTCATCCATAAAATGAAATTTAAACCAAACAAATTAGTTAATCCGAAAACCAAAACCAGATCATGTTCTGTATAGGGGAGGGGTTAACAAATTCATTTTTATATTTAAGATCACGTGTAGTATCTTTCTCTTCTTACTTTTTAATAGTAAGTGGAACTAGGATGATAATAACAAGTGTGTAAATATATATTTAAAAGAATATGAAAGCATTTTAACTCAAAGCAAAGAACTGTAAATGGTTTGATGTCTGTTTCTGTGTTGCTGAGTTTGGGGCTTTTGTTTGTGTTTTTTAGTGTTAAGGTTTCTATGTGTGTGAGTGTTGGTTTTTTTAAAATAATATTTATTTTTTACTTTGATAACAGTAATATTGATCTTAAAATGTGGAAGTGATATATTTCAGTGGAAGGAGTTGCTGAAATGCAAAATATTTTAATTAAAAAGTAGTCATCATGCATTATTAGTATAACCATCACAGTAACAAAAAAGGAATTGAGGTTTAAGTCCTATAATTAAGATTTTCATAGTATTTGAATGGAAAGAAAATGGACTCCGAGAAATGTTAATCTTGTTATGAAATGTATGATAAAGTTTTCTAGCTGATGAGTAGATGGAAATAATGGATTCAAAAGCAGTTTTTGAATGGATTTCGGATGGATTTAAATAATGTTTAAAAGGGAGAGTCTGTATTATCCAAGAATACATCTAATCTATAATTTAATGCATAATAGCTGCTCTAACCCAGACATTACTCTGCCAAAATCTAACTCATTTTGTATAAAAATGAATACCTTGAAAATGCTAAGTCCTATATGGAATTCCTATATGGAATCAAGTAGTATTTACTTTTTGAGTGGCAAAATCTTCAGAAAGAAAAAAATTTCTGTGTAGATCTTTACCAAATCATACAACGGACCATGCTAAGAACAGAAGGAACAAGTGTGCCTGCAGAATGATAGTAAAAAAAATCTGAGCTTCTTTATGTCAATTAAAAGCTTACTTCTCAACTTAAGGGTAACATCCGAGATCCTACAGATGTATTCACTCAAGAAAGCAGATTAGATTGATAGAACGAGTAAGAACTTGCATCACTGGGCACAGAACTGTTTGACAGTAACATTTAAAAACTCAATTCAAGTGATCTTCCATTATAATACATGGTTTTTGAAAGTGAAAAGTGTTTTCTATCCATTGCTTATTTCTCATGGAAAAAATTGTGCCATATGAAGAGCAATTTCCTTCCTACTTAGAGTGAAAAAGAGAAATGAGAGAAAAGTAATTTAGTTCTTAGAGAAATCCCAGTTGCCACAGTTTGTTGTTCGTTTTAGGTGGAAAGATGAACTTTCATTTCAATTCTAGAGGTGTAAACGTACAATATTTTTCTATAGAAGTCTACGGATCCTATATAATAAAAGAGAAGTTTTCTTATTAAAATCAGAATGTATTAAAAAAAAAAAAAAACTCTGAAGGTCAAATCTTGTCCTCAACCAGATTCAACCAGTTTGAAGTGTTTTCTCCCTTCCAAAATGCCTCTGTTCATAGTTCTATTGACTGATATAGTCGTTTATCTGTCTGAAAAGCATGGTGCATTTGACAATGGAAGACTATGTTTCTTGAGTTTTTGTTCTGTTGAGCGATATTGATCATGGCATTTGAAAGCACAATGTTCCTTTATCCCTTGTAATTCTTTACTCTCATATATTTTGTTATTTTTCATCTTCGAATATGTCTATACAACATAATGCAGTGTCTTAGAAGTATATTCAACTTACCTTGGGCACCGAAAGCAGTATAGAAACGTGAACAGAGCAATCTGACTAGGTTAATTAGCCCAGCTGAGAAGATATGTAGGAGGAGCACTACAGTGCTAAAGGAGCATTTATTGATCCAGAACTAACTTGCAGGATATTTCTGAGCAATAGTGCAGTCCTTGTATGTTTGCTTCAGGCCTTGTTTTTTAACAGTGGCTGTATCAGAGGCTTCAAAGAGACAAAACCTTCAGCACCTTGAGCAGGAAGATGAGGGTGAAGTTCTGAAAGGCAGAAGACTTGCATAGAGAGCCCTTTCGTCTGCTTTGGCTGTCAAGTCCACTGCCAAAGTTAGTTTCTGGAAAGTGTTGAAGACTGAAATTAGCTGCCTTGGAAAGGATTATGAAAATCAAATCTTTTAATCTGTAAAGAATGTTATAGTTTCAGAAACCATTCACATTTTCCAAAAGCCTCCTCTGAAGGATGCTTTTCAGAATACAAAATACAAGCGTTTTGTTGCTAATGGTATCTGCAGTGATTGTGTTCATCTTGAGATTGAATGCTCCCAGGATACCTGTTCTTTTGAAGCTCTGCTTTCTGGCTAGTCCAAGACGAGAAGGAAACAAAGAAGCCATTTGTAGTATCTTGAAGTTCACTGTCCACCATCAGCATTTTCAATTTTGTCCATTTTCAACCTTGTACAGTATGGGAAGGATCTCTTCCTTTGTTATGCCCCCCAAAAATTGTTGGCTGCCACTAGTGACAACTGGTACATTTAAGACCACAGTCATTTTTCTGTATTGTATGTCTTTGTGAATGCCACCTCTCATGTTCACTCAATGACCTGGAGTTATCCAACCTCTGGAAGAAGCCACTGTCCAGGATAAGTCCTGTTGTTCTTTTTTTGTTTTGTTGTTGTTGTTGTTTTGTTTGTTTTCCAGAAATCAACTTGCTAAGACACACATTAATTTACAATTAATAGTTACAAAAACAATGGCAACAAAAACATAAGAACTCCTGTGCTTGCTAAACCTTATGCTGATGTTTCCTTTCCTGACACTTTCAGCACTGCCTTATTATATTACTTTTGAAGGCAGCAGGTAGTTTGACTCATGTACTTTAAGTTAAATATTCTCTTTCAGATGTCTTAAATTTATTTAGGTTAAATATAGATTCTTATGTCTGATTTCACTTTTATTTGTTCTCTGTCATATTCAAAAATGTTGCAAACAGCCTGATTCTAATCAGGCTAATCTAATCTAGTTAATTCAGAGCATCTAGTAAAGTATGGTGGTGTTTGCTGCAGGTATGACTCTTAAACAAACCTCTATTTGCAGCGGGGACTCTATGAGTTACTGCCAAAACAGAATTTAATTAACATAAGTCTTGTTAATTACCACTAGTGGTTCATTTGTCTTCCCTTTGGAGAGAAACAGATCAGAAAATGGCATTTGCTCTTAAGCGATTTCAAATAGCTGTGCTTGCAATAACACTGGCTGAAATTAGAATTCTTAAGCAATGGGCATATGTTGGCAGCAATTTTACACAGATTGCTTACACCAAAGTTATTTCTAAGAACGACCTGGCCAGAGCATTAGAAATGGCCTTCCAAACAACCCAGGTATCTCTGCAACAATGAGCTGTTCCCTATCTGGGACAGGCAGCCCTATGCAAGGGGAGCTGTTTATTCAAAGCAGCTGCAAGTCCTGGTTGGTTGGACTGCCTGAAGCCAGACCTAGTGTGACTTAGGGACCTCTCAGAGCACTAAAACTGGGCTTCGTGACCGCATCATAGATATTACTTACTGTTAAGTAAGTTACATGTTACATGTTAAACATTTCCTTTAGCTCCCAGAAGTGCTGTTAAAAATGGCTTGCAATTATAGTGTGGCTAAGAAATATTGTCTGGAAAGTGAATCAGCAGCATATGCATTTACAGAATGAACTCAGCTATTACGCTTTGTGATTCATAGCTGCAGAAGTTCAAACATTTATGTTACCTAATCCAATGAAGTTCAAGATGAAGATGAAGGCAAATGTTTCACATTCTAAATTGATTTGTTATCAGAACTATTTAACAGGATCATGAAAAAGAAAAGCTTTATAAATATTCCTCCGAGTACGTAAATGTTTTATCTAGCACTCTATTTTCAACCCTGGTGCAAATTTTTGTCACCCATAAATGTATTCAGTCTTTTGTAGATTTGACACAGAATGAACTCTCACATATAAATAAAGAACAAGGTGGCTGAAATTGTTGATGATTCTGCAGAAGCCCCAGTAACCACTGTTGTTCTTGAGCATCATGAGATTCTTGTAGACAAATAAGATATCAGTTCTGCTATGTGAATGAATTAAGTCACATAAATTGTGGTTTCTGAAACCAGACACCCATACTAAACCCCTTTAAACAAGTAGTCATCTATCCTTGTCTTGATCTTGTGCAATCAAAGTAAAAGGGGTAGCAGATCCCCAAATTCAGCAAGGGAGATATAGGGTCAACACTGTCTCCACAGACCCTTCAAAAGAGCCAGATTTTGTGCAAGTGAAGCTTTGTGGTGTAACCACTGGATGACAAGGACTTGTAATGGGAGAATAGATATGGTGTGGAGTGTAAATTAGTATTTTACAGAAATAAGGGAAGAATGCAAAGACTTCATTTTGACAAACTAGGGAATGAAAGGTTAAGAATGTAATGTCCATACTGAAAAGCAAGGAGAGGAGGAAAAGGAAAAAAGAAGAAAAGAGTTAAATGATGAGAAAAAAGGAGACACCAAAACTAGGGATGCAGACATTTTCATTTAATTCGATGCAATTTAGGATAAAAATTGTTATTTCCTATTGATTTGCTCATAATCCATCTCTATGATGTGAATCGATACCACTTAGAGCTCAAATTTTCAAAAGGATCTCTGATATATAATTTTACTTGGAATTACTATGAACCTAATAAATTGAGGAAAAGTACATAGGCTCTTGTGAGCTCTCAGGAATAGCTTTGCTAGACCATATATTGGCTATGTAGCTCGTATGGAGGTACTGAAGGGAAGGACCTGAATAAAAGCACCAAAGGACTAGAGCAAAGCAGATAGAGGTAAGCAGATAAATTAGTGAGGAAGCTGCACATCCAAAAACAGTTGGTGTGCTTTTTCCTAATCTTAGATGATTCCTGGACCATATCAGGATAAAGAAGATTAACAAAGCCACTAGCTAACCTGCTGATATAGCTCCTAGTCGGAAGTGAAATCCCTCATCAAATCATAACATTTAGAAAAGCTCCTAGAATTTATCCTGTGCCTGCAACATTTGGACACTGATTAAACAGGATAATCAGTACCCAGTTACACAGCAATATTTTCAAAAATTAAATCACTTTGATTCACAGGAGAAGAACTTGCGATGCAAGCTGCAGAAATGAGCTTTAGTGGAGACCAATGAATAGACATGTGGGCTCCAGTAACCACATCTGAAATATTCTATCATCATCTAAAGCAGATATGATTTTCTAATTTACTGATAGTAAGTATCAAAAAGGTAACATACACCTGAAAAGGTATTTATTTTCTTTGCCTATTTATGTATAAGAAGCTACAGTCATACACTGGTGTGTAAGTAACATTTATTAAGAAACAAGTTTTTTTATAAGCATGTATGTCAAGGATTTTTGAGGACACACAGATTGCTGCTGTGTGTTCTTCAGACCAGAATCTGGAATGGAGAGACAACTGGGTTAGAATGACTTGTCTTCACTCCTGCCATCTGTATGACATTTAACAAATCACTCATTCCTCCATGTGCACATGTGCACCAGTGCAAGTGCCTCTGGTCATGCCTTTATTGATTTCTGAGATTTTCAGTGTGCAACTGCAAGAGGAAGCCGAAGGCAGCGTTCTTTCAGGAAGGATCACCTGCTGTAGGAACTCTTCGAAAGCTTTGTTTGACTTTCCAGACAATTTTTAATTGCCTTATAAGGAGCAGCTGAGGGAGCTGGGATTGTTCAGTCTGGAGAAGAGGAGGCTCAGGGGAGACCTTATCGCTCTCTATTAACTACCTGAAGGGAGGTTGTAGTGAGCTGGGGGTCAGCCTCTTCTCTCTTGTAACTAGTGACAGGACGAGGGGGAATGGCTTCAAGTCTTCTTTTCTTTCTTTTTTCTTTCTTTTTATTTATATATTTTCATTCAGGAATGGAAGAAGAAAAAGCTTTGTTATGAATAAAGATTTTCTTCTGTTGCTACATGGTACAAGTTTTGCATCTTTAAGGTTTTGTGTAGGCTCCCAGGAACTGCAGTCTATTATCAGGCCTACTCCTGCGTAAGTATATTTACAGTCGCTGGGTGACGTGGGGACACAGAATTGCTGCATCTTTGATGTCAGTGCCTACAAGGAGTGTAAAACAGCCTTGGTTTAGGGTTTCCTCCTGGGAGGGTTTAAGTAGTTTCCTTAGAATTTCATGCATCTACTCCTGAGATGATTTTGCCAGATGACTGATTTCACATTCTAATGTTCAGTGCAATGAATTCAGCCTTCAATTTGTACTGTACAACGCTCCTGTAAGATCAGGAGCAGAGGCTATATTCTGCTTGCTACAGATACAAGTATCATGGTAGGTGCAGTAAATACATACTAGCATGAGTTTTTCTAGAAATGAGATCTTTTCCTATTTTGAGATAGATATTCCTGACTCTCCTTCTGCTCCTCTGTGGTCTTGGGAATATGTCTGCTGATGTGACACAAGCTGAATTGAGACTACTTCTATTAATCATACTACTAACTGGAAGCGATGAGCAAACAACAGGACACTGCATTTTACCTTAACTTCATTTAAAGTAGTAATAATAATAAAAAGCATACAAAAGCTAACACTTCTCAGCCTGAGTTTTCATGTGAAAATTTTTTCTTCCAACTAAATTTCAAAGTCTTACTGGGCAACATGCACTAGTTAATGCCTTGACTTAGTCAATGAAAAAAACAGGATGTGAAGTAGCGGAGTGTGATATGTTCGTGCACTTGAGATCACTATGCATGAAATTGTTCTTATATCTTGCCATATCCTGTCTTTGAATTCTGATTTTAAGGAAGTGAGTTAAGTAGTTCATTTAAGGACCCATATCTTTGTTTTTGCATGTATGGTCTTACTTAAGATTTCATTCACCTCTGTGAATAACAGACAATGTAAGCCACATCCCACTGGGTGATATTTTATGACACATGATTATTTCAGTTAGATATAACATTTTAATAAAAAATGTTCAGAAAAAAATGTAGTCTATACAGAGATCGATATATTTGTGCTTTTCCTGAAAGTTATGAGCAGCCTTTTAATGAAATTATTTGCATGTGCGCAATAATTGAGCAATATTTTCATATGATATAAATTTCAGTGAAAGAAATTATTTCTGTATGCAGATGTTTTTTATTTTTTCTTGTACACAGGCTTATGTCAGTATATTATTTTGTCTTAAGCACTTAATAGGTGTTAATCTTTAATAATTAAAGGTTCACTCAATAATTTATACATGTGAGACAACAAAAGATTCAGTCAGAGTATTTATTATGTCCTTAGGTGAAGTTCAAACAACTATAGTTTTAACATTTGGCACTACTATATCCAGAAATAATTCCAGTATTTTGTCTTCCACCCACTGTGCTATTGTCTTACTTCTGTAAGTACTGTACTGTAATCTGGGGGTTAAGTGGCTATTGCAACATGGAGCCCATTCCCAATATTGCCCAAAGCAAGCTCCCAGCTAAATGTTACATAACAAAGCTACACAAAATGTAATAAACTCAGCTGTGGACATAATGATGGACAGTCTAATAATTCTGTTCAATATAGCCAGATATTTCCACCCAAACAGTACTTGGGAATGTTTCACTTGGCATTAGAATTAGCAATCAATTCCAGATATTTGCTGAAGAGACACTGAATGACTTTCTTGTACCAAATTTTTATTAATTACTACTGATATGAAGTATATGCAAGTTTACCTGCCATTAATTCTTTTCAGAAAGAGGAAAATACTCAGTATTCTCTTATAGTAATTGGATGAGCCCTAATTCATTACTTAGGAAAAGAAAAAATCAGCCTTCGTTATAATGCATAAGACTAGATTCCACTCAATTATGTTGATATGAATCCACTGTAATTCCATTACTCAGTGAATTTTTTTCAGATTAATGTTGAAGTGATGGAAATTAAAATGCTTCTCATAATTTCTATTGTCATCTTGAAGCAAAAGGAAAGGTCTCAGCAATCTTCTTTCTTCTCAGATAGTTTTTAAAGAACTAAGGAAATAACAGAGGAAGATAAACAATGTATCTATGGGAATTTTTAATATGTTTAGGGAAAAAAATTTTATCCCTTCACAAGTATGTGGAAATATTGCATTTCTACAACTTCTGAAATTGAGCAGGCTAAAAGTGTGCTGCACTTATCCATGTGCTCTGTAGCAGACCTGAGCAGAGCCCTGTGCAAGCATGATCATCAGGCTGGTCATATTCCCAGTGGGCACAGAGTAGGTTTTCCATTTGCTCTGCTGATTCACAGAATCACAAAATTTTAGGGACTGGAAGAGACCTCTGGAGATCATTTAGTTCAAACCCCAGTGCTAAAGCAGTTTTCCTACTACAGGTCACACAGGTAGGCATCCTGGTGGGCCTTGAATACCTCCACAGAAGGAGAGACTCCTCAAGCTCTCTGTTGTATTGGTATGGAACTTCCTGTGTTGCAGTTTCTGCCCATTGCCCCCTGTTCTATTGATGCTTGCCACCAAAAAGAGTCTGCCCCCATTGACTTCAATCCCACACTTTATAAACAGTTACGAGATCCTCTCTCAGCCTTCTCTTCTCCAGACTGAAGTGTCCCAGGTTACTCAGCCGTTCCTTGCATGGGAAATGCTCCAGGCCTTTAATCATCTTTGTCACCCTCCGCTGGACTCCTTTTAGGAGATCCTGTCTTTTTTGAACTGGGGAGCCCAGAACTGGACTCTGTTCTAAATGTGGCCTCACCAGGGCAGAATAGAGGAGGAGGATCACCTCCCTTGACATGCTGGCCATGCTCTTTTTAATGCACTCCATGATACCATTGACCTTCTTGGCCACAAGGGCACACTGCTGGCTCATGGCCACCCTGTTGTCCACCAGGACCCCCAGGTCCTTCTCTGCAGAGACATCCCCTCCAGCAGTTCAGCCTCTAACCTGTACTAATGTGTGCAGTTATTCCTCCCCAGGTGTAGGACTCTAAACTGTTTGAACCACATCAGTTTCCTCTCTGCCCAACTCTATATTCCCCTATGTAAAGGCATATGCTTGGCCTTTTACCAGGTGTAATTATACAGTATCACCGCTACCACTTCCTACGTGTATCTGAAGTTGACCAGACACCAAAGACTGTTGTTTCCAGGCCTTTTTCCAAGTATGGATCCATTAATTAGATGTTTGTCACACTTTTGTTAACCAATTACCCAGGACATGTCCAATTGTTTTTTTCTAAATCAATTATAAGCAGTAAAAGTAGCTGAGATTATGTCTGGGTTTCAATTATGATAAATAAATCCTTCAGTATGCCAGGAGATTTAGTCCTGATAAACTGAAACGTACCATTACACATAAAAATGCTGTATTGTCATTATTGTGAAGACATAAATGACATTCTACTGCCTGAGGAGAAGAACAGGGAAAGATGGGGACATATTTCCTAAGAGTATTTTAAATTTAACTATCTTTTAACAATGTACTTTATAAAATTTCTATCTGTTTGAAAGAACTTTGTGCATATCAAACATGCTTCTGCGATGCATACCAGAAAATATGTGCACATTTTAGAGATTTCAAGAACCTCTGCAAAGTAGTAACTTTGTAGTTACTACTACAAAGTAGTAACATATCTGGAGCAGTATGTAATGTCACACTTGAAGCTATATGTTTAAGTCTTTCTCAGTTATACACTGCTAGGAAAAAAGAGCTTTTTAAAAAGTCTTTTACAATATAGTTAAATTACAGTACAGGAAAATGAATGCTCAGCCTGACTGCTTTCTTCATGGCAACCATCTGTTACTTTATCAGGCAGTCACATGAATTTTAACTTCTATTGTTCACTTGTTCATATCTTTCTGAGGTGAGCTCATTTGGAGTTGAGGTTAGAAGTGCAATCACGTTGGATTGCTATGAAAAATCTGGCCTCAACTTTCTGAAGTGGTTATTGTCATGAAAACCTCAAGGCAGTTGGTTCAGTTCCTCTTTGGTTCTCTGCATGCAGTGAGGAAGAGAAATCTCTTCACCTTATAATTAAAACCACTGGGCTAGATGCTGTCACTGTATGACATCAAGCATAAAGGTAACATACTTTAAATAGTAATACCACATGTCAGTTCTAGAAATTGATGGACTTCTACATTTGATATGGAAATAGGAGAATGATATCATATCATCTCTTTGTGCTTTTTGCATTAACACTTATACAGCATACCTTCTTCATGTAAAGCAGGCACATTTAGAAGTAACAGCAAAGCCAGTAGGAACAGTTAGGTGCTTCAGGGTGCTCATTTATTCAGATTTTCCAGACTGATCTTTAAAACATGCTTCATATTCACCTTTAGAAATCTGGCATTTGTTAAGACTTCTTTCCTCCCAGCTGGGCTAAATTAAATCATTTTAATCTTGAGTACACTGATACTGATGAATATATTCTGAAGCATAAAATTCTAGCTGAAACTGGGAATTTCAATATATTAGATATTTGCTCTCCATACAAAAATTCAACAAGTTTGGTTCCATCCGTTTCCATCAGATATAATTTCTGTGTGTGATTGGATGGTTTGTTTGTTTTAATAACTCTTAATTGTCTAGGTATTGGAATGATAAAATGATCTGTTATTGAACTTCAAATTTATGCAACTATGCCAGAGTGCAAAGCAGACACTTTGTAGATAAGAATTCTTGCGTGAGCAGTGATTGAGAAGATATTTATAATAGGCAGAATCAGTTACAGGCATCAGAATTCACTTTCTTTCACTCTGTATATTTGCTGCATTATTAAATGTGATCCTTTCAGAAACCCTGGCTAGCTTTAGTCCCCGGTAAAGTAACTTGGTAATGAGCTGGTGGCCATTCTGCTTGCTGACATGGCGCAGAGCTTAGTTTTCCAAAAAAAGCTGTTGTCACTGGCATGGAATAGCATTCACCTGGCATTTGCACCTGAAGTGCTCATGTTTCATAGGATCATAGAATCACAGAATCACAGAATGGTTTGGGTTGGAAGGGAGCTTTAAGATCATCTAGTTCCAACCCCCCTGCTATAGGCAGGGATACCTCCCACTAGACCAGGTTGCTCAAAGCCCCATCCAGCCTGGCCTTGAACCCCGCCACAGAGGGGGCATTTGCAATCTCTCTGGGCAACCTGTTCCAGTGTCTCACCACCCTCACAGTAAAGAATTTCTTCCTGATATCTAGTCTAAATCTACTCTCTTCCAGTTTAAAACCATTTCCCCTTATCCTGTCGCTACCTGCCCTTATGAAAAAGTCCCTCCCCAGCTTTCCTGTAGGTCCCCTTCAGGTACTGGAAGGCCACTGTAAGGTCTCCTCGGAGCCTTCGCTTCTCCAGACTGAAATTAAAAGTCCATATTGCAGGCATGAAAGCAGCTCTTCAAACTCATGTATAGTAGGGATTCATAAGATTCATTTTCAAGCAGGAAGCTGAAAGATTTTTTTTTCTAAACATGCAAGTAGTGCTTTCTTGCTCTATGTTTATAATTGCTTGTTATTTGATGCATTTTGGGTTTTGATTTTGAGCTGAATGTCTAAGAAATGTGGAAGTAGGACCAAAATCAGTAATAATGTGGAATAAAATCTTTCTTTGTATTTCTGAAACATTTTATTTTTGGTTTCTTTTCATTTTAGCTTTCTATCTTAATTATACTTTGCAAACAGTAAACTGATTAATACTAAAGAGTGTGCTGATGTATGAAAACTTACTATTTAGAGAATAAAATTGTCTTAACTTGTTGCTGAAACAGAAATCAAAGTCACTGACAGCTTATCTGTGAGAATGTCAGAAAAAGCTTCATGGTTTTCAAACAGTAGATAGCCATAGACAGGGTTTTCAATCAGCAGGTAGAGTTTTATATTAATTTTAGTAATTACAGTCAAGTGAGATGGCTAGAGCATCACTGCAGCATTTCCTTCCTTCAGCTCCTGCAGTGTGAAAGCAGGGCAGGGCTGTAGCCATATCTGTCTGTGGTAATGAAAGGCACGTTGCTGTTTCATACCAAAGTATACAGCTTTTGCTACAGGAGGGGTTGCAGTTATGAAGCAGTGCAATGATAATCAGGTTGGGCAAGCACTTATCTATGCAGTAAGGGGAGTCAGGTGAGAAAAGAGACAAAAGTGCACCTTCACCATCTTCTTTCTTTCAACTCTTATTAAAAGTTTCACTACAGAGCAAAGAAGGATGTAGGATACAGAAAACCCCCTGAGGATTTTGTTTTCCATACAAAATTGTACCACTCCTAATCTCTTCACAGTCTCTGAGACTGTGGTGATTGATAAGCTTTCCTTGATATCAGTCAGCGATGCTTAATGGGGCGTGCAGCTGACCAAGTGAGCTGTGAAGTTCTCCCTACGAGATTTCCAGCTGGGAAGAAATTCTTGTCAACCTCAAGCTACTATCTCAGCTTGCAGATTAATTTCATTTGGACTGCTGTCATACCACATTAGCTCTCTGAATATTTCTGATGGTAGAAAAATACAGATTTGTTCTGTAAGAAATGACACATGAGAATATGGATTTTCTGTTATTCGGTGACTCAAGTATAATCATTATGTAAAAAAGATAATTTCCCCAAATGGCATAATTGGTAGCCTTAAACCACTAACTCAGGATCCTAATGCACAGTCCTTTCTGAAAGAGATAGTAGGTGATCTGACTGCCACCAGCTGTGGTAGTGGGAGAACTGGAAGACCCACTTATCTCTCTCTTCATTTATCACTATTCCTCTGTGGAAAATTACTGCCCATCCATCAGACCTTGCTGCTAAACTGCTTATTTTCTGCTTGTTGTGCAAATTGCTCCTTGTGTAAACAGCACCTTAATTTGCTTCAGTCAAGATGGGTTAGTTTAAATAGTTTAAGAGTAGGCTTTACTAAGCTTCTAAACTTGGTGTAGTTATCACTCAAACCTCAGGTCTGAGGAGACCTCAGCGCCCAACCCAGCAGCGGTCAGGATTGGCCAAGCATAGCATGAGGGTTGTCAGACTCTTTCCCTGGCTCTGACAGCATATGCATCTGTCTGTATCCATGACTGATTATTGATGGGAGAGAAACTGTTTTGTGCTCATGTTGCTGGCAGGAACTGCATTGTTGGAAGAAAGGAACAAACCAAAAACTTTCTGAAATGCCACTGAAATCAGCAGAAACCACACATACAGCAGATAGGGTGAGGAAGATCCTGTATTCAGATGATCATTTACCCTGTTTTTGCACTTTAACAAGACTCTAGTATTTATGAACAGACTTCTTTGCTGTTTGCCTTTCCATGCTGTGCCCAGGGATAAAGCCTTTAGTTGAATCTCACTCTTTGATGTGTAGCATTTTTCTTTAATGAAAATATCATCATTTTCCAAACATACTATTTCATCAATTGTTTTTTTTGTTGTTGTTGCATTTTGTTCTTTTTTTTCTGGAAGGCTACCTCCCTCTGCTATAGCACATTTCTACTAATGAAACCATTTTTATTCCAGTCCAAAAGCACCGATGCAACAGGGCAACTGGAAAAAATGTAGAGTAAGTGACATTTCCCTAACTAAGCTATTTTTTTTTTTAAATATCTTCTGGTTTCTTCCTTCAGCCCAAAGTGCCAAAGAGGGTTTGTTCAAGGGCAGAGCTCATCTTGGTGTCATGTAATAGTTTGCAAGATCTTCAATTTCTGTATTTTACATCTTTCAAAAAACTAGGGACATTTTCTTGGTTCCTTGGCATATCTCATACTGCCACATCACTGATCTCAGACTCAGGTTGTGCTTTACTATCTGTTTTTTGTTTTAGATTTTTCCTTTTCAAGTATCTTTTTGAAGACCTTTATCATTACAAGTCCTAAGACTCAAAATACAGTACACAGACAAGATCTTTGCTCTGTGACAATAACTACAGGGGAGTTCTGAGCTTTGACTTACATTAAAGTCAATTTTTTTCACACATCTATTTTTGTCTCTAAAAGATGAACTAATTTGTGAGAATTTTCATGAGTTTCCCAATTGCTTGTTCCTCTTTTCAGCTCCACCTGTAACTCAGCTCACTTTGACATGGTTGCTCCAGTTTTACATATAAAGCTGAAGTGAAGTCAATGTGATCTGGTCTTCAACATATAATGGCAAAATGCTGAAAAATCAGAACCTGGCTATTATAACATGGCCACCCCGTGTCAGCAAATACTTTCAGTTTTAAAAGTCTTTGGCCTTCAGGGGATGTTCCAGGCCACCCAGAGGTGTAGCATCCACTCAGTATGAATAGCAAAACCTCCTATTTTTTGCTATATTTATACAGAGAGCCTTATATCTTGACAGCTCTGGGACATATCTGTCCTCCTCGTAAGGTTAACCTCAACTGGTTTCACAAAACAGGCTCAACTCTCATACAATATTTCTGGGGAAAAAAGGGAGAGATTTTGGGTAATGAGGCTGAGCATGAGAGAGACAGGAAAGGCAATTTGCAGTCCCTGCTGTGGTGAAGAGGTACTTATACAAAGTTAGCTTCATAAGGAAACACTGAGAGTTCAAATTAATTATGGACAATACACTAATAGTAAGAAATGCCCGCTGAAAACAAAATTGTCATGCCTCAGTTGTGCTGTGATGCTGAACTGTCAGCAATGCTAGCCAGGTGCCCTGTGCTGGGGTCTCAGCCCAGAAGTGTGCTGCCCAAACCTGCTGGGCTCCTTGCGTCAACTTTTTCTTTGTGTTTCCAGGTGTATTCGACTCCTAAAAATAAAGGGTGTGTTGCTGCATGGTCAGAGCATGTGGGTCTCTTCTGAAAGCAGTGAGGGGAGCCCAGGAGGGATTCCTGCTTGGTCTGAAAATCCCATGACTTTAAGATGAATAGGAGAGCAGAGCTTCCTAGGAAAACCATACATTCTGTGGATCTATAAAGTCCACAGGGCTAGGTCCCACCTCCACAGCAAGAATGGAGCATTGGAACAGCAAGGAATGAGTGAGGTGGAAAGAAATACCTTCTGAAATCTCATCCACAGGAAACCTACAAGTGTTGCAGTACCTGGTGGTGTTATGTGTCTCGCTCCAATTTACAGGAGGGAGAAGGGGTTCTTTTAATATATGTATACCCGACGGCGAGATTAAGACACAACGGGTCAAATGTTAGCCCGACCAGTTTATTACAAATCCTAGTAGCTTAGGGAGATGGGGAAGGGAAGGTGGGTGATAGAAAAGAGATGAAAAAGCAAGGAGTCTTTGTAGAAAGCAAGAGAGATAGTCACCACCAGGGGTCCAGCGTTGTTTGTAGTGCCGACGTTGATCTTCTTGGGTGGTGGGTCATCAGGGCTTGTTGTTCGGTTGCCAACCGCTTTGGTTGACCAACCCCTTTGGTCAACGACCCCTTTGGTCGACGACAACCTCCAACAGCAGTACACACTTATTTATAAGTCCAAATTGGTCAAGTCAGCTCTCTTTGGAGTGACAGTTAGTGGTTGAGTCAGCTCTCTCTGGAGTGGCAGCTTCTGGCTTTGGGATCTCAGCAGAAAACCCATCTTCCGGGCCTTGCCAGCAGATAAGAGGGAGCAGGAAGGTGCCCATCCGCATCCTGTTTTTCACAGGATACGATGGTATCATTCCCCAGTCTCACATACCAAGCTGGCGCTACTTGGTCACAGGCCAGATCTTCCGCCAGTAAACACTCCTGAGCACTCTTCCTGGGGCAAACAGCCCTGAAGGAAATGCTTTCGAATGTTCACACGGTTGATGTTGATTGCCACACGGCAACACCCACCATTTGTCTCCTTGGTAAGTAAGTTAGAGTCTTATCACAAAACATACCTCAGAAAGCAAGCTTTGAGCCAAAAGAAAAGAAGGGTTCAGACATTATGCCATAATATATTTATTTTCAACTTCAGGATCATCATATCCATTTAGGATTGATCTCTCTAAAAAATATAATTAGGCAGAAGAAGGATTTGAATCTGTTTTCTGTAATGTACATAAAAGTTGCTATCTACAGTCTAAAGAGCGCAAGGAGAATAGCTCTGACTCCATCTTCTTGGTGCTGTCATCTAATTGCAGAGGTAGTTGTTTGGTTGTGTATCCTGAGGGAAATGGAAACGTCCCACTTTTGCAAAAATAGTACTGACTCTATATTCTTCATGACAACATTTTCCTTTACTAGCTAAAATGATGTTCTGTGCTCTGTCTCCCGAGGGCTAGGCACTAAATGGCAAGGTATTTAAAAAACAGATGCTACAAATTACATCCTACATCCTCCTAGGAAACCAATTCCTGTGTCCTGGTTCTCAATTTTAAAAATGAGGTAACTGCTCCCTCTTATCTTGCATGAATGTTGCAGAAATCCATTCGGGTGTATGAAGCACTCAGACACCACAGTGGGGAGAACTGCAAAAAAGCTATAGAGAGTATACTAATTCTGACTTCAGAAGAGGTTGGAATGTGGTAGATGACATTTGATGAGCTGTATGCTGAAAAGCAAAAAGCAAACAGCATATTAAATAGCTGCCAGCTGAATGGGAAACTTGTGTTGAATGACAGGGAGGTTAAAAAAAGTAATATATCATAATATGTGTCATAGTTTGCATGAAAACAGTGAATTAAACTTCTGCAGGCTTCCCCTAAATGTCAAATGCTTATTCCTTAAAATTTTAATTTTTAATTATTTTTTTAGAGGGGGGAGGCATACATAGTGTTTAGCTTTGAAAATTAAGTGTATTTCCCTAGAGAGATTGTCCTCGTCTTATCCCAAGGTGACTTCTTTATACAAAAGTAAACATGAAGGATGCCCTATTGAGGGAAGGAGTGACTTCCCTCATTCTCTTTCTCTCTTTATGTGCCACCTTTCTTCAGGGTGACAGGTGGATGTGTTGTTCGTCCCCTCTGATCCCCAGTTGGCAGTCTCAGAACAGAAACCAGCAAGTACAGTGAACAGCTGCAGAAAACTCACTGACTTCCTTCATTTTGGGCAGGCATTGTAAGGTAGAGCAAGTGTAGGTCTTAACATCTCTCCACAGTTACATTATCTTCCCAAGCTCTTTTGCCTGGTAATCTTTACCATTTTGCATTAATAAACCCAGGCTTTGGCCTTTGATAGCTATAATTACAACTTTGAAGAGGTCGACATTGTTTCCTTTTGAGATTGTCTTACTGATGTAGGAGGACTTAAGAGAAAACTCTTGCTCCACCAGGCAGCATTAGGAACAATGCTGGCTAATTGCACTGGGAAACTGATGGAAAGGAGAAGCCCTTTTAATGCAAAAGGAGACAATTTTCTGTGCCCCTCTTGCATGTACCCTGACCTTTTGCTTGCCTCTGGAAAGAAGAAGCTTGGAAACATGTAATTAACTCTTCTTTCTATGAATTTTATTTTCAAGCTGTGACAGCAAACAAAAAAACATTGATAATCTGCTATCTGTAGCAGATACTTCGAAGCAGCTTGAAACGCACTGGAACACAGCTTCCAGAAGCAACACCAAAAAGCCCTCCAAACCATTTATATCCCTATTACAGATATAAATTCAAGATTTCTGCAGATCCTGAAACAGTAGCCGTAGGATGATGGTAATGGAGTTCCTGTGTTTGGCAAAAGTATCTCAGCTTCCTTCCATGGCAAAAGAGGGACAGCTCAGTTTTGGATTTGTAGAAGACATAAATAAATTATGCTTCAGAATTGACAGAAAACTGATAGCGAAATATGTACAGCTTCAGTCTCCTCTTAGTAAATTGACCTTATACTTCTTACTTTCTATCACGACATGGTGTTATGACAAGTTTAGCTGGCTTTTCAGCACCTAGCATATTGTGGTCAGAGCATGGAGATAAAGGCACACTTGTCCACGGATCAGGCATCATCAGCCATGAGTTTAACAACATTAGTACGTATAAACCAGCAAGTACTGATGAAAAGAGGTACTTTAACAACAATACATTTAAAAATATCCCACAGCATTGCTTAGTTAAAAACTTGCTTCAAGTAAATACTTGCTTAAGACAGGGCACATGAGAAAATAGGTACCTATAACTTCAAACCTTCAGTAACTTTCTGAACTAGTGCCTTGTACTTTTGCTACCCCTCCATTCTTCTAACTTCAGAAACTTCCTTTCTCTCTCCTTATTCAGGCACAGCCTTTCAAGACTTCAGCAGCAGGAAAATATTTTTGATTGTGAGACTCATCCAAATTTATTTCTTTGTTCTCCTTTTGGGATAGTGGCATATAGCACTCTTCAAGATCAACTCAGTCAAAGGAGGCTTTGATTTTAATTTTTAACATTAAAAAATACTCCAAACAAGCCTACAGGTATGGGGTGATGTTTTCCTCACAGTTCCTTCAAGAATTAGCAGGGAGTTAATAAAGCTTTAAACAGGCATATCTAATGATCTTTAACAACAGGTGGTAAAGCTCACTTACACAGTTTACCCGCTGCAGGCTGCAAATGAGGGTCCTTCAGGAGAACCAGCTACAGAATGGCTTACTTCTTTTAATAATACCAACCTCTGTTTCTATGGAAACAGCGCATCGTGTTTGCTACTTGCAAGACATGTGTTTAGCCCCTTTTTAAAATAAACTGTGTATTCTTTACATTGTTTTTAAAACTGAAAACTGTGCTTTAAACACACCAAATTATTAATTCCTCTCCTTCCCTTCTACATAAAAAGGGCATTGGCTGTATGGTCCATAATAGCTAATTACCGTGAGAAGTAATGACATTTCTGTAGGTTAGCGTTCCTAAGAACAATGATTATCTCCCTACTGTGCATTAGAAATTTTGAAACCATGGCTAAAAATGAACACTATCAAGTTAGAAATGGTAACTGCTTGGCTTCATTAAGCACATCCTCTCCTGCAAGTTTTTCTATACATCTGAATTTGGTGATTCTCAGCACTGCGCTTTGAAAATGCTTGCTCATCATATTGCTATCTACTTAAAAGTGTTAAAAGCCCATTTGTCAAATGCCTAATGTGTCACATGTGTATGCACATGCTTACCTGTGCTTGTACTGGGCCATCAGTTTTTCAGCCTGAATCACCACTGAAATTAATGAGGCTTTCCTCTCAAATTGCTGATATGAAACAGAACTGGGTAATTATATTGCAAATGAAATCAGATGTTAAAAGCTGCAACTTGTCCATGACATTGATGGGTGTTTAAATCATACTGAAACAATTTTAAAATCTGATTAGTTTATGGCAGAGGCTGTTTTTATAGCTTCCCATATCTTGAGCAGTGAAAATAGACCAGTCTGTTTCAAACTGTGATGGAATGAAGATTTACAGAGCTTGGACAGTCAAAAGGATGGCATTATAGGGTTGTCAGAGTAACAGGCCTTGGGAATCTGAACTGTTTACGTTTAAAGGGAGAAGTCAGCTGGAGGCAGACATCTGAGGCATGGTGGATTGATTTGTAGCTTAAAAGCAGATTGTGTTTAGGGAGAGAAGAATGGAAATCTGGCTCACATCTGACTTTCAGATGATATAACCAAAAGACATTTCCTTGAAAAAAAAAAACAGCATTCATACAGCCTCACTTTTACAGCAGCATGTTCAAACACCTGGTGAAACACAGACCCACCTTTGCAGTAGGTAATTAAGGGAAAAGGTTGGTGTCAGGACGGGAAGCAAAGCCTACAAGCCAGTAAAAATTTAAAAAAAAAAAAAAAAAAAAAAGCCCTGTTTAAAAGAAAGATACATCAGTCACAATTCATACACCATTTTATATGGCATTTGAATACCACTTTTTGAAGTATTGAAGAGATTTCACCCCACATTTCTCACTCAGCAAACCATCCTCCTTGACTGGGGCTTTCTTCAATGTTCATGAGGTAAGTATAAAAGTATAATTTGCATACTGAATTTTAAAAAATCAGTGTTGTATTGAACAGAGCTTGGAGTGAGAGGAAAAAAATCTCAAAAGCTGAAAAGCATTGTAAGGATTAAATGAAAGATTTATAATATCTATAAATTAATTCTCTTAATTCATGGTAAAACATGGGCAATAGAAAACTAAATCTTGTGGGAAATAGAAGTTTTACAGTGTTAGGAAGCTTTTGATTCTCTGTTTTTCTACTACTTGTCAGAATTATTCCTTGTAATTCATTACTGCAGTGGAACCCCTTAGCCAATTTATGAAGATCTGCAATTTCCTGTCTGTTCCTATTGTGCTAAATTGTACTTTGTTATTGCTCTAGTATTTTCAATTCTCTGTAGATCGATATGTTTCACTGTCATTTAAAGGAGAATATTTACTTTGGAGTTGAAAAGGCTTTCTACAAGAAACACAGTAATTTTCTTTTGAAGTGAGTTGTCTTTCCTCCTGCTTTGTTCTGCACTATTTTTCCTGCATATTTCTGTTGCAAGGAAAAAAATTAATATGAGCTTTTAAAGACACACAGGATGTTTTTCTATTACAGCTGAAACTGTTGATTAAATGGATAGGAATATCAGAAACATTTTTCAGTATTTTTCAGTACTGAAGCAGCTACCTCATAGCTGCTTCAACTCTCTGTACCACATAATCTAAGCTACTTCCAGAACCATTTAGTCTATAATAATAGTCTTCACACTTCTCCATTTTTTAATTTCTATGTGAATAAAAACATCTTACAGAACCATTTGGGCATTTTTAATGTAATTCCATATTGGTGGATATGGATCATTATCTTGCTTTCTTATTTGCCCTTCTATTTTTTTTTATCATTTTATCAACTTTTTTAGTCACAGAGTAGGAAGGGCTTTGTTATTTGTTCTTGTACAGTAAATCTTTCATAGATACTCTATTAAATAGATGACTGCAACAGACAGGGGCAGCACTTCTGCGTTCACTGAGAGGAGCCACTGTTCTCCTCCTGCAGGAGAACACCCATGCTTACCCCTAAGCCTCCAATGCCTGTTTCTGCTGTCCCTCTCTGCAGCAATTCTCCTGTGGGTGACACATCCCGCATCACTTTGTCCATGCATCCCTCTGACACGTTGGGCAGAGGCAGATTATATATTTCATCTTCTCTAGCATGGCTGTAATAGTATAAATGTTGTGCACAAACTGCTGTTTATTGAGCTGATGGTTTCTCTCAAGGAGCACTCTCCTTCCCTCTCTTTCCTCTCAGCATCTGTTCAAAACGTCAGGACTGCATGCAGAAGGAGAAAATAGAAGTAAAAAATACTTCTCACTTGTTAGCAATTGCCACACCAAAATACTTGGCTTTTTTTCCAGCTTGTGGAAAATGTAATCCTCTGAATTAACTTTTTCAATGAACAGAAGAGGAAGTATGGTTTTCTAAATGCCAAGGAGAAGTATTTTAGGATATAATTGTTAAATTACATTTCCAATTTGTTGAACCTCAGCAAAATTAGGAAAGATGTCGTCAGGGGTCTGATACACACCTGAGAATATCATCTGAAGTGTACCAGAGCTGCCATTTTTTTTTAAGGACAGGATGGTACTATGATTCTGTCAATCTCTTATTTAAGATAAATCCAGAAGATATTGCCAGTAACTACAAGTTTCTGCTTAAATCCATCTTGTCTATCCATTCCACTTCTTCAGTATTTCTTGCACGACTAATGACAATATTTCTTGCTCAATCTCATATGACATTTATGATAGTGTCAGGATTTTTTTCTCTTTGTATTTGAAATCCTCTTTATTTTCTTAAAACTCTTCAGCTTGTATGACGTGATATTACAACATTTAGTTATTCTCAGACTTGTATTTTTTATGCTGTCTTTGCACAGATTTAAGTGGGATGAAAGGAGGACATGTGGAAATGCCAGTTGTGCCAATCCATAAGATTTACAGTTTTTGGATGATACACTGTAGTCCCAGAGACACACCAGCTGAAATGTCAACCAATAAGATAATCAGCTGAATTTTGACACATTTACCTTATGAACATTTTCTTTCATATTTTTCTCTTTAAAAAGCTGTATTTTGTTAAAAATCTGTATCTGGATCTAAATCTGTAAGCAAAAAAAAAAAATTAGGATATGTTATTTTGCTTTCTATTCAATCAGACATTCATCGTATTTGTTCTCTGACTTATCTAGTTTCTCTTTTTCAAATCTCCATTTTCAAGCTGCCATGATTTTAAAATCTATTCTATAGATTTTTATTCTATATCTACTAACCTATGCAAAAACCCTTTCTAAAGTGCAGTCTCTCTAGTTCGCTAGGTCTGCCTGAGCTGTTTCTTTAAGGAGAAAGAAGTAAAACAAACCATTCAGATTTTCTTTTAATCTGTGTCAGAAATGTCAGCAAACAGATCTTTCTTGTTTCTCTATTTTTATTATTCTTTCAGCAGCATAATTGCATTAATCTTCCCTTCTTGGTTTATGTAAAAAGAATAAGGGAAAAACAGAGGAATTTTTTGTTCTCACCCACATATCACAGATTTGCCAGAGATTATAATTTGTATTTTGATATTGGTTCTATGTATATTACTTTCTTAGTAGAATAAACAATTGCTATGATCTCCAGTTACAAGGATAGGCTGGCAGTTAGTCCGCTCACACAGTTTTTGCAGAGACCAGTAAAGTTCAGACGTAATGGCATGCTGGCTATGCACCTTGAAGGTGCACACAATATTGTTCTGCAGAATTGACTTTGCTTCTCCTTTTACCTTTCCAAAACACTACTTTTACAGGGAGGATTTCAACCTTGTAACCTGAACTGTGTAATTTCAAAACATTAGATTTGTTTCAGAGTGGATTTCCTGTGGGAATATGAAGCTGGAATAGATGTCCTCATTCATCAAGTCTAGTCCTCTGCTCTGTCTGCAGTCTCAGACAGTCCCATCATATATTCTTTTAATAATTCTTTAAGTGCCATCTTAAAGTTACACAGTTTATGTATTAGGAGACATTCACAAAATAGTTCTTGGGCTAAAATGCAGTAATTTCTTATTCTAACAAACTAAAAGTATGTGCAGCTGAAACTTTCTTCACAACTCTAATAGACAGTTAGCTTGATGGGCTTCCTGACTTAGAACCAAAATCTTGCTTCTACCTTAGGCCATGTCACACCCACTCACTGCTCTTGTTCTTGTGGCCTTTGGCCTGGTGTCCACTTTTCAAATCAGTCTTTTACCTCCTTCCTGCAGACTCTCTCTGTGTCCCTAAATATTCTTTTTTGAGATTACTTAAAGAATTTCTGTAAGTGTTTCCCCTCTTTCATGTCACTCATGTTTCAGGTAGGCAGTTTAGCATAAGGAAACTATAAACTTCTGCTTTCAAATCCTTGAATGTTTGAGGCGCCTTCACTAAGTTGGGTTTTATTACCAGTTGGCTTTGCTTCCATTCCATCTTTATGATTGCTTCCAGGATTTTAATTGTGCAGGAAAGGTTAAGTGTTTGAACTCATCAGGACATACACCTTAAAACATTAAGTATGAGGTGGAATTAAATGCCTGAAATAAGTACATTGCAACCTATATTAGCAACAAGAAAACTAGACAGTGGATGAGGAGATTTAGTCATATTTGTATTCGCTTCGTCTTCATGGTTCAGTTTTCATGTGTTGGAGGATTTTTATTCCAGGAAAGCGCGGTAAGGATGACTGACATTAGGTCACACAAAAGTCTGACGACAAACAGTTGCTTAGAAGAGCAGAAATATTCTCTGGATTGGGTGGCAGCAGCTGTTGAGGATGTAGCTGAAAAAATTGTAAATCACGCAAATTCAAAATACATCAAATTTAAATCTAACCCAAGTTCTGAAATGCTCACACTGTCAATCCCACAGTGCCTGCATGGTCCAGCACTTAGGCAGTTTTTCACCACCTCCACTTGTAGTTTCTTTCTGCTAACCACAACATGTCTGGAACAAACTTGGAGCTACATGAGATATTTCTGTAACTAAAAAAATGACTGAAAACATTTTCATGCCTTCAACTAAGCTGTGAAAAGACTGGGCTGAATAGTAGATGAATGAATACTGGGAAGGTGTCATGGTTTCAGCTGGGACAGAGTTAATTTTCTTCAGTGTCTGGTATGATGCTGTGGCGTGGCTTTAGGAGAAAAACAATGTTGTTAACACACCAATGTTTCAGTTGTTGCTGAGCAGTGCTGTTCAGAGCCAAGGACATTTCCGTTTTTCAGCCATTCATTCTGTTCGGCCAGCAAGGGGGCTGGGGGGCACAAGGAGCTGGGAAGGGACAGAACCAGGACAGCTGACCCAAACTGACTTAAGGGACATTAAGTCATGTGGAAAACCTTGAAAAGTTTGGAGATCTGGTGGGGTGGGCTGCTGCTGCTAAGGGCTGGCTGGACACCAATCAGTGGGTAGTGAATAATTATTTTGTGCATCACTTGTTTTGTAAATATATATATATATAATTACTGTTATTTCTCTCTTCCATTTCTGTGTTAGTAAAAAGTTCTCATCTCAACCTGTGAGTTTTTCCCCATCCCACAAGGGGAGGGGTAGTGAGCAAAGGGCTGTGTTTAGCTGCTTGCCGGGATAAGTCACAACAGTCCTATAACTCTACTGTGAAATCTGTGGGAAACAGAATTCCCAACAAATGATCAGTGAGAAGATCATCACAGGGATTTTTATCATTAGACAAGATAACTTCACCTATAAATAGTTACACAAGATGTGGGCGAGTAGTACAAATGGCCATTCAGGTGGTGAATTCTTCCACCTGCCAGTGCCTACAGATGCTGGGAACAGCAATGGTATCGAATCTCTCAGAACAGAATCTGAACCCAAAAGCTGTTAGTGTCTGAGTAGTGATTAATCTATGTGAAACCTCAACCTTCTCATAATGAAAGGACTTTCCATTGAAGGTATAAAGGACATATTTGTGGCACTGATGACACTTCATAATTCAAAGGACTGAACAACCCATGGAAAAGGCTATCCTTGATATGCAATAATTCATGTTTAAATTAGATAACTGTTTAGTGCTAATCTCACCATGATTTTACTGCACTCTACCGATCTAAAAGGCCACGTATGCAGGAAAACTGCCCTGCTCTTCACACTCATTTGTCTTTCTACCATTAGATGTCTTTCAGAAGGCAGGCCTGTCTCTATACCTGAAACTGCTCATTTCAGTATTAACATAGTACTGTAGTAACCGAACACTAACATTTCTGTTCCCACTGAGGTTACATCATTTTCTCTTGATGAGTCTCTGAACAGATTCTCCAGGAACTATAAAGCTGCTCACCTGTGATGACTTGTGAGGGCCATAGCTTTTCCCCATTGGGATCACAACTGGCAAGTAAGCCACTCACAGGGAGCTCTCATCATGGTGTCATCCATCTCTGTCAGTAAAACAAATGGAAATCTGGTAAATACGAGAGAGACCACATAACCCAAACCTCCGATACAGAATATACAGTAAAATACAATCAACATAGTACATCTGGAAGTATGTGGTCTTCCCCACTGCAATAGCTGACAGAGGCAGCAGACACCTCTGTACATAGTGAGTACCACCAAAGGCAGAGGGGAGCTTACACTGCTACAAGAAAATGGATTTCTCTAGCAAATACACAAACCATCATTTGGCTTGTCTTGCCAATATCTTCTTGTGATGAAACTAGAAAGAGAGAGAACCTAGTGTCAATGCAAGAAGCTGTTCCCTGTTATTCTAGCAGCAGTTGTTTTGGAAAATTTAGTTGAAACAATCTGAGAAAATGTGAAACAAAGAGCTGCAAATGTTTCAAAGCAAAACAGAAGGATAAAAGTTGATACTTCAATCAGGAAAATAAGTTTCATCCTCTGCAGCAGCATTTATTGTTTATGTTAAGGAGTAAGCATAAAAGTCCATCATTTTGTCCATAAACATAATGGAAAAGTAATTTTTATGTCTTTTTCAAATAGCAAATGACAGCTAATACTTTTTTTAATAATATCTAGCTGCCTTTTCCTACCCATTTTGCAGAATAACTAATACTTCTTCAATCTTTTATTTTAAATGACTATTTTTTCAGTGTGATCATAAAACATTCACTCCGAGAGGAGAAGGGAACACAGTTTGATTCAGAGTGCAAGGTAAATTTCAAAACTGAAGTTGTGAATTTATTAACAAGTACATACTGGGGAGCAGATGGAACCCCATAAGCATGAAATCACGTTCTTTGTGCAGTCATAAATCTTAAAAGCGCTGTTTTTATCAAGAAAAAAACAGTGATGACTCATTTTGACATTGTGCATTTGCACATCATCGTCTTTTCCTTTTTTTTTCCTTGTCTGCATATATTCTCTTCAGAGGGTTAGAGTATTGTTTGCACCTACTTTTATGCTCAAAATGCCACTAAAACTTATGGAATGTTTGGAGGAAGGATGAAAGTTTTGCATTTAGCACTGTTCATCGTACCAAGATATGTCTGTCTGATGGTTGTCTAGCGACAGGTATTGACAGGTTTCCCACCAAAAAGAGAAGAGATTCAGGAACATAAGATTAGCTGGGGAAATTCCAGTAATTAGGCATAGGGATGCACAGCTTTACATGTGCTCTGGAGCCCCTGCCCAACATACACACCCTAGTGTGATATGGGAAAGGTTGCTGAGGAAAAATGGCAATCAAGAGGAAGATGTCTCATTTATAAGAATAATTCAGCCTGCCTGAAGCTGAATCGCTACAGGATGCAGCTGAAAAGAGGACCAGTGGGCGACATTAATTTTCTCCAGTGTGTCTTGAATCACACACTATGAATTGGATGCTCCTCATCTAGGGGTACTGCTTTAACTTCACCATTGGCCACTGAAGGCTGGATCAGTTTCAGTTTATAGGAAAGAGGCCACAATAGATATTTATGAAGTCAAAAGCACTGGTGGGTTTTTTGCATCAGTCACTTCCTATATATGCAGTCTTTATGGAGGTGTCAAGGAGAAAGTGGCTTTAGGAGCGCTTCCTCACTACTGCAGGCAGTAGATTGAAGCCATATTGGACACATCCCTTGTAGTCTGTTTATGTCTGTATTTCCAGTGCCTTTCAGGACCTAGTCAGAGGTCACGGGCACTGAATCTGTCTCCAAGTTTTTTTATGTAATTGTTTATTACTCACCTTACCCGTCCCTTGTGTGTTAATTTTGCAGGTAAGTAATACATTAATACTTTAAAGAAATATCATACTCGTTAGTTGCTGATCAAGTCAAAAGCAAATCACATTTTAAATTAAGGTGACAGCAGAAGGAACTGAACACACCTGGGAATGGCACTACAGTGGGCAATACTTGCACTGTAGTTGTGTTCTCTTACTGTTGACTTTACATCTTTTCAAATGTGATTCCCCAGGATCTTTGTTAATGTACAGATCATGATATCATAGAATAATTCAGGTTGGAAGGGATCGCTGCGGGTAAATCATGTTGTATCTTCATTGAGGGAAAAAAAACAGGTTGGCATTTGCAAATGTCATGAGAACAATTGTAGTGTTTGTTTTCATTTCTTCTACACATGGGAAGAGGTTTCAGCAGAACAAACTGTTTCTTAGCAATCGTACTTAGGGTCAATAGATGAGAGTACATGCTTAGTAAGACCATCTCATTCATTCCTGAGACTATAAGGCCAAATGTTATTCTCAGTTACACTACATTTACATAGCCATACTTGGAATGAGGATCTAGTTTTCAATACCTTCATACTTCTTAAAAATTGGCTAAAAATACATATGCTATACAGTAAAACAACCTAGAAATAGCTGATTTTTAGAAAGTAGTTCTTTGCCTTCCTGCTGTGAACTCTTCTGTAGAAATAGTATAAGCATTGAGATTCACAGTATTTATACTTCAGAACTTGAAATATTCAATTTAGTTCAAGGCTGTCAGTGCCGGAAGTTCTGGGGAAGGTACTACCCTCAGAACTTCCTGGCCCTCAGAATGTATGCTCTACCAGCGGTTGTGGGGGATACAGAAGGAGATTCATTCTCAAAGGCATATCCCCACAACAGTCTGGTTAGCTTGTTCACTTCTTAATGTGTCCAGAGAAGGTCCACGTGATGTCTGCTGAAAGTTGAGGGTGTACTCATGAGCTTTGCAGAACGCATGCACTGTCAGTAGGCTGGTAATATGGGGCACAGAGTTTTGCATCAAACAAACGATGATGATGTGCAAGTCACCAATGGTGCAATGATTCTTCACACTTACCTTCTTCATAAGGAAGTGTGGTGGGAGGCAGTCCCTTACTATTTGACTGACTGCATAAATTCTTATCAGAGAAAAATTTCATCCAATTTTTTCTAAAGTTTGTGGTGGAAAGTGGAAGCAGCATCCCATTGGAAAATATGGTTTCAGCACAATATCCAATCTACTTTGCATGTGGCTATTGCTCAAATGAGAAAAAATGAGTGTCATGAGCCAGCTGGACACATCATTTCCCCATCTGTTCTATATTTATTTATTTTTTCAACATTTGATTTACTGTTTAGTGTTTGTTTCTCATATTTGGTATTCAGTAGAAAACCACAAAAAATACATCAGTGCCTCCATCCCTCCCAGCCACTCTTCAATTTCTGCAGTCAAACACGGCTGTGAAAGCAAGCGCATGTTTTGTTACCAAGCGGACTGGATAGCTGCATATTTTCCAACTATCTTCAGGCATAATATTCTCCAGGATAGAATGTCTAATTTACTTGGGAGGTTTCTCCTTTCCTTTCAAAGAATAAATCATAGAATCATTATCATACAATCATTTGAGTTGGAAGGGACCCTTAAAGGTCATCTAGTCCAACTCCCCTGCAATGAACAGGGACACCTACAGCCAGATCAAGGTGCTCAGAACCCTGTCCAGCCTGACCTTGAGTGTCTCCAGGGATGGGGCATCCACCACCTCTCTGGGCAACCTGTTCGAGTGCTTCATTACTCTTACCATAAAAAAGGTTCTTCTTATATCCAGTTGTAGCAGAAATGCTAAGTCACAACCTGAACCAGTGATTGAGCACCTGGTGGGAAGGCAGGGCCAACCAGGGGAGCTCAGGTGCATGCAATGAGTGACCAGAAGGGTTTGAGCCAGGGTCTACCCCTTCCCAGACTCATTCAAGAGATGGCAGTGGATGTGAGGGTATCTTGAAGGAGATCCTTGTCTATCTGTGACTTTCTAAAGGTAAGTAGTTTTTTTTCTTTTGTTTCTGCATCCCTAGCTGCTGTATTTGGGCTTATTCTTGTTTGTTGTTGCCTAGGACTGCGCCGCTCTGTTGTTATTGCTGTATTTTCTATAGCATTACACCAATTTAGGTTTCCCCTCCAATAATTATCTAATAACTGTCTAAATATTATCTAACATAATCCTAAGGGTTGTACAAAAGCAATCCTAAGTCCTCAAACTCTTTCTTTACTGCTCACCTTCAAAAGACAAGAAAAACAGCGTCTTTATTCTTAGAAAATCTAAGAGAGATTCTTAAAGGAAGAACTGGTAGGAAATGTATCCTAATGCTGAGTGTTCCTCATAGGATGTATCCTTTGGTTCTGGTTTAAGCCCATCATTGCATCTCCAGGAATTGTCAAGGCTGACAGTGTGCTTTGGAAAGCAGTTTCACAGATGCAGTCTCACTAAATTAGTTTAGTTTTCTTCTTACAAGGTGGTTTCTTCATATTTGTTAATACTTACATTGCAGCACTGCTGCTGGAGGGACATAAGAAAAGAGGATTGGGAGAAGACATGAGTTACCAAGTGTCCACAATCTTAACAGGTGTTAAATGTTATGAGAGATCCTCAAACAACCACCTCTCTTGGCAGCAGTGAGAGCTGGAGCCAGATCAGGTTTTGCTTGGTTTGAACAGCTGAACCCAAAATGTTCCTGAACCTCTCAGGTTTAGAAGTTTTAGGAGGCCTACATGCAGGAAATGCAGTTTTGAAAGGGCTGCTGGCCACGGTATGTGGTTTGCGTTTGTCTTCACTGCAGCTCAGCAGTGTGCACTGTCACAAGCTGGGGTCAGGAATACAAACTGTCACTATTGTTTTTATCAACACCACAGGGAAATCTGGTTCCTGTTGTTCCTGGAAGGAACAACAACTTGAAGTGTTATCCTCTAAGTTTAAGTTCAGCTATGTGTGCCATATTTTCACAAATATACTTCATGTATCATTGTTTGGAAGACCACAGCTATTCAGATCATAGCTGTTGCCTGAATTTCTTATCTTGTACCAAATATATATATGTAAGCAACTGCATGCACACAAAGCAATAGAAAACAATCTACTTTTTATCCGCAGTCCCACTGCTTGCTTATGACTCCAGTTCTGGATTTGCAGTATTGCTTGGGTTTGAGCATACCTGTGGAGAAACTGTCACAGTTGTCCAGACAGGACAAGGAAAGAGGATGGAATTTGCACCAATCAAGAGGGCAGAGCAAGAGGTGGACAGTACAGCAAGTGTTCCTGCTATTGCTGTATTGTTGTGTACGTAGCTTGAATTCATAACTACCAGTAATAAATGTTTATTTTAAATATTTCATTTTGTCAATTGAAACGTTGTTAATGAAATCATACTATCCAGTTCATTTGCTGTGACGATAGTGGACTACAAAACAGTCCAGGTTTCCTGCCTATCATGTTGTACCTATTGAATTTGTATTCCTGCTGTTCCACCTCTATAAATACTGGCCATAGTACAATGAATTTTGAGTTAAGTACCTCTCACTTAAAAAGATCTTTGTTTCCCTGTGTCTCCTAATAATTTGTGTGGTGGCAATTGATTTACATCTCTTCTGTTTAGTCTAGTTTTCCAGATTGCTGTGGGACAGACTTTTGCAGATGAGGAAACAGAGTGGAATTGTTTAGGAAAAAAGCCAAGAAAGTATTTTCTGGCAAAATAAGTCCAGTTCTCCCAAGCTATCAGGGGATCAAACAGAGTGGAGAACCCCAGTGGGACTGGGCTGCTCAAATGAATGCCCCAAAGTAAAGAGGCTGAAACGCTCACTTTACTAAAGCTGATCAGAAGAAACATTAGCAATTGTCTCAGTAAGCACGTTTGCTGCAGGGCTTGATAATAAATAGATTATTCTGTTTATATATATTTAGCTTTAAAGTCAAGATAAAAATGGTTATAGTTCTGCAGATCTTGAGAATGACATAAAAAGATATAGATACTTTTGGTATATGTTTGGGGCAGTGTCAGAGCCACTCATGCCAGCTGACTGGGAAATGCATGTTGCAAGATGTTGGGGGACATTAAGTTGAGCTCAGCAGAGCTGTATTCCCTGCAAGCCAGACAGGTGTGTTCTACCTGATGCAGGATTCAGCTTCTTATTTCTTAACTGATCTGTCGCAAGAGCGGATGGTTTAAAGAAGTTTTTTTTTTTCTTCTCCACCTGATGTGTATGATGCAGGGTTACAAGATATAGCCAAGGATCCGTTTGGAAAAAGCTCTGTAACTGACAGTGTGCCAAGATAGTCCTTATTTATGTATGCACAGGGTCCAAGAGTTATTAGCATTACATTTAATCAGTGGAAATCACTTTTGCAATTAAATCTATTTGGAACAGTATCGTGCTTTATAATAATTATTTTACACCTTCTTGGATTGATTGTTATATTGCACTAAAACAGATACAGCATTTTATGAATGATTACTATATTGAAGTTGAAATAGAGTTAAAACACGTACCACCTGCCTTGGTTACTACAGGGAACTAAGAGAAAGTAGAAGTTGTGGGTAAAAATGAAAATCACTTCCTCTAAACCACTCCAACTTTCTTGTCTGTCTTCATGACCCTTGGCACAAACTCAAACATAACTGATTGGATTTAATACAAAATGTTAGTATTTTCTCATCTCTGAGTTTATGCCCATCACCAGTGTATAGGATCAAAGAGGAAAAACAAAACTCTGAAGAGAAATTGCTTCAATGAAAAAGGCAAGAATAAGAAAAGTGCTTCCAAAGAAACCTGTGCCTTGCCAAATCTCCCTCATGAACTAGCCTAGGTAAGGCAAATTTCGGCTGATGTGTAGTGCTGATGAATCGGCACAGCTCGCTCTGAGCTCAGTGAGCCGGTGTAAATTGGATTTAATGTACCTGCTGATAATTAAATCTCCAACAGCCACTTAGACAGCTCACGTGGGAGGTATGAATGTCAGTGCAGGGAGAAACACAATTAAATGTTATTCCATACATTGTTCTTCGTATTGTTAAGGGGGGGAAAGATCTACTGTGAGTTTTATTCTAATGTATTCATTGAAGTATACAGACACACCCCCAAAAGAATGGAAACAGTGGTTAGAGGGAGTAGAATGACAGCACCACTGTAATAAAAATGCCTAATTTATTATTACCTTTAAAAATACCCTAGACAAAACTCTGCTTATATTACTGTGGTTTATTTTTTTTTGTTGTTGTTACTAATTCAGTAACAGCCATCTTCCTCATGCTGTTCCCAGAAGCTTTGTTCACTTATGTATAGAAGCAGGAGCTATGTCTAAGGTATGCAGCATCTGCAAGTCAGGCTGTGTCTCTATGTGCAAATGGGGTGTAACGGGGTGTGGGGAAAAATGGACTTGGCAAGCATGTTGGTGGAGGGAGCCAAGCCCATATCTTATCCAGAAGGTGAAGGTGCCACATCCCTTAGATGAGAATAGCGGGTTGTGTGTTGGCTGAGAACTCCAGGATTTATCTTACATGGCTCTTCTGCTTCCTTTCCTGTCTGCCAAGAGCTATTAGCCACATACATGCACAAACAAACCAAAAATAGTTAGACATGTCTTTAAAAAGCCTGCATTTGAATTGCTGCTTAAAAAAGCTCATTTATACAGCCAACAAAATCCTTCAGCCAGTCAGTTACGTTCCACATTTCTTGTAAAATATGCTTTACATACTCCCTTCTGTCCCCAGTGAGACCTCCCCCACCACGGTGAAGGACAGCTGGTTGCAGTTTCCTGCCCTTGTATTCTGCTTTGATTCTATCCAGGCAGTACCAGAAATGTCATGCTCCATCTTGTCCCTGGGCTGATCTCTCCGCAAGGACAGCTACATTCCCCTCTCATGCAGGGAGTCACAACACTTTGTGCTGCGAAAGAGGAAGAGTTTTCAGGTCTAATATGGTCCTTGGTAAATTTGCTCCTATGCTAAAGGCAGTGGAGCTTGCTGTGGCTGGATCCCACAAGAGTAATTAGTGCAGAGCATCTTTGTGAAGAGTACTGTGCTCCTGAAACATCCGTTGCGCTTTGACACTAAAAGTTGTTTTTTTTTTTTACTTGGAAGTCATTGAATTGAAAGGAAAGGAGGGAAACTGACCAATTCACAGGACACAAAAGTGATACAGCAGGTACTGGTTGAAGATTTGATTAGCCTCATTAGTTGACAGATGTTGAATCTCACTAATTAATACTGAGTAGTGATATTGATTATTTAGTTAGCAGTCTTCAATGCACTTCAGCTGCTGGATTTTGTATTGTAGTTATTTTGACAAAGGAATACAGCTTTTCTTTCTTAGTTCTTTGAAATGGATCTAAGAAAAAATTGAGTCTGGTACAGGGTTCCAGAATAGCAGTTCCAGGGAATCAAGTCTTCTAATTATTGAGAGCGTTGCAGTGCAAACTTTCCCAATTGCCATGACAATGTGTCTCACACTGCTGTGGAGAAGCCTAGCACTAGGTGTTGAGTGGGTGTTTCATACTCCTTGCTTATTAAAACCTCAGCCTCTGCCCAGACTTCTGTAAAGGCTCCCAATTAGTGCCAATTGTGATGACGGCTTTGAACATGTGGATGTTTTTTCTCCAGGAAATGGTGTGAGATCCCACTGCAGCTCTGAAACAAAAATTTCTCTGTAGGAAAACAAATCTGAGATTCCAACAGTAGCATCTCTGAATACGGTTTACATTAGATATGTGCATTGTAGTAAAATGCTTCAGATATCAGGCTTATAAAAAAATGTAATTTGAAGAAAGCAATGAGAAATAATACCAGTATATATCCTCCTCTTTAAGATAGCAGTAGCAATTACCTTGGAGGAATCAGAGGAGAGCATTTATAGGGAGCAGTTTATTAGTGACAAGCTGCAAATATGAGATAACTTTACATAAAGCCACTACTATCACAAGGAATTACTTAAATTATTTGTCTGCAGTCTAAAAATCATTTGTACCAGACATACTTGAATTTTAGTGCATACTGGCATCTGCTATTACGAAAATAATGCTTCAGAAATATTACTGAAAGAACTTCTTGCATTTCAAAGAGGCTTTGGGCATATTACTTGGGTTACTTCTGAAATTAAGGCATGTAAGTGATGAGCATTTCTATAGAAAATGAGTGACTTGAGGTCAGTGCAATTTTATCTCCATCAAAAGCCATTAAACATGTTGGAAAATGTAACGGTAAGAAGGGACTGGGAATCTTCAGAGAATGTACAAAGCTTCAGTCAGAAGTTTTCGCCTTAGCATCATTAGCAAATTCTTCCTCATATAAATTGAATAGAAGGAAAGCAGAAAAAAAAACAAAACGGAAAGCAAACTCCTGCATACACGCATGCTAATCCATATGAGCATGCAGAAAGCAGAAGTGTTGGCAGTGGATACACAGCTAAGGGGAAGTCTGAGTGATCTGTAAGCATCCCCCAATGTGTGTGAGGGACCATATCAGAGAAGACAGAAGTTTACTGCTGATACTCAATTTCAGAGGCCTTGACATTCTTCTCTGAGGTTTCAGACCTGTGAGCATGGACTTGGAGGTGGTAGACCAGGAGGGCATTTCATTTTATTAGAACAAATCCATCAGCAGCACACGCTATTAGTGAATACCTGGCCAGAGATTCTGGGAAAGGCAGAAGGCAGGCTCAGCTACACAAGTTCAAAAGATAACACTTCCAAAGCAATCTTTCTCAAAATAAATTCACGCATCTGCATACATCTTCCTTGCATGCTGTATACAGAAGCTTCATAACAAAATTATTCTTGTAAAGTAAAAATGTCACCCACCTTGTTGGTTTACAAGTTGGAATTACCTTGATAATTTGCCTAACCTGATGCCTAACCTTAGGCAAAAGGACTCTCTCTTCTCCACTTAAGCTTATTTCTTCAAAGCAGAAGGCCCTGTTTGTTGAACCAGTATGAACATCCACTGTAGAAAGCGGGGCTGTTTCAGTGAACAAGTAGAAATGAAAACCTTTTTTGTCCTCGTATTAACTTCTTGTAACAGGAACTGTACTGGAAAGAGGATAGTTCAATAAAATGGTGTTGTTTCATGTTCACACCATATGCTTTATTTTTGAACTACACTTGGCTCAGATGATCCATCTCACTGTCCATGCAACTAGTCAAAACAGCAACAGCTGAAAGGGAAAGACAAGCAGACGTTACTTCTGGAATAGCTGTAGGGTGAAAGGATAATTCATAGCCCATTGTCTTATTTATTTATTAGTGTTCAGGGACACCAGATATTTTCACGTTTTTAAACAATTTAGCATTTGTTGGTTTGTTGCTTCTATTTTTTTTTTCTCCTTCATCCGCTATTCTGAAAAACAAAAGGTAGATTGTCTTTGCTTCAGGAAATCTGACAGAGAAAATGGAACTTACATTTCCACATATCCATTAGATGGACTTGTTAAATAATGGAATTTATGCACTATTAGTGCATAAATAGTGACTTATGCACTAGTAAGAAATAGGGATTGCAAATTCTATTTTCATTAATTGCATAAAAACTTCTGCTCTTCCAAAATGGTCAGTTCTTAGCACAAAAACAGCTTTAGTGTTCAGTCTGTGCCTGATCTAAACAGAACATTTGTCCCTTGGGCAGGGAGAAGTTCAGTTCTTTTCAAATATTGTACCAACCTCTTTGGACCAAACTAGCTACCGAGCAGAATTTGGGCATTTTATTTTACCTCCAGGTACAACTAGTACAGTGGGGAAATTACATCACACAGTAAAAATCCTGGACTTATGTTTACACTAGACATTCACAAAGACACATGCACAAGCTTCTTACCAGGAAGAATTCTTCCTATCCTATCCTTCTCATAGTGAGCTGATCTGGTTGTTTACACTGTTCTCCTCACTGAGTCACTTAGTTGATCTATGGGCCTCAAGACTTCTGTCTTCAGATAAGCATGAGCAGACAGAGCTGCTGTTTGTCTTCTGCTGTGGATTTTGATGGAACACAGTGAAATGCAGGAGATCTGGAAGAGGTTGGGCGTTGGCATCCATGCTAGGATTAAGCTTCATATATCTCTACTAGTTGGTAGACAAAGCAGGTCTATCTGAGGTGCTCTGAATTGCACTTTTATGGACACACCAGAAATTTCTACGGTAATACTGAACATTGTATAGCTTTTGAAGATATGACTCAAATATGCTTCTCCCTCTCTATCTTTTGAACAGTCTGACCACCAAAATTATGACTATGAATTCTGCTATCTAGGTGCTGAAGTACTTTAGGGTTGTCAGGCTTAAAACTAAAGATATTTCTTTGCTTTCATCTCAGAGAGGCTGATGCCCCTACAAGCCAGGTTGTAGGTACCTTACCCAACAAAATATTAACTAGGCAACCTGCAAAAAAAAAAAAAAAGACAATAACTCCAAGAGTGGAAAACATTAACACTCTGGAGCAGGCAAGGATACATGATACATTATTATTTTTAGGACATAAGATGTGCTAATATATGTTTCATATTCATATGTTGCTCCAAAAGTAATGCCCTGTGGAAACAACAATGGATACAAACAGCACAGTAACGCCATTTGATAGAGCAACGTTTCATCAGCAAAACACTATTTTTCAACGTAGTCACCATCATTAGCTATGCATTTTGCTCAGCAAATAAGAAAAGCTCGCGTGCCACACTCCTAAAAATCTGCATGGCTGTCTGGAATTTGGCTTGTCTTTCACATTGCTGTCACCACTGTTGAAACGCACCACACATTGCTGACCTCACATCCACTGTTTGTTCTTCATAAACATTCAGCAAACATCAATAAATGCAATTTTTCCGCATGGAGGAATTCAGTGACACTCCTTTCCTTCATATATACTACATACTTCCATGTAAGATATCATTTTGTCAGACTGCCCCTCTGGTGCCATCTGTCACAGAGCAACAAAATGTAATGGAATATTGGTGGGAAGGTTCAGCATCTACTGCTATACCACCAACATCCACCTCTGACATAGTGACAACATAATAAAATAGGAGGCATTGCTTTTGGAGCAGCCCTCATGCTTAATACTTAGTTAAAAATATGTTGTAAGGGAAAATTTTGTAGTCATTTTCTACCTAAAGTTTCAGTCAGAGTGCACTGAAGACAAATAAGTGTTCATGAACTTTGAGGGCTTTGGATCAGGCTGTTACAGGACAGCAAAGAATAGAAACTGTGTCATGCTGTGACAAATGTCAAAGACTGCCTTTGTTTTTAAGACATGTTTTTGGTGTAATAAAGTCATCAGGATCATCCAGGGAACTAATTTGCCCCTTTTCTAAAACCAGACAGTCTACTATGTGATGTAAATTACACTTTCTGAGCCTGTAATGGCTTTCAAAGTTGGTTATAAATTAGTCACTGCTGAGTTGCCAAGAAGCTTATAAAGAGCTCTGTGTTTCAGCTAAGCTTTGAGGTGTGTTGTTGTGTCGAGCGAACAAGAGCACAGTTGCAATATCCCCTCCCAAATCAAAACAATATATTTCCACACTTTGATCAACCTTGGCTTCATCAAGAGAGGAGGAATGGAAAATGCTTAATGAAAATCTTCCCTCTTTACTTTCACTGACAATTTTGACAGAAAAGTCTTTGAACAAATCTTTTTGTCTTTATCTGTATTTTTATCAAGCTGCATGATGTCTGTGAAGAAATAATTATCAGAAAAGTCCTAAGGCAACACCTCAGAAACTTTTTATCTTCACTTGTAATGGCTGATTATGTTATGTCTGAAAAAAATTCTTCCCACACCAAGTAACATTTCATGCCAGATTTATATAACTTTCTGTGCTGTGTTCCCTCTATGTACGGTCATGTCTGGAGACTATCACAGTGAGTTCTACAGGGAACTCTGTTAACCATATTGAATCAAGGTAGGGGAAGATAGGTTTTGATTTGATGAAACTCATCTTGCTTTCTTAGCTCTGCCATATGCTTAGCTCAAGGAAATACGGTACTCTTCCATTGCAGTTGTTCAAAGCAGAATTTTTAGATTACCTTTAGGTTACTTTAAAAAACTTACAGATTGGATTCAAATATACTTTTTTCTCAATTTTGACACAAATGCACACCCACATGTGAGAAAGTATATCCCACAGCAAGACATATTTATAGAAAAGACAACTATACATACTGTGCTGCAACAATGATATCAGCAGAAAGAAAAAAAAATTGAGTTCACATTTATGTTTTGCCTGAGTCAAATTACTGCCTGAGTGGGACAGAATGGCAGTTTGTAGCACTTGCTAAAATCATCCTTTGCTTCACGTCAAAGAAAATAGCCTTATGCAACAAGAATATGTTTCAAGCAAATCTTAACACTGTTATTGAAAAACAAAAAATCGAGTCTCTTGCATCCATTCTCACCCTGAGAACAAAAACCAAATACTGCTTATGGTAATAGTTCCTAAAATAGAAAATTAAATATTAGCTCAGGATAAATTGGGCCTGAAGTGAAACAGCTACACTTTCAGCAGGCAGCTTAGATCTCAACCTTGCTCCATAAGGTTTCAGGTTTTGGCAGGCAACTGCATGTGTACTTTTCAGATTTTAAAGGCATTGCACCTGTTGTCTGTGGGAGTGAAAAATAAGTGTTTCACATCACTTGGCTACCTGGGAGAGACTTAGATAGAATTAGGCTGGGCATTTTCAGAAAAGAAAAATCTTTTGACAAAACAGATTGGACAAATCAGTGTGAATTAAGAGGACAATTAACTTGGTAGATGGCATAACACAGCCCGCAGCACTTCTATCTCAGTGTTTGTGAAAAATCTCTATTAATAAGGAAAAATAGCACTTTCTAATGACAAGTAATGTAAATAAAATATACACGTATTAACTTGAAGAAAAAAATATCCTGGGTAATATTTTGCAAAATTCTGGTCGGAGATTGCTTTTAGCGTGATTCTGTTTGAGACTCTGTAAGCTTTTAGATATAGTTTGTTAAAGTAATTACATGAGGGACATGATTAACTAGCAATTCCACAGTTTCTTCCCTGAATGTGGCATTGATTCTGAAAAGTTTAATCTCATTTTAAAAAAAGTATGCAAGATAGGACACTGTTACATAATGAGTGCAAAATCTTGTAATATATAGATTTTCATTAGGCAGGAAGGGGAAGAAGTCACTGCAGTCATATTGTCCCATGAAAGAGAGGGCATGCATGGTAAGACACAAGTAATGCAACAGATATATGGATTGCAGGGAATTCACTTTTTAATCTCTATGTTACATGCCTGCAGATAGTGATATGTTTGCATATTCTTTCCAAATACATTGGTGTTTTTATTTCATTATTTTTTTAATATTACTGTAGTCTTGGCAGATTCCCATTCAGGACTAGAGCTTAGCTATGTCAGATACTATAAAACTGCACAGAGCAATGATGATCCCTTACTGAAACAACTCCTAAACCACAATTCTTTAACAATTTATTTATAGTTATGTGAAATTATTCAACTTTTAGGAGGTCATATGTATCAGTGGTACATCAAGAAGATGTACCTGGATGATACAACTGGAAGATGTATCAGTAACAGTCTTGTTCACGTAAATGCTTATAAATATATAATAAGTAAATATTTATTGAAGACCAGATACATGAAGCCATATTGCTCATTAGTGAGAGTCTTTAATTCAGACTGGGTTAATGGCAGTAATTTCTTAATGTTGGCTTATACTTAACAGTTGTATATTTCTTTATTGTTTCAGTAGAATAGTTATATGCTGAACTCCATCATTAGTTTTCATCTTTCTTTCACTGATTTTACTTTGCCTACAGGAAAAGGCCTCTTCAGTGTTAGAACAATACTACTACTGCAGTTTTGGTTCAGTAGTTTGTTTAAAAGTAAAACTGACTTGCAATTGTCCCTGGAAAAGTAAATGTTGCACCTTATTCCAGGAATAAACAGCAAAATGTTATGTTCAACAACAACAACAACAACAACAACAACAACAAAAAAAAAAAAGGAAAGAAAGTGTTTTCCCCTGTGTTTCTTTTCAGCAAATATGAACATTCATATTCATATATGGTGGTAAGTGCAGGAGTTCAGCAGCTGACGCTTTCAATTGGAATATTTGCATGTCCAAAGACATTACTGTCAAAAAAAAGTTTATTTTCTCGATTAGCCATGAGATGATGGAGCAGATTTGATCCTGACAGCCACTTCTGACTAACTGCCAGTGTAATTACAAAGATCAAATTAAAGCTTTTCACTTCTAAAATGGAATGTCTGCAGGACCAAACCTTAATAATTACATAGAGGCAGTGTCTTAGTTTCAGATGGGACAGTGTCTGATATGATGTTATGTTTTGGTTCTAGAAGAAAAACAACATAGATAACACACCGCTGGTTATGGTTTCTGCTTAGCAGTGTTGTACAGAGCCAAAGCCATTCTCAGTGAAGGGCCCAAAGAGCTGGGAAGGAACAGAATTAGGACAGCTGACCAAAGGGATGTTCCATACCATAGGACATCATGCAGAAGTAGTTTTGAAGGGATTGAGAGTTCATCTCGCCCCTTCTGCTTCTCAGGAGGCTAGCTGAGCATCAGCTGGGGGGTGGTGAGCAATTGCTTGTGCATTATCTGTTATATATTTTTCTATAGAGAGAGAGAGAGAGTCAAAACAATTATCATCTTCCTTTTCTCTATCTGAGTAAATAGTTTTATCTCAACCCACAAGTTCAAGTTTCTTTTTTTTCCAAGTCTCTCCCTCATCCCACTGGAAAGGCAGAATGTGAGCAAATGACTGTCTGGTGCTGAGCCACCTGCCGAGTTAAACCACAACAGGGAGTAATGGCCTGCAGACACCCAAATTATTTTCATGTGCCCATTTTGGTAATGAATATGGCAGGGAGGAGGCCAAAGGCACTCAGGACAGCCAAAATGGTTGCCTGAGGCTCCTGGAAGCACTCAGATAAGTAGGAGGAGGAACCTAGACAGGAAGTTGAAGTAAAAATTATACAGGAATGCTGTAGGTGTCTGTCACATAGGGGCCTTAGAACTCTTTCAGACTGGAGACCAAAGGAAGCAGCTACCTTCAAAGCCTTGTAAACACTTCATATACAGTTCTCACAGGATTCCTGCTTCTCCTCCATCTGTGAACTTTCATTACACTCAGCTGAAACAGTAAATGACTTCAAAGAATGGCCCTGAGTTGGCTAAAGTTCTAGAAAAAATACTGGTACATTTATATGATACTGATTAGTGCTTGGCAAATGTTTTAGGACAGAAGCATAATAAAGGAAATGCTCTGGTTTTATCTAAGGATTACAAAATTCATTTAGTACTGTAGTTGTGGTAAGGTAAACTGATGTCTAAGAACACAGGAATTAAAGCTATTTGACATTAAAAAAAAAATAAGTTGATGTGGGAGTAATGTATTTCAAAGTTTCATAGACTCATAATGAGCTAAGGGCTTAGTGTTTCTTTGTTCTAATGTATGATCAATACAACTGCAAGCACTGTCTCAGAAGTCACAGCAGACCTTTTTGGAGGAGTGTTTAGTTACTTTAAATTCTCATGGTCAACATTTCAAAAGGAGCTAATTCTGTACTAATGAGCAAGCAACCTGAAAGGTTTCTTGTTTGTAAACTAGATTTGGATTAATCTGGATGAGTTCAAAGAAAGCAGCTATGACTACTGAGAATGTTATATAGTTAAGGTCAATTAAAAGATTTCAGCTGCTTACACTGAGATTCAGATTTGGGGAAACATTTCAGCACTGACTCCTCACAACCACTGGATAAAATCTCTAGGACAGAAACTGCCTTCTTGGGCCATGTTAAGCAAAGACCTAACACAAATTACTGTTCATGTTATTCTAATTGCACACTATTTCTGTAGTGCTCAGAAGCCCTTGTGAAGGATCAGAGATGGTCCTGTTGCATCATGTTTTACAAATGGATAAAAAATTACCATCCTTGCACCACAGGAGCCAAGACAACAGGTTTCAAGTATGAGGGAATACATAGAACATGTGAGAAAACATAATTTACCACAGAAGACTGTGATTTCAGTACTCCAAAAAGCTAACCATTGTCAAGCCTGGATTTTAGACGTTATGGCAAGAGAGATCTTAGACAGTGTTTTGTGGTGATTCTGTGAATCTTCACTTCTCAGGACGGAGGATCAACCATGATAATAACATGGCAAGGAAAAATGGTATTGGAGATGAGTTTAAGCACAGAGGGTAAGATGGCAATGTGTGTGTGTTAGCATCACAGAACTGAATGAGAACTGTGGTGTACAGCTCTGTTCAGGAAGATTTTTATAATCTTTACTGAAAGTAACTTCAGCAAGACACAGAAACCAAATGGAGAGGTGCAAGAACTAGCACAGCAGTACACGGAGTAGCCATGGAAGCACTGATACATGGATGGGAAGAGGGCAGAAGGGTCTGAAGGGAGAAATATGCTCACTGGTGCTTTCTAGGCAAGTAAAGGGGAGCTGGAAATGACTTGTGCAAGTGGAGAAGAGCCAAGCAAACAAATGCAGCCAGGTATTTCTTGGTATTCAGGTAGTGAGAGAAGAGGACTGTAGGAGGAAAACTCAGCAAGAGGATTAGACAAGGGGAAGGATGACTACTCTTCTCCATTGTTCTCCACTGTCAAACAGATCTCCACTAAATTGCATGCAGCAAGAAAAGAAAAGATAGGAGGATCCAGAAGAGGTGTGCAAAAATGGTAGTAACAGACCAAAAGGCTACCAGACATAAGCTGTCCAGTGTAGCTGCTGGCCAGCCCCAGCCTGCACTGCTTCCTGGCTCTGGATAACTGGGCAGGACGCCAACAGCCAAGACCACCCCACCATCTCATGCCCACCTGACTGTCACAAGGGACCCTTATTTTTGCCACTCTGGCAAGTGGTAAGAAAGACATCATGGCTTCCTAAATTTTATTCTTCAGCCTTTTCTGAAGTTTGAACTCCCTTCAGTGAGGAAAGCAATGTGATCCTGATTCTCCCATCTACTGCCTAATGTAGCAAGTTCACCCCATTGATCCTTCTCATGTCTGCAAGGCCAGAGAACGTTGAGGTCAAACAAGGAAGGAGAGTTACCAACTTGATAATTTGGAATTGGGTCTCGTTTCCCTCAGCTTCTGGTTTTAGTGGTGTAAGTCCCTTAATACAGAGCTGTTTAAGGCCTCTGAAATAGTAGCCTCAATTAGGCCAAATGAAGCAAATAATATCTCGCTCCCTGGAGAGACTATATCTTAGTCATCTGCCAAAAGGCTTATGCCACTACTTACGGAAAATATAGTTGATTAATTATTGTCAAATAATTTAAATTGAACTTGAAAGCAATATTTTGATTTTTTTAAATGTGCCTTTGTATCAAAAATTAGGATCAGTGTGTGTGTTGATTTAAAAAAAAATAGGAAAAGATTAATAAAATGTATTCTGAAATTAAGTTACATACTTTGGAAGCACAAGAGGCTAGCTTGTGGAGCAATGTATTACACCAGGATAATTATCATAGCAAACAACATATTTGCCACAGGATGTACATTACCAGGAAATAGTGGGACAAATTCTGGCATTTTTTCATTACAAAAAAATCATTGGTCCTTGTGTAATCACTCTTCAATGAAAGCCCTGCAAGTTGCAGAGAGGTGAATTGTAATGAATTGTACTCTACTCATTGCAGTTCTGTAGTGGGAATACATGGAGAATGTGAGCCTGGATCAAGATTACCAAAGCAGTTTAAATGACTGATAATCTCTGAAGTGAAGGTATTCAAGTATCTTTTATCAAGAGAAGATTTTAAATACAAACCCATCTCAATTCTCTCCAGGTATTTTTCTTACACAGTTTTTGAATAATTCAGTTCATAAAGTTTCTAGGCATCTCCTCTGAAGTACCGAGCAGTGTCAGTTTTAATGGTCATCAGTCATTTCTTCTAGCATAGAAATTCAGAACACTTTCCTCTCTAAGGATTGTTAAGGTCAGTGAGCAGCAGGAAATGGGTGAAGAGGGAGACAAATGCATGCAGAAATGCCACCACTGATCTTCATAACCAGGTACAGGAAATTGGAATCTAACTGCTAAGCAGTCTTTGCTGAGAAACCTGATGTAGAACCCGTGTCAATGTCATAATTTCATGAAGACACGCTGATTTCTTTTGACACATGAAACTGCAACTGCGATGTAAATAACATAACCACACTATCTGTTAGAGCCTCCAAGGCTTCCACACTGAACTGAAAGCTTCAGTGCTTCCATTTGTACTGTATGAATTATGCATACAGCTTTAACATCTCAGAAATCTTATTAGTCCTCCTGTAATGGAGGTTTTTATTATCAGCACCAAAGTTTGTGAAGTTTCATGTACAATAAATGTAACAATGCAGTGTGAAACCCATACTTCCCTGCTAAAATCAATAATCACATGAATTTATGCAGGTAAACTTCATAAATAGAGAGAGAGAAATGAATTTATCTCCCAGCTTAAGAGAATGCTTATTTTAACATCTCTGTAATTTAAAAATAGCCATTATCTTTCATCTTCTCCCTTCTAAGGAAGCTTACATCTTTGTATTCAATTATCAGTCCATGTGACTATTAATTGCACACTTAGTACTGGATATGTGTTGCCAGTTACCTGCTATTTAAGAAGAGCCAAAAATTGGTTACCACCATTTTTCTCCACAAGGAGGAATGGATGACCAAAGCTCTGGCCTAAAACTGGAATGTGTTTACCTAGAAATGTATGACTAAGACACCTAGCCTATTTTTACTTACTGTCCTAGAGCATCAGTTAAATGTGGGCAAATTAGGAAGCTGGAGAGAGGAGTATTGTGTTCTGCTTTCTTCTGTGGCATTGATTCACACTGGAATTCCACCTGACATACCTGGAGTCATGTGCAGCCATAACCACTGCAGAACAGGTCTTTATCCCCTCACAGTTACCTTATTATTCTGCATCTGGGTAGGCTCTGTGGACATGATAATAATTTTTTTATTTTTTTTTTTACTGGACTGTGGTTTCATGAGGAACTGTTAAACTTAAAATGTAAGTTCAGTGCTTGCAAAGCATTCACAAAAGGTATTCTAGGAGAGGAAACTATTGTTTAAATTCATTTGATAGAATTTAAACACGCTCAACTAATTATCTCTAGTCCTTATCGTCTCTATCAGTAAATAAAAAAAACTGTTGTAGGGAGTAATAGGACACAAAAGAATGGAAAACAGTGTGAGGAAATGATTTATCTCAAGAAAAGAAAATGTGAAAAAATTTGTTCTGCCTCAAAGTGATCTGTCAATAAAAGGTCATCCTGTAGAAGCCACAGTTTGAGCACTGGTATCTGCCTGACTACAACTTATCTTCATTATAGTCAGTGAAGCTTCTCACAAGTGAACCACAGCATCTATTTAAACTCCCCTGAAAGCAGCTGGGCGCTCTTTGGAGCATTCAGATCATCAACTGATGGTGTTCTTGGAACAAATCATTCATCTTTCAGCTGGTAAATCATACTTATATGGAAATAATTTATCAGGCTTTAGGGTGCATTTTCATATAGACATATGGTTTTCTTGCTATTTTTAAAAATAAAACAGAGAATCAAAAAAATTTCTTCCTATTTCATTTGTCACAATGTTGTAGGATGGCATTAGGAAACGCACAACATTACACTGAGATACGTAAAGGCCTGTGAATTATTTCAATATGTTTTGCTTCCATTTGTTATATAATTTGAATTAACATCAATGTAGAATGATCCCATTGCTCAGCAAGGAAGCTGTTAGGAACCAACAAACAGATTACTGAATTTTTAATAGCTTTTCTGATTTTTAGCATACTTATTCACAAAAATAATTGTTACAGAAGACAAGCAAAAAGATTCATGCCAGTCAGGGAAAGAGAAACTAGAGAAACAATTTCTCTACTGACACATTAAAATACATACATATTAACACAAGCTTTTTAAGAATTTACACTCTAAACAGTGAGTTTCCAAAAATGGATCTCTGTATGAAACTGATGGCAGAGGGTCATAAGAGTGAATAGTTGTTGATACAGTGTTTGGACAACTCCAGCTTTGATTTGATTTGTGCTCTGTTGATTAAAGTAGGAAATTATTTTTGTTTCAACTTATCCCATATTAAGCATGACCAAAATTTCACTATTACTACTTCTATAAAATGTGTTACATTACCACTAGACTTTTAACCAAGCAAATTTTTGCTTTTCACGTACTCTTGAGAGGAGCATAATTTCCGGCAAGCTTAGAAAAGTTTATGCACGTGCTTAATTTGCTGCCGTGAGTGGCCCTGCTGAAGCCATGAAAGCTCTTCTTATCAGCAAAGTTCAATATGCACAGACTGATAACAGCCACACTGATTAACGCCTTTGTGCTCCCTATTTCTCCTCAAGAAAAAAATATTTAGCAAGACTATGATGAAGATGCATGACATCATTTTCAAAAACTTGGAGGGAAAAGAGAAAGGAGTGCTCTTTCCACTGTGAAGAATGGAAAGAGAATTTTGAAAGTGTTCTCTGTAAAACCTTGTCTTTGCAAGGAGATACACATCCCCTGACTGCAGATGGAGGAAAACGTACTCACATCTTCATAAAGCTAGACATTTGTTACTTATCCAGTTGATAAGCTGAAAGAAGAAGAGTAAACTCTAGTATAAAATCTATTGTCCTGTGATTCTATGCCTTTGACAAGCATCTGTAGTGGATTCATGTCTTGGTTTGAAATCCAATCCATTTATTACATAGCTAAGAATATGTGAGATACTTGAAGAATAAATTGTAAGCCTCAAGGCACGTATAATTTAGCAAAATTAAGTTTTAATATAGCTCCAGATATGGAGCACACAGCTGGCTCATCATGTTAACTTTCATTGGAGCAACTCAAGATAAATGAGGTAACACCAGTGAATATGAGAAGGCATTTAGAAGTGATTAGACAACCCCCCTCTCCATGTCCAACTGCAAAATTAGATCAATGCTTGTGTTAGAAAACAAAAACAACAAAAAACAGTTACGTAGAAGCAATCTGGTATAATTCATAACAGCATATAGATGTTCACCAAAATATTTGGGATAGATGTACTTTTATCTTGAGAGAATCTGGTCTTCGTTCCTTCCAGAAAAATAATTTATTATTTAGAAATCTTGGTGGAAACAAGGGGTACTAGTGATAAGAACTGAATTTAAGAACTTAGAAGATTTTTACTGCAGGATCATAGAATCATAGAATGGCTTAGGTTGGAAAGGACCTTAAACACCACCCAGTTTCAACCACCTGCTGTGAGCAGGGCTGCCACCCACCAGCTCAGGCTGCCCAGGGCCCCATCCAACCTGGCCTTGAGTGCCTCCAGGGATGGGGCATCCACAGCTTCTCTGGGCAGTCTGTTCCAGTGCCCCACCACCCTCTGAGTAGAAAAATTTCCTCCTAATATCTAATCTAATTCTCCCCTCCTTTAGTTTAAAACTACTCCCCCTTGAATTATCACTCTCACATGAAGCTGTTCTTCTTTCACCCCAAGAAAATCCTGCATAGATAGAATTAAATTTAAAAATGGATGGATAGAAGAAATATACAAATCATGGACCTACAGCCTTTACTGAGATAAGTGTTTACTTATTCATTGGTGGGCTTTCCAGTTTAATGAAGAATAATAACCTCAAATTCATCTTGTTCACATGGAACTAGGGAAAAACAGAAATGCAAGGGATGTTCAGAGACAGTGGCATTCTGTAGTACAAACAGGCATACTGATGTCATTCCTGACAAGAAGTTGAATATCCTTTTCTTAAAACTACAATCTGCAGAAAATCTCTGTTAAAAGTCCTCAGTGTCTCTGGAGTACAGGCTCAGGGAAAAGACGAAACTGGGAAATTCATGCACAGTTGTCAGAAAGACCACAAAGTTGTGAGCATCAGCTCTTTTTCAGCTTGAAGGGAGAATGGGTTGTGACCACTGGCTGTGAGCCCTCATGGGAAGTAGATGGCATAGAGCATATCTTCCTGAGGAGGAATGAATGTTTTCAATGCAAGGGGTCACAGCGGAGCAAATGATCCAGAAGGAATTCATATTTCCAAAAAGTTGGAGAAGAACTGTCTTTGGGTATCTATTTACTATTCAAATTGTTAGTTATCTTTCTTCTCTTAAGTACAATACAAGTCCTGCTTGCTTTGATTTCAGTTTATTGCATTTTGTTCCATACTCACTTGCAGTCTTTTCTGATGAACATTCTCACTGCTGGATTCATTTTAATTGGGCTTGATGTCTCTTGAACCATTATGCAGTGCAGTATGGCCTTGCACTCAGTTTTTTTTCATATAGCTTTCTATTAATTTCAGTGAGAATAAATTTTGTTAGATGGGCTGTGTGAGAATGTAATATAACGTCAAAACATCTAAGTCATCTGCTACTTTTCTCCCACTCACAAAACATATTGAATTGTCCTAGAAGGAAGTTAGAGCCGTCTGACATCATTTCTTCATGAAAAACGTGTTTCATCATTATTTGATAATTTTTCACAAGACAGAAGTTTAATTGGCCAGAATGAAAATTCTGGCTCCCCTTTTTTTCTCATTTTTTAAAATATAGTTATATCTAGAGTTCTTCATTCTTTCACAGCTTAACCATCACCCATTTTTTCAGATCACCACTTTCTGTTGTGAAATAGACATGCTCCAATCTCAGACTAGTGTAACTCACTTGAGAATTGCTAAACAATCTGGAAATATCTTAAATAAAGTAACCCAAGAAACTTCCACATTTTTCATCAAAAAATCTCTAGCATGAATTTGTACTCTTTTTACTTGACTGCTTATGATTAGCCTTTCAAAAAGCCTTTTCTAAAGGACTACTTCAGACTTTTCCTTCATCTATTATCTTTCTTTTACTGTTGAATAGCTGGCAAACATTTTGTCTTCCTCTTAAGAGTTAACATATTTTTTAAAGTATTTTCAGGTTTCATTTGCCTTTTTCATTGTATATCTTTTCATACTTCTACATATCTTTCTTTGTATACTACACTTCTTTAACTTTTAAATGCGTACTTCAAAACTGGTGTTGTTTCTCCTTTATCTACGGTTTCTAGGGTTTTTTGTTTTTGTTTGTTGTTTTTGTTGTTGTTGTTGTTGTTTTGTTTTGTGAGGCCATCGCAGAGTTGTTGGCAGGGCTAGTTTGAGTTTTAATACCTTTCCATTGTTCCTTTCACTGGGACAATTATCATTTGTAGTTTTGGTACTATGACTTTATGGAACTGTCAGTTTCTCAGAATCTGGTCTGTCATGTAGCATTTCACTTACAAAGTATAAAAGCTGAAAGTGATCATAGCCTTTCTGATATTTTAACACTGCCCTGTCCTTTTTGTCACAGATTGCTTGACACATATAACATCAAATTTCGGGGGGAGGAAAGTTAAGGCTGTATACCTTCAGTTTTAAACAGGGAAATGTCCTCTAATTCTGGGGAGAAATAATGAATGGGAAGAAATAGTTTCATTCTCTTCACTTTTCTAAAAACAGGTAAGTTCGGAAATATTTCAACATTAAAAAAAAAGAAGAAGAAAATACATTATGAATATTTACTTTAAAACTTTTAATGTATCAGGAAAGTGATAGGAAGTTGAAGGAAAACTGAATATTGTGTTAATTCAATGATAATAGTATAAGTTCTTCATACAGCTCTAGCACTTTCAGGCAATTTATGTACGAAATTTGATATTCAATTTTTTCTCAAGTAGAAACTGAAGTACTAAATGACACCACAAGTGTTTTATTCAAAGAATACCTAGGTTCTCTGACTGCAGTGTTAACAAGGTCTAAAATATTTTTCAATTTTTGACAACTGGATTTTTTTTCCCTGACAGAATCTTGTGAAATTAACAACACTTTTTTTTTTTTTTTTTTTAGCTAAAACTGTAAAACCTTGGAATAGGATTCTGTTCATAAAACTCCACTTTAACTTGGATTTTAAAGCTTCTAGCACCAACTGATGTACTTGGACTAAGTATGAAAACTGCCAACAGTTAGTTTTGCTCAGAGTACTATGGATATATTCACTCTATACTTCTACACAAAAAAAAAAAAAGTTCCTGAATATTTCTAAGTAGCCTTCAGTATATCTATTTATGTTCCTGTGTGCCATGCATAGCTCTGGGATGTGTGCTATATGGTTTTCCATTTTATCTCAGTATGTTCTCTTCTCAATATAAAAGAAAAAGAATATCCTTTTTGGACCGCCATCAAGGAGTGGGAGGAAGAACTTGAGAAATATGGAGTTATATTTCTTTGGAGATGCTCAGCTACAGTACAGTGGGTCATAATTATATCAGTAGAGAGTGATATCTCTGGAACACCAGTTGTAAGTCAGACTGGTATTAATCATCTCCAAGGTGATCCCGGTTACTATGGGAACTGTGATATTTGTTTGTGTTAGCTGGCTGGTTGCCGAAGTTTGGCAGCCTCCTTAAAGTAATCCAGCAGATTAGAAATGTTAAATCTCTGTCATGAATTTTTCATTATTCCTGTCAGTATGAACCAGTCCTTTACAGAAATAATTACTAATTAATAAATCCTATTCTGTGTTCAGATGGGAAAGGTTGTCTGTGCTAAACCTGCCCTTTTGTAACAAAGCTGTTTAAACCCTTTTGGATTTTGTCAAGCAAAGAAAGCATCATATTTTCAATCACTAAGCTCTTCTTTTGACAATGTGCAAACTTCTTGCCATTCCCCTTTCCCTGTGACTTTTAGAAACATTTACTGAAAAAAGATGGTTCATTCTGAAAAGAGGCTTGACTCAGATATATCATCCCTCTTGTTTAATTAATTTCTGCTCTCCAGCTGCTCCAGAGAATTGCTCTGGTTAATGAAGCGTGTGAAGTACTGGACCAGCTCTGGAACCTTTGTCCTCTCCCAGAGCCAAGGTGAAGCCTGGCTGTGCTCTCATCACCACAGCCTGGGCTGTCCTGCACCCCACACATGTCCCTTCCACCCTGGGTGCCCCAGCAGAGCCATTCCCCAGCAGCTCCCTGAGTGCTCCTGCTGACCCCCAGGTGATTCCTTTCACTCACGGAAAAAATGCCTGAGATTCATTAGATCCCATTAAGCCTTGTTCCAGAGCAAAAAGACTTGTTCCAGGAGTGGGAGAAAGAGTGGGGAAACATCCTTAAATTCCTATAAATCCCCAGAAGTGACTTATCATTGTGGAAAAGCCTTGTTATCCTTCACTCAGTGCTAAAGAAATTACATAAAAAACTAGATGAATTATCGATAATGTAATTGGAGGAGGAGAAGGGAAATTGGAGGTAGCTAGAGAGCATTTCATTTTCCTGCTTCGCTGGCTCTTTGCTCTGTATAGATGTCACACATTACTTCCCCTTTTATTTTGATGGGTGAAAAGCAGACAGCCCTTAGAACATCAGCTGCACTTGAATCATGCAGAAAATCTGAACTTACTTCACCATAAAGTAGTGCAAACTCTCAAAAACACCTTTATTGCAATGTCGAGGCATGTGCCTCGCAGTGCCTCATGCTCATATACTTCTTTTCTATAAAGACATACTAAGGAGTTAGAACCACACTATCTCTAATTTTTAATTTCTTTCATGTTTTGTTTTCTGTGGTTTTTTTTTTTTATTTTAAAATGCCCGTTTCAGCACCTATAGCTAAACCTTACTCCAGTCTTTCATAGGGTCTAAGCCAAAAACAGGTGAAGTTCAGGGGTTCACTGTGAAGATTTTTTGCAGGAATGAGGCATTACTGATAACATTAGAAAGCAGTCCAGACATCTAACAGGGCAGAAAAAGAAATAAGAGAACAGCACACAGGAGCTGGGGAAGATGAGGCAGTTTCTGCCTCTAGGGAGGCACTCTGGGCTGCTGTTCAGAAGGGCACTGGTAGGCAAAGTGGAAATTTTCATTTGAACTCTGTTGCTGAAAGTTTGTTTTATCCAAATGTGTTCATCAGGAGCATTAATTCATTCTGAGAAGTTTGCATCTCCATTTTAAAAAGTGCCGTCTTCCAAAATGGAATCTGAACACAAGATATGAAAACACAAAGGAAGATTTAGTCAAGTGTTTAGAGCCTGCAGGAAATTTTAGTTGGAAAGTTTGAAAATCTATACCAATACCTATACCAAATAATTAATTAACCTAAAAAAAAAAAAAAAAACTGCATCAAGCTGAAACAAAAGCTCTTGCAGAAATTCCAGAAATATGGTGTTAGAAAATGTGAGGGATTTATATGGTGCTAAAAACTCTTCAAAGAATGACTCCATTCCACTGTGCATTTTGAATGCAATGTATAAACCTTATCACAATGGTTTGATAAAACGTAATTAAATAGAGAGATACTCAGTAATACCTAAAAAAAAAAAAAAGAAAAAATTCAAAAATGAGACCAAAGAATGAATTCATAAAAATATTCTTGTGAAAACTTGAGAATACTTATCATTACTCTTCAGAAATCTTTTCTTATCGTGGTTGAAATAAATTATCATCAGTACTCTAGATCTGCTACCCAGAGTACATAATTTACCCTTCTCCATTGATCTCTGCTACATAATATGTAGGTTGTTGTTTACTTCTATGAAATATTCATCAGGAAGATTACTGTATATTGTTAAACAATTTACAACTTTCCTTCCCCCCCTCCCCCCATGAAAATAGACTTTATTAAAACAGTGTAGATTTAATTACTTGTTCCTTGAAGAAAGGGCTTTCCAAAGATAGAAAAAGCAATTGCCACACAGGGAGGACTATATTCCAAGATTACTACCTATTTCCAGTCATTAATCTCATGTGCTGGCATACTGCACCTTGTTTTGGGTATAATAAATTACACATTAAAACTTTTCACATTTTTAGTCTGGAAAGACAAGGCAACCTCATAATCACATCTGCCTAAATTTTGCATGACCAACAGCTCAGTGCTTAAATGCATGTACCAAAGAAATGCCAAAGGTTTAGATGAATGTATTTTTAATATCAGTACTTTGGCCCTGTTGTAGCTGCTCTAAATTTAGATATATTATGTGAATCACATGTAGATACGATCAAGCCAGAATTATCTGAGATCCTTAGTCATATCGAGTATGCCATAAATCAAAGCAAAAGTTAAAAAGAAAAACAAACTCATTTTCTCTAAGAGGACGCCACAAAATAAGAATTGAGTTATTCTCTGCTCAGCCTGCCATATTTTATGCATGTGTTCAGTAAAATACTCACAGAGATTTAAAACTCATTTAAGAGGATATCCTTCCTCATCAAAAATAAAAGAGCACATTACATGAATAATGATGAGACTGAAATTAGCTCTTGTTCCTTAAAGGAGCACCAGCTCTGTCTAGTTTAGTGATACTTACAGAAGAAAGGCAGTCTTGGTGCCATGACTGTGTTTTTTAAAGTGATGCTGTCCACAGGGCGTAACCACTGTGTATCACTCATATAAGGCACTCTTTCCCAGAATTTCTGCAGTGAAACTAGAATCTGCTATGGAGGGATTGATGGCTAAACTGCTTAATCCTTTCATAATGAATTTACGACTTGTGAAACATACGAGTTGGAAGCACCTTCACCACTATCTACCCAGTTCACAGATATGACCTAACTTGCCCACAGGGATCCAGCAATGTGCCCCTCTTGGAAAAAGCATCTTCAAAGGTAACAGGGCACTTCAGCCTTTTCATCCAGCCACGCTTCCTTTCTCTGCCATCTATGGAGGCAGTCAACTTGCCTTCTTCATGTAGGAGACACTGTAGCTTACAGTAGCTTTTGAATAGCGTATTCTGGACTATGTGACAATAAAATTTAGTACAGACATTTGAATTCTGTACTGTTGGCTGAGACACTGATACCAGGCAAATATTTGTGAAAACTAAGTTTCGATTGCGTAAGTGCTTAAGTACTTGGGAGTTGCTGTTCTTCATTATATGCTGGTATTTCTGCATACAGATAACACTTGTGCATATAAGTTTATTCAGTATTTGCTTTTCATGGTTCTTCTGTTTAAAAGGTTTCTGTCAACTAATCAGACATAAAAGGAAGTATTACACAGTTTAGGACTGCAGTTTCCAAAGGTATCTCAGAAGTCAACTGTTTGACAGTGGAGTTCACAAAGTTATGAACTCTATTAAGAAAGCTGGCTTGGATGAACAACCAAATATCTCCAGTATTGTAAAACAATCAGTGAATTAAAGAAAAATTAGGTTGCAAAAAACCCTTTGGGACTAACTACAACGATATAAACAAAATTGATTTGAGATGAGCCTGATTTTGAATTAGGAGTGGATATTAAGGTAAATATCTGAAGATTTGAATTTTTTTTTTCAATTCAGTATTTCACAATAAAATCATATTTACAAACAGCTAGTATACCTTATTGTAGAAAGCAGGTTTAAAAGATGAAAGTTAAAAACTTGGGAAAAGAAAGTGAACTATTATTTAAGTCATATCAGGAATGATGTAATAAGTGATTGCATATGTACAGAGCTTTCGTGGGAAGAGAAATAGGATTTATTCCTTGGCATAGCTGATGGTAACAGAAAATTAATATGAGATTTGATTTTCCTATTGTATTTTTATTACCCAATAGCTGAAAAGATAATTGCTTATGTCATTTCAGCTCCATAGGTGAAACTGCACTGAAAAAAGACCAAGTGGAAAATTAACCCCACATAAGCAACTGTGCTAGGAATAAAAATAAAAACATTAAATGCTCTGCATGTACAGTAAAGCAGGTTGGATATCAGGCTTTCATTCTGACTTATTTCCTTCACAGAAATGCATCATTCATTGTTCTCAGCAAAGACCAACACTGCATTACAATGAATGTCACTTTGATGAGGCAGAAAAATTAGTCTGAAGACAGCCTGCTGAATTCAATCACCTGCTTCACTTGACATGAGGTGCTCAGCCTAGGACAAGCCAAACACAGCCCAGCATCTTTCCTGACAGCAGTGACAGTGCTCCCTGTAACAATATGAAGTTGCAAAAGATTTCAACCTATGAACTATTTCTACAGATGAACAGATCATGTTTTAACATGAACAAGCTCTCTTTGATTTATTGGAAAAAACATGAAGTTCTATCTATCACCATCATTGTTGCCTTTTGGAAGGAGAAGAAGCCAGGCAAATTTTTGGGGGAGTGAGACTTACCTTCCAGGACTACATTTAAAAGCAAACAAACAAACGAAAACCCAGTATGCTACTCTTTGAGGACAGGACTCCAAGAATTCATAAAAGAAATGAAAATTGTCTTAATTCATTTTATTTTTGATTTTAGTGTATCCTTTTGAGGCCAGTATTGGTCATGTATATATTGGATTACAGCCTAAGGTTTTACCCTAATTATCAATCATATATAGCTAGCTTAAATTTGTACCTTTTTTTCAGTGGAGCTGTAACCACATGTAGCAAAATAAGAATCCACAATCATAGTTGCAGAAGTCTGTCACTGTAGCACTGCAGATGACTCTTAATTCTAAAAAAAATGCCATGTGTTATGACGTACACATGTAAACTACGCCACTGTACAGATGAATAAAGTCAGTGTGATATTACTGATCCAATGTGATACTATGATCACAAGTTGCCTCAGAGAGGTTTAGATTATTTGTTAGGAAGAATTTCTTCTTGGAGAGAGTGGTCAAGCACTGGAACAGGCTGCCCAGGGAAGTTGTAGAGTCTCCATCCCTGGAGGTATTTAAGAGAAGAGTAGATGTGGTACTAAGGGACATAGTTCAGTGATGGGACTTGATAGGTCAGGTTGATGGTTGGACTTGGTGATTTTGAAGGACTTTTACAGCCTAGATCATTCTATGATTCTGTGATTCTACTACTAGATGGGCAGAATGATCACTCCTGTGCTACCCTCAGTATTTACAACTGTTATATATTCTCTGACTTCCAGCAAGTTTTAAATGCCCACACTGCCTAATTAGGGACAGCAATTCCTGACAGTTCCCTTTCCCACTAGATGAGAGAAAAAAGGTCCTCTAGAAGGTAATTAGCTTTTTAGATATGCTTTATCACCTACTGTAAATTTTGCAGGTTTTATTATTAAATATAATACATTGGACAACCTAAGCTCACTGTCAAGTTTGTTTTAAGTGTGCATAAATTTTCATGAAAAAAAAGGGGAAAAGTTTCAAACTTTTTGCATAACTGATAAGTCACAATAGTCTGGTGAGACAGCAACTGCTAACTAACTTCTGTGGTTGGGAGCAAGAGCTATTGATTCAAGAGGAAATGACAAACCAGTGAAAGCTTTTCAATTAAAGTAACCCTCAAATCTGTCTTTCCTAGCCTCACAGAACATTTTGAAAAGATGGACAGAATTATTTGTCAGTTGGCATCCCTGTCTTATTTTCATTATAATATAATTTATTCCCATTTTTCATCGCTGTTATGACAGAGCTATGTTCAGAGACATTCGAATAAATGAAAGTCAGAATTAATGTCACTAATAAGGGAATATTATTTGAGTGATAACAGCGCAGTAATGGCACAGATGAACCAGAAAAATGAATAACATAATGGCTTGCTTTTCTCTTTTAATTGCCTTTTCTTCTACTGGAAGATTGAGACTGTTTTCCATCCAAATCTTTCCACAAGTAATTAGCAGGTGCAAATTTCTGTCAGATGTGAATGTTTTTCCATGGTCCTCAAACCAAAGAAGGCAACAGAACATTAGGTCTGGCATTTCTAATTATAACTCTAATTATACAAAACCTTTTTGCCCAGAACAGCAAGAAACAGTTCCCACTGCTTAATGGAAGTCAAACTTTTACCAATCACCATTCTGGTATAGTATTCTTTTATGTAAAAGTCAATTGCTGCATGCTACCCACTGCCAACTGTTACCCACCTGTAGGTAGAGTGGCAAAATCCAACTAGCAGTGTATGATCATTCCAGCTTTCTTTAAAATTCTGACTCAGCAAGGTACTTTCCTTTTTTTAATAAGTACATTATGAACAATAAACTAATATCAGAAGCAATAGGGAATCGCTGCTGGCCACCAAGCAAGTTCCACTGTTTGTTATATTAGTTACCAATGCAACTCTTTCAGTTCTGTATCACTTTATTACTATTTCCGCACCTTATAGCCTGAGAGGCCACTGGTAGCTGATCCTGCTTACAGCTAAATGCTATATACTGTTACTCAGACAAAAAAAATCTTTCAAAGAGAGGAAAGGAAGAGGAATGGAACAAAGGCAAACCAATACCCAGGACACAAAGTAGCTCCTAGGATGCCCTAAGAGAGAACAGCTCATGCTGTGTGGGCAGGAGGAGGGAAAAGGGGGGTTTCTCATGATATACTCTTCTTCCACATTGCATTTTGCTTTCTCTAATCACCTGAAGAAATATGTAGCCCTACAGTACAGTAAGATATTGGCAAACATCATCATAATGAGCGTTTCCTACAGTTTCCTTTTTTACAATCAGATGTAAAAGAATCTGTGAGTTCATATGAGTGAAAGACAAAAAAGAAAGGAAAACTTTTCCCAGCAAAAATAGCTTTATGCCTTTGGTAAATACCAAGCAGCTGGACAGGAAAGAAACATTTCTTTCCAGCACAATAGACTGTTGCATCTAACAAATGTGCGGGACGATTTTGTGCTCTTCATGCACAGTATTTGGATATAGGTGAACTCCATGAAGTTCACACTATCTCTGAGATGGGCTTAAAGATGTAACATCATAGATCATCTAGACCAAACAAAGCTTGCAAAGCAGCAGAAGAGTTGTTAGGACTTTCTTTACACAGTCATCCTGGCTAGAGTTAGAGGAAATGTGTCTACGAGCTCATGCAGAGCTTATGCTCCGGGTGCCTGTATCCCACTGCGGCCTTAAAACCCCTACAGTGAACAGTGTAAATTTGGCTTCACCCATGTATAGACAATTTTTGTTCCTACATTTATGTGACATCAGGTCTTTGGGCACATTTCCAGTGGTATGACTGTAAATTCCAGCCGTATTCCCAGAGGCTCAGTAATGTGGAAAGGTTCTGATAAAAAAATGCTGATAAATTGAAAAGGACTCCATTGCAATCATCGTGCTGTAGCACTTCCACATCAAACACTGTTCCACGGTCTATGAAGAAAGCTTTGAATTCTGCTGGGACTAAGTAGTATAGCCCTAAGTCTTTTTCTTACCAGCATAAATCTTGTGTCTGAGCCACTAAAATTCTCATGTTCAAAGAGGTTGCAGAAGTGGTAAATGTGTTGTTTGGGAATATGTGGAGAAAGAGAAAGAGAGGAATAACACTTTTTTTTGTTGTTTTGGCTTGTTTTTTGTTGCTGTCCGGTCATAGTAAAATTAGCAAATAGAGCCAGCAGTTAGATAGCAGATCAAGCACATGCATCCAGCTAAGCTATAAGGACCTTGATGTATATGTACACACAAACCCTGACGAACAGCAGTGAGAAGGAGCTTTTAAGAAAGGAAACCAGCAGCTTAATTCCTAAAAGACAGAAAGGCACTTCATCACAGGAACTGCTGATCAATAAACTACCAGTCAGCTAAGCGTATAATTCCTTACCCACATCTCAAATGTGACCTTTAAAATAAACTTCTGCCTTTAATGACAGACTGAAGCCATTTTCTCTCTTCACACTTGTAGGATCTCACCGGAGTTCTTCACTTGCCTAAAAAATGGGAGAATAACTGATACAAGAGCTGCTCCAAAAGTAATGCTTCCTATTTTATTGGCCCAAGACTTCATAGGCAGATGTTAGTAGTATAGCAGTAGAGACTGAACCTTCCCACCAACATTCCATTACATTTTGTTGCCATGTGACAGATGGCAGCAGAGGGGCAGTCTGACAAAATGGTATCTGATATAGAAGCACGTATGAGTGCAATTTTTTCCTTGACACAGAAAAAATTGGACTGTGTGGGCAACATTTTCCTAGCAATGACACTGTCATAGCATCTGTGAAACAGTGGGTCACCTCTGCTGGGGCACACTGTTATGAGCGTGGTGTGCAGGCTCCTATTCATCACTGGTGAAAATGCGTAGCTAACGGTGATGACGATGTTGAAAAATAGTGTTTTGTAGCTGAGAGTTTGCTCTATAAACCAGTGTTATTGTGCTCTTTGTGTCTGTTGTAGTTTCCATGGAAATAAGTAGAAGGCATTACTTTCAGAGTGACCTATGTACAGCTCGAAGAGAAATTCTAATATTATAAAGCAGACCAGCAAAATATTGATCCATCTCTCCCCTCCCTAACCTCCTTCCTATCAGTCTAATACCTGAAGTCTTAGTCATCAGAACAAGATGCCAAAGACGTGTATGCTCAATACAGAGTGCAACTGCTACTTTTAATTGGTTATAACATCCTTCCTTGTCACCCATAAATCTTCAATTTATTAAAAAAAATAATTAAGTTTTACTCTCATCTGATGACCTTTGCTCCTCCAGCCTGCTGGAGGATCAGCACCAGCTAAGTGATTGCTTGCAGGGATTACCACCCTGGGTGTTTGCCACTGAAACAGTGTGAGCCAGAGCTCTGCCAGGCAAAAAAAGGCATTCTGTCTCTCTTTGGGATGCATTTTCTGTTATACCCTCCAAATTATGACAGGAACCTCCTTCTGTAAATGGTGATTTCTTGCAGTCTGCATTTGAAGGGAAAATCAAAACACAAATTCGCTTATCCTGTAACTTACACTTCTTGTGTAAGAATCATCTTTTCTCATGTTGTTTGCCTCAAGACACAGCATGTAGGTAATCCTCTCTGCCACAGAGCCTCTCAAGTGTTTTTACTACCTATACAATGTCTCTTCATTGTGTTTTCTTCCCTGTCTCTGGAGGGTTGAAGGCTGTACTGCAGTCTTCAAGGCAGGATGGCACTCTGTGTGGGTAAGACTGTATATTTAGCTCTCAAGTAACAGTTGTTTAGGAGCCATTCTGTCTGTCAAGTGCAAACAAGGGCCAGATTTCAGGGCAGTGTACACAGAAATGGCAGTGAATGCATCTATTTAAGGATGTTCATTCCACACACATTTGCCATCAACCACCAGCACCAGCTAAAGCAAGTCTTTGACTTGTGAGCTGGGATGGAAACAGAACAGAGTCCCTTGTTTCTTCAGCTCCTTTGCGGGCTGGCATGCCTATGGATATCTGGTTTGTGCAACAAGAATGCAAATATCTACATCATGACAGCCTCCAAGGGTGCAATAGGCCCCAGGCAGAATTTTCACCACAAAATATAACATTCACTATAGGTTTAGAAGTCCATAAGGTTCTTGAGGGTCTTTGTGCACCAAGAGTTAATCCAAACATTGAGCCACCTCCCTTGAAAATCTGGTGAGCCAAGGTTCTGTAGATATTTAAATGCTTCTGCTGATCTTTGGAGCCTGCAGATGCACCTACTCCAAGGAGGCAAATGCTCTTCCCTTTTTCTAGCTCACATGTCAATTGATTGCGTTGCTTTATCAAAACTCTTTTTTGAAATAAATAAGGGATCAAGAAGTCAATGAAAGAAAACAAGCAATGTTATACAGCTGAGAAACTCTCATATTTCACCAGCTCTGTGTTTTGATCTGGCACTCACTGAATTAACTGCATCTGTCATATTGGAGTGAAGAACCAGATAATTCAGAAATCCAATACAGAATTAAATCTCTACACAAAAGCATAGAAACAATGCACTGAAATAAGCTTTCTCTTCTTTTCTGCTCTCTTCCATGTTCTCTTGAAAGGATACTATAGCCAAAGAAAGCAAAAACTGAGGGAAAAGGCAGTACAGTAGGAATCTCTCCCCTTTCACCTGCAGTAGTTTGGTTAATTCAGCGGGTATGAACCCAGCCCATCCGCTCAGTTAGATGTTATGAATCCCATTATCAGCTCCATGTGCAGCCACAGGATGGAGATTCAGACCTGCTATTGGGGCACCTGTAACTTTTTCCACATTACAGAATCACAGAGTCATAGGGGTTGGAAGAGACCTCACGAGATCATCAAGTTCAACGCCCCTGCTAAAGCAGGTACCCTACTGCAGGTCGCACAGGTAGGCGTCCAGATGGGTCTTGAATATCTCCACTGAAGGAGACTCCACAACCTCTCTGGGCAACCAATTCCATTGCTCCGTCACCCTTACCATATAGAAGTTCTTCTGCATATTTGTATGGAACTTTGTATGTTCAAGTTTTAGGCCATTGCTCCTTGTCCTTTCACTACACATCACTGAGAAGAGCCTGTCCTCACCCATTTGCCTCCCATCTCCCTTTAGATATTTATAAACATTAATCAGATCCCCCGTGAAAGTATATTTTTATTTCAAGTGCACACACCTCTACAAGGAGTTTCCAAAAGAAGCTGACCTCATAAAGCAGAGGTCTTACAGTTGGCCCCAAGTCTCCCCAGTTCATGGTCTTCAAAACTAGGTTAATTAAAAAAAAAAAAAATTATTTCTCCATCATTTTCTCACTTCTGAGCATTCGGAGTATGCTCAAGCCACACTTCCCAGAGTTCTTGCAGGATGGAGGGTAAAAAGTGGAGGGGTTGTCTAGAGTTTGTTTTCCTCTCCAACCAGATCAGATTCCCAAAAATAGCAAGAAAATCAGTCTGCAAATATCACAAGATTTACAATCAAACCAGGGCAGTGTGATAAGAGAGGTACAGCAGAAGGTTATTTGGCTTGTTATTTTACAGGAGTCTTTCCACTATCCCTCAAGCTCTTTCTTCCCAAAACGTGTAATTTCCATCTCTCTGCAGGGCCTCTGTCTTTGAGGGACTCCCTTGAGCTCTGTACTGGGCCAGCTAGTTCTTCTTCTGTGGAAAGCCACACCTCTGACAGCATTCTTGCTTGCTCAGCAATCTGCGTAGTTTACTGTCATCAGACTCCCACCCAGTTCGTAAACTAGGGCAGCTGAAATCTGGTATCTCTGGACTTGAAATTGTCTGCTGACACTCAGCTTTACAGGCTGAGCTTCTGCAATAATCTGCTGTTGCCCTGCTGATTCCCCACCCTTGCTGCCTTGCTCGGGGAACAGTAGTACAGAGACTCGGGTCCAAGATGCAGAAGTGGAACAACAGCACGCAGAGATTCAGCATGCTGATGTTCAGGAGACATTACACAGAGAATGGGGGGTGATGTTCTGTTTGAAAGACTATGCAAAAGAGGCAAATCAAACCCTGATTATTTGCAAATATACATCTATTGGGCTCTACTACTTCTGGATTTCTCTTTCCAGAAAGCAATCAGTGCCAGGTAGGTAACTGCAAGCTCATGTGTGAGCAATGCCCTGTTGTGAGCGCATAAAGACCTCATTTTGTGCCTTATTACAAAATATTCCTGGTAACATCAGTTCTTGGTTTTACAGGAGATCATAGTTAGGAGAAACAGTTAATTTAAGGGTAGAAATTGGAATCCCAAGTAGCTGAAATATGAAGGATTTAGCCTGGACAAAACGATTCCCTCTCCTTTTCTTATCTGTTAAAGCCAGCATTCACTGTGACAGGAAATCATAGAACAGTGACAGGGCTAAGAGAAAAGGCACTATAAACCTTAATTCCTACTAAAGGAAAATTGTGTTTTTGTTACTGTATCAAATTAATTTTCTGCTATATCCAACCACATATATACTGTGGATGTTCACATACTTTTCAATATGTTATTTATGTTGCTTGGAGAAAGCAAATGTTGTTTTCCTTTTAGATAATGCTACAGAAGTTATATGTCTCCTTTGTATTATTTGTGTAGGAGAAAAAACAGATGGTTCCTTCATACTGAAAAAGGCAAATACTGCATTTTTGAGCTTGAGAATGATCACCATAGGCTTGAGTAACAAAAAAAAAAAAAAAAAAAAAAAATTCCTAAAGGAAATTATTGTAAATTGATTCCAAACTTAAGTGGAAACTTAATGATAATCTCATGTTCTGGATTCTCTAGTCTTGTTGATCACCTTTTCTGATATTGTCCAGCTTTTCCCAAGTTATTAGAAGTCAAGAAACTGACATTTTGTCAATTGAAATAGACACCAACTATCATTTAAAAGTGGATGTTCCATCAGCTGGTGTTACATCTTTCCACTCTCCTCAATATATTCAGAGTTCACTCGAAATTGTGGCTTTGACGAGGGGTGAGAGTTTTTAAAAGCCATTTTCATTCTACAGGTTCTGTGACAGAACTTCATCACAGAGCAGTTGGTTTTGAAAGCTATTTATTTTATATTCCATTGTGACATAATTTGCTTCTATGTTCTTGGAAAACTAAGAAAAAAGACTACATTAGCATCATGAGGAAAAACAATGAAAATACCATATTTGTCTTCCAAGTCTGTATGGTTTGACTTACAACTTACGTTTTGATACTAGCAGATATTGTTTCCCATCTATAAATAATAAAAGAAAAGCATTTCAGCAGAGGGCCCTGGGTTGTTTTGGAGGACATTCAGGTAATCATTTTTGCAGATTAGATCTGAGCTGAGGTTTCTGGAAGCTTAGAAATGATCTGTCACCCTTCTCATAGCACTCAACCTGGAGGATCTTAAATAGCTGCAGAGAATCTATCAACTTTACTAGACTGAATTTCACTCAGCATCCTCTTCAGATCTTCCTGTGCTCAGGTTTTAAATAATACCAATCCTTTTGTCTCTCACTGCACATGCTTGCTTATGCTGAATCTATATTTTATTAAATACAAAAGCTTTTCTAAGATAGATATCATGAAGACATTCAAATTGTATGAAAGGTAGATAATCTTCTGCAGGTACTCATTTAAATTTAAACATTAATGTTATCTGAAGTCATGATCTGTGTACACGTGTGCTGCATGCAGTTGTTCACTGCTTATCTGGCATCTGTGATGAAAGTACTTTTAAGTGTTAATATTTTCAAAAGCTAATATGAACAATATCCTTGAAAATAAGGTTAATTATGACACATTAATTATGTGTTCAGTTTGGTGAATAGCTCAGTCTTTCTTTTCCCAAACCAAGATTTTAGCCATGGTACAGGCTATTTATATTTTACGTCATGAGTTTGGCAAGCCATCTATCTATTCTGCTTCCACTGAAACCTATGCACCCTCCTTACCTGATACCTTTCATCTGCAGATCACTGTTGAAAGCATGGACTATGTCTGAAGCTCATGCCACTACTTATATTAATTCCAATCTTGATGCTACAAATCATTGTTCTGTAATAAAATAGGTGCATATAAGTACCTTTGAAGCTGTCAAAGCCTACATATGGTGGCAAAGACTGGTATCAGCATATATGAAAACACTCAGACTATCTTTGCATGCTTTCCCGATGTCAGGGAAGAAAAGAAACCAGAAAGGGGGTCCAGTTCCATAGAACTTACTGTTTCTGTTATAAGCATTAACTCTGCAAGGAGTTTCAGCCCCTGATCTTCCAAGATATCTGCCTCAAAGAGCAGGGAAACAAATGTCACAGTCTATCGCACTGACTGGTTTCAAGCCAGCACACAAGTTTCAGTTTCAGGACTTCAAATGAAGGAGAGAAGATTTCTCTGCCAAGGAGACTGAAGAATTGTGCACTTTAATAATGGTTTATGCCACATATTAAGGAAATCATTCCTTCTTTAGTTTTGGGGATTTTTTTGCTAATATCATGATAACAGCAGAAGTGTGTCTGTAAGGGACTAGCCAACTCTGTTCCCAGTAACAGATCTCTTTCTGATTCAGTGCACTTTCTATCTTTTTTTTCTGCGGTTCTCCATAAATAATAAGGGTATCTCCTTATTTTTTAAAACTCAGAGAATTTGATAACATGGTAGACTGAATCCTCTAGGACTCAGTTTGGAAATATGTTAGCCTGCACACTCCAGAACTTTAACTAGCCATAAAAAGGTACTTGAATCTCAGTAACAGTTGTCTGTTCTTTGTGAGTCTTTCCATGGGATGATACTGCAACTAATTCCACTGAGGCAGGAATCAATCAAAGTAACACAGCACTTTGGACTCAGGCATCATGCTCTCCCCACCCACTTTCCAGCATGTTGCTTGTCTCTGCTGAGCAACAGAATCAGCCTGCTCTGAGGTAATATGTTCTGAAGTAGGTCAGTTTCCATATTCAATTAAACATGTTATGTATGTGTACAGATATATATATATGCATGTACAGAAATTGTGCACGTATGATCTATCACATGATTCAAGTGAAAGAATTTAATTCAAAAATAATCCTTTCAATCTGTTCTGGAAGTCAGTAAGATATAGGAGGGCTCAGGGACACAGCAGCTGGCTACTTTAGATATAGTCATTAACAAGCACCGATGCCTACCTTTAGAATTCAGTCTGAAGCTGAACAAATGACTTACCAATAACGCTTATCAAGTAAACTTATTTTTCTATCCTCTTTTCAGGAACAGATTTCAATTTCTGCAAATGTGCTCATTCATATATAATCACCAAGAAAATGATTGTTTGTCAAAAGTAAATACAGGTAGAAAAATCATAGACAGGTATTCCATGAATTCCCAGGAAGTCATTACTAGAATGAATACTAGAAACCACAGATAATCTGTTGTTTCTCTAGAAACCACTAGGCTATGCTGTCATCCAAAATCCTAATTCATCTGAGTCACTATGAAATTTTGGTTGAGGGCAAGGTTCCCAATCAGATGCTGCCATGGTTGTCTAGCTTTTCCTCTGCACTTACATAAGTGAGCATGGAAACAGACCAGCTTCCTGACCTGACAGAAGACAGTTTGTTTGCTACCAGTGTTTGTTTGCCAGTTATTGCTGCTCTAGCTGTTTCTGCTGAGTTTGTTTCAATTCCTGATCTGGCTGACCACAAAGCTGTTAAAGGAACAGGATCATGTAGAAAGGGCTAGAAAGATGGAAGGGAGTGTGAGTCTGTCCTACACGTTTGCAGACAAGTTTTAGTCATCTTACATCAACTGTGCAACCAGAGATTCAAGGGTTACTTTAATGTGGACATAAACATCAGAGAATTCCTCATGACTCCCAGAAATGCCCTAATCTGTTCTACCCACAACAGGAAAATGCAGAGTAAAATAAAGTGTTAAGGAAATGCACAAAAGCTTTGCAGAACAGCCAGTCTAGATAACAGGTATTGATGTCATTCACGGGAATAAAAATATTCATTCAGAAAGTCAGTGGACAAGAAACAAATGTACTTTATTCTTTAGAAGAGTGACCAGAACTGTTTTCTCTTACAAAAAGAAGAGACCTTCTTTTCAGAGCTAGTTATAAAACATACAAATGCGGGAAGCATAGTTTAATGAGAATCTAATGTTCAGTTTATTAATTCCTCACTCTCTTAATCTATTGTATTCACTTGACTCCTCTGCATAAGATTCAAAGAGTACTGTCACTTAATTTAGTTATAATTCTAATGCCCTCCCTGGTCTCCATAAAGAGATAATGAGGAATACTTGTTTGCTGGAGATAATACAATGTGCTCACTATACATATGAGTACTTTTTGTCTGTTAAAATATAACAAATTCTGTACAGGTGCAAGATGAATTTAACTGTATTAAAACCTCTATGTAATAACAGCTGATCCTCACATATTTTGTAACCAGTGAGACCTTTGAAAAACTAGTGGCTTCAATTAGACAATTATAAAAATAAACTGGAACAATATTCCTTCAAGGTAGAATAGGATATATTTAAATTTAGAATTATTTGAAAAATACAAAGATATGCAGCGTGGAAAGTTATGTGAAGTGGTTTTGTACTGTGATCATTTCAAAACTGACTGCATTTACACAGAAAAGCAAGACACATCAGCAACAGCCTCCTGGTGGAAAAATATGGCAGTCAGACAAAAAAAAAAGAAAGGAGAATAATACTGAAAATATTATTTTCCATTGCGTAACAAAGTTATACTCTCACCGTGGATACTCAGTTTTGGCTGTTTTCAAAAATATACTGCACAAATATTTAAGCCTCCAGAAAGTCAAGGAAAATAGCAAAAAGGCATAAGAATATTTTCCATGTGATGAATGAACTAAAGCAGATGTATATTGATTAGTGTTTTGTCTTCACTTTCAATTTTTATCTTTGCCTTGTAGAAAACTTAATTTCCCAGAAACAAAAAGATTGTGAACAAATGGTGGTTGTGACAACTGAGCACAGAGATACCGAGACAAAAGAGCCAACAGATGTCACCAGGAGCAACCACTGTAGCGAACACTGACTGGCTTTTGTTAAGCACTGGGTGTGCCATAGACAAGTTGCTCCTGAGCCAATCCAATTAATTTCCAACAACAAGGAGTCCCCTACATTTTATCCAAGTAAGGTGTTGATTTCAGCTGAACAAATTTTGATAATTTCAGAAGACAATAAGTTATTAAAATCAGCCAGACAAGAAAGTTGGGGATTTGAGGTAAAAGAGACATTTTTCAAACCAACAGATACAAACATGTGCCCTCAGCAATAGGAAGCTTCTGAAAAGAATTCAAAACCTAGCTACCCTTTAACCCAATTTAAAAAGAAACAAACTGCAAAAGAAAAAATAACATAAAAACATAAAAAAAGACAAGTTCATTCCAGATATAGCCTATATCTAAGTGATTACTCTGTCTCTTTTTTGAGCTGTGTCCACTATTACAGAAATGCATAGAGATATGATGAACAGTAGGAAAAAAAATCTGGAAATGGGAGATAGAAAAGTGTGGAAAATTGAAAAAAGAAAGTGTGAAAACAAAAGATGTGTAAATCTTCACCTGTGAGAAAGCTAAATCCAAGCCCTGAATGCTCTCACCCTGTGGAAGCGCATAATCTCTGTTGCAGTTGCCTGAAAAAAGTGGCAAATGAAACACACCATAGCAAGGAATTTCAATAAATCTACTGAGTTGACAGAGAGAAAGAAGCCAATGACTACTAAAAATAGTAATAATAGTGATCTTTTAAACTGCATTTATGAAATGCAGAAAGAAGGACAGGAACTATCTGGCCACATGTAAGCCTGATCCTGATAGGATGGTAGGCTTAAGACAAAGAACTAAATCCAAGAATGAGAATGGGAAATAAGATCAAATGCTGAGATGTGCCAAAGATAGATCATATCACTAAACATTAATGTTTTTGAAATAATAATACTTTTCTAGGCAAAATATGTAGCATATCTTATCTGTTCTGACTTCTACAAGGCTTGTGATAGATACACGGCGTACTGGAAACACATTGGAAATGATTAGCTAAACTGGAAATTAAGAGAATTAGGAGAAAAAATGAGCTGAGTATTAACCATCAAATTTGGAGGTGGCAAGATGGGTTGGTAGGGAAGGCATCAGGAAGCTTCACTGAGGAATTTGAGTTTTTCAAGGATTCAGCATGTAATTAATCTTATCATATGACACACGTACCACACTTCAGTTCAGAACAGCTTGGGTTGGAAGGGACTTTAAAGCCCATCCAGTTCCAACCCTCTGCCATGAGCAGGGCTGCCACCCACCAGCTCAGGCTGCCCAGGGCCCCATCCCACCTGGCCTTGAGAACCTCCAGGGATGGGGTATCACATCAAAGAACAATCTCATAGCATTGATTAGGCTCCTGTGTGAGGAAAACAACAAGGAGATGTGCTCCAGGAGCATGAGACTTGTTTCACTGGACAATGGACATTCAGTCTAACAGGCCCAGGTGGGAGCTAGTTTGAAGAAAACCCTCTTAAATGCATGTGCTGTGGATAATGGGTCCCCAGCACCAACTGCAGGTCTGCTCCTGTTGGCTGCACTGACTGCTAACACAGCCTGAGTAGGAATGTATTATTAATAAGGGAGTGATGAGAAGGAAAACTGAGTTGTCTTAATGAGCTGAAATTTAATAATAAAAGTGAAAAAATGTGTACTTTGAGATTAAAACAAATATTCCCTACAAAGCAGGAACCTATTCTGAGAACGGAAAGATCTGTGTTAAACCTGTTCTACAGTGAATCACAGGATGACTCTGAGCAACTAGTGTGGTGAATTTCATAAAAAATAGAAAATCCCTAGAAATATCAATATAGAGCAGATTATTCTAGGTATGTTATTTTTTTTAATAGCCCAGCAATTGACTGTTGGAATGAAATTAAAGAGCTGATAAAATTTTCAGAAGACAAAGAAAGTATATTTATTGGCAGTTGATAATTTAACTGCTGCAGTAGTTTACAAAAAATCATATTAGTAACCTGAAGGGCTTCATTAGATTGAGAAATGGTTTAGCTATTACTAGGAATGCTATCCTGAATAGTTACACTAGCTGGAATAAAAACTGATAAGCAACAATGGTTTAATGGTTCTTCCTATGGACAATTTACAGTGATTCTATACTCTTCACTGAAGCATCATCTGCCAGAATTAGAACCAACAACAAATAGATATACTGCCTTTCATTCAATATGTTCCAATATTTTAATGTCAACAAAACACTGTACAATAAAAGCAATATAACTATCAGATTTCCACTCTTTACAACACTTGGGGTTGCAATTCTGCTAACTGTCATTGAGATAAATCTTTCTGTCTGGGCTTTACTGAGTGTATAAAGTATTCCAGCAAGGTTAATTCAAAATACTGAGTCCTGAAATACAACTCAGCACTGTGATACAGGGAACATTGATGAAGGAATTGATAAACGTCAGCTGTGATAGCTGTGATAAGTGCAGTTAATTTGCTCTCAAGTTAAATTTGAAACAGTTGGACAAAGGGCATGAACTTGCCCATTAGTAGCTAAGTTATACTAATTGAAACACTCCTGTATTGTAATAGACAACTTGCACCATTTGCATTCTCATATATGCGTGCACACAGTCTTGCTAAAACATTTCTATTTGTTTGTGATAATGTCACATTTGGCATGAAAATTAAAAACAACAAATAAAGGTAGTGCTGGGAAGATAAAGGCAGAATTTCCCAATAAGGACCATAGAAACACGCCTAGAAAGAACAAACTTATTTGTAGGGATGTAAGATTAAAGCAATCCAGAACCCCAAAATCTACCTTAAAAGCTATTCAGAGAGAAGACACACTGCAGGTTAAAACTATTTCCCACATTTCACTGAGGAGAAACTAAAGGACTATCATTGCTATGTTTTAAAATTCAGCATCTGCTAAAGTCTCTGATACAATTGCACTAAAATTAGGTCGCTGTCTAATATATGTTTAGGGACAGATGTAAATGCCTACCTCCAAAGCTGGTAACCTCAAAAATTCTGCTTTTATAACATTACATCCCACTTTCCTTGAGAACCAGATTGGTGACGCCAGCTTGCCTTTCCATGCTTTACACAGTGTTGGCATCAGAGCTACTATCAGGATAAGGAACAGCATGCCAAAGTCCTTTTGCTGCTGAGAAACCCCAAGCCAAGACCTTCCTCATTGTTAAACCATATTATTTGCAGCTGGTGTACTTAACAGCCCCACCTGCTGAACTCTGTGTAGCTCTCCAAGAGCTGAGTTCACTGGTTCACAGGGAGATTGAACTGGGCTCTGCAGAGGAGCAGTTAAAATATCAGCCTGGCAAGAACACAGGCCCTGCTTCTAGGTTTTTATCCAGTGAGTACTTCATGGGAAGAACAGAAGCAATTCTGGAAGAGACAATGCAACTCAGCTTTTCTGCTCCATCACTGCAGTCATACTCTTTACTTACTGATGTATCTTGCCAGATAAATGAGCAGACTGAAAAAGCTTTGTCAGGAGGTAGGGATGGATCATAACATCATCCTAAGCCACAGACTACGATTAAGATGCTTGTATGTGAGATAGAAAATGTGTATTCTTTTAAATAGTCCCATGCAGAGAAAGGAGGTGAGCTCATTGCTTGAACAATATGAATTTTTTTCTTCTGGATTATTACATTCAAAATGCTGTACCATAACATCTTCTGAGCACTACATATAAGGCTTAGCTTCTTATTGCATGTAAAGCCTTGTTGTGTAGTTGCACGCTTATTTTCCCTGATGAGAAAGCTAGTTTAAAACTTCCTGTCTTTGGCTTCTTTTTCACCCTGCAGTTGTACTCTCACTGTGGAGCTGCACAGAGCATCAGTAACAGCTACATCCATAAAAAAGTCTACGAACCTCAGCAAGAGAGTGAATATGACATATATGCTCTGAAGGTTTAAGACACATTCCCGTCTTCACCAGGGTCCTTGCCATCTGAACTTGGGTTACATACAGTTCAGAACACTGTACCTTATTCAGGATTCTGTCCTCTACATATGAAGGTTAGTGTCCGCACCTCTTGAACATCTACAAGTTTTTCTGACTAGATACTGAGTCAGAACTATACAAGAAATATGGAAAGATGCAATGCCCTTCATTTCCAGACTGATGCCTAACCTTGTGGTTAGTATCTGGGCAGAAATAGAGACCTACCCAACTTTTTAAAAACATTATAGCTCTCATCAGACTTAGCACCTTGGACTTTACGCCTTATGAATGATTTGGCATGCATGTTTAAAGTCTGGGATCTGAAAATCCAGGAAAACAAGGTTATCACCACTTTTAAGAGTTATCATGTTAACTTAATAGATGAGATTATTTCTGGAACTTACCGTGTATGTTATTATCTGAATGAAATGTTCTATTTTAGGGTAATTTGGGAATCTTTCTGTAGTCAGTCTGTCAATCACACAGCTTCTTTGTATTTGCTATTTCAATTTCTTGCTAACTTAAGTCAGTAACTTTGCCTCGGTCTCCCAAGCAGGTAATTTTTGCTGAAGTCAGTAAGTTTTTCAATATTGGGTATCTATGGAAAAATTAAAAGCCCATGCCCTGATATACCTACAAAAAGGACAACTATTCTCACATACAATGGTGAGCAAAACCAAACCGTTGTGTAAGCTAAGACTTAATTTAGCTATTCAGGAAATAAAAGCTCACATCATTTGTATCTGTTTAATAGTAGTTTCCATTTTTCTAAGCTTCTTTACTGCCAAACTAAAAAGAACAGGATGTTCTTTTAATACAAAATTTCCTTATATCAAAAGCATTTTGAATATATTTCATACTACATTAGAAACATAAATATCAGAAAAGCAGTAAACTCAGCCTCTACATATGCAGAGGTATCACTGAAATTAGTCACTGTCGTACATCTAGTGGTGGGCTAATATAGTTAGCATAATATTATTTACAATATTATGATACCTAATTATACTTTGATATGGAAGACCTGAGATTACAGAGGAAAAAACGTCTCACAGCAGGTATGTAGATACACATTTTATTTTTGTTTCAAAAAATAGCAAATGTCTTAAGAACACAAACCAGAAAGTTATTAAAAGCTTCATAGCAAAATATTTAGCCAACTCTATTACAATATATAGGCTTGAGGTTCTAATAGTTAACACTATGCCTCAATTCACTGAGCAAGTTATGCTCCTGATACATAAACACTGCACAGTTGAAATTTGGAGCTGAATATTTAAACAAAAAAAAAAAAGAGAGAGTATTTTTATGTTTGATCTTTCATAACCAACTGAAGTACAACACTTTCACAGGTTTTATTCTTTTTGGGAAAAGCCATTAAAAATAATTCCTGAGCATTTAGGTTACGTGAATATATCCAAAATGACCAGTTAAGACCAACGTCCTGCTAGGTGAGCCTTGCAACCAGAAATGACATTCTCTATCATGGCTGTCATGGCAGGATTAAGGCCTAAGTACCTTAATGAAATACATGAAAACTTTCTGGTATGCACACTCAAATTCTCATTTTCTTTATAAACAGCCTAAAACTGCCAACTGAGAAGTTTGCTCTCGTGAGACAAACATTGTTTTAAATGTCACAAACTTCTGCAAAATCTTGTAATGCAAATTACTCCAGCTAAGCTTTCAGTGAACCACCATGCCAATAATTATGTGAAATATATAAAACAAAATTCAGGCAAGGGGCTTTCATACTGTGTTAGTATGCATATTGAATTTGTATGCTTTGTATCAGCTATTTTGACCATAAAGATCTAGTTATTTAGCTTCTTGCTATTGAGAGGCAATATATTCACTTCCCATTATTCCCATCAGAATAATGTCTCAATATCATTTTACTATACATCACGTTTCTAAAATCCTGTTATCACTATGTTCCTATGATTTTAATTGAATCCAAATAGTTAGACTTTAGAACTGCTGCCAATCAAAGTGCTTTAGAAAGCTAACCCTAGAGGATTTTCAGATTTCTTTAATATGTTTTCCTGGAATTACGGGATTAAATTATAATGTATGTAGAAACATTATTGTACAAAGCATAGTTAATAATTCACAACACTAGTATTCAACTTGATCGATTACAATGAATTCACAAAAATGTTTTTAATTATACCCACTCTTCTCTAACCACCCACCTCAATATGTAAACAAGTTTCTCACAATGACAGTGGCAAGATTGTAATTACTGAGATGTATCATATGTGAAAGGCAACACCTAGGATAAAGGCCTGAATTTAACAATTCCAGTACGTACTGCTGCTCACTTCCCATTCTAGACCATAAGCACAATTTTTAGACTCTTGCAGTCATTAAATAAACAGAACTTATAGGTAAACTCAGCTTTTATTCTAATGCAGGCTTCTGGAGTCAAATTGATAGAAACTAACATGCTTATATAGAACAGAAGGGATAATTACTTGGAAAAAATTTGGAAAAGTTGTACCAAAACTCTCCGAGCATTGATAATGTACAATATTGCAACTGTATGATACTATGACAAAAAACTTGGCCTTACAAAGATGAAGATCTCTGTTCACACAAGCCAATTTTAATTTGCTATTAAGCATTTGGTTAAAAACAGGCTCAGAGAATTTTCACTGAAAAGGAAACACTTGTCAAAATGTTTTTTTTAAAAACACTGTATGATATCTTGTAAATTCCAATTTAAATATTAAAACCTTGTTTCTGAAGTTCCCCTCTTTAAATTGTTACTCAAAAACTCATCGTGTTCAAAACTCAAATTATTATGAGATCTTGATATCATAAGAAGCTTTTCCTTATTGGTAAAGTCTTTTTTGACCACTGCTTGTGGCACAAGTAACCTATCCATTGGGTCTTCTTTGTTTTCTAATTTCATATATCCTTTACTGTTGCTCCGATCCAGCCTGGGCCAGCTGGGATGTTTCCTTTGTTCAGCTTGGACAGTGAGTGTAGATGGACCCCTGTCCAAATCCAGTGACTTTGAATGTGAAGACAGAAGATGCAAAGATGTGTTGGAACCAAACTGTTTCCTGGCAGCACCAGGGGATAAAAGCTTTCCTGTGCTTGGTCCGAGGGTCATAGAAGATTTGAACTGGTCGTGTTGAGTATCCACAAATGAATTATGTCGTGGTAGCGCAGCTGGCTTGCAGGATTCTTTGGTGTCAGTTAATGGAATGGCCAAAGAGTCCATTGAAAGATTTCTGGACCGACTCCTTGTGATCTCGGAGTCCTCGGTTATGTTGTCTATACTGGGCTCATCAATAACACAGTTATTCAGTTTTATTACTGGCAGTGTGAAAGCACTAATGGAAGATGACACAATGGATTTTGTTTCACACTTTATAGAACTAGTGTTTTTGTCATCTGAAGCCTTGTTGGAATGAGGGTAAAGTCCAAAGACTGAACCAGATTGCTCAGTCAGCAGAGGTGGTAGTAGGCTAGCAGTGGTCCTATCTTCATTTAGAGTAATTTCATCTTCTTCAGCAGAACTATCCATTCTAAAACTACTCTTGAAGCCAGAGAAAGGTGCAACTGTGTTAGCAGCCAGCCGTGATGCACATGAGCTCCCACTGTGCCTGAGTTCTCCTTCCCCTAACAAACCAGCAAAGGCACCACTCAACTGCTTTTGTTCCTTGATCCTCAAGGTGTGGATGTCTATTACAGTTGAGTATATGTCTCTCATGTGTATGATTTTTGTTTCCTTGTCACGGTTTTCATGTAGAATGGCATTTGCGCAAATAAAAATGAAGATTCCAATTCCCATAGTAAAAGGGCCCAACATTTTCATCTTATCTGAGTGCACATGCTGCTCAAAGAAACGAAGTAAAATGCTTCCTTGGTTTCTTAGGACCTGGGTTTCGTTTACTGATAGATTATCTTCAGATCCCAAAAGCTGTTCCTTTTGGGGCCAGTATCCAAGGATGGCCATTGCAATTCCCAAGAATGCGATAAGCACTCCCAAAACAAGGAAGAATCCCGATGGAGAATAGAGTCGGATTTTGCCCCTGACAATGACTACATCTGCCCTGGGCCGGCGTCTGACTGGTTTCTTCTCCTCAGAAGCTGGTGCTGCGGCAAGATTTACATGTTGCTGAGATCTGGCAGAATCTTGCCTTTTCAAGGCAGCCAGTCCTGTTATGACTCCTCCGGTTGCTATCATAGTTCTATATTGTGTCCTGGGGGAAAAAAAAGCAGAAATATTAATGCAGTGAAAGTTTGTGTAAGCTTTGTTAATACGTAAATATTTATTATTAAATTATTAATACTTTTTAGAAGTTACTACATATTAATCCAGTTAGGACATAATAGAAGTGTTAAGATTCACATGGCATTTTAAAAATGTTTTCACATATCTTTATAGGCAATAAATCTTCCATTAATGATACAAACATTTGAAGAAAACTAGTGTTCTTTGTGGTGACGTATCAGGATTAAAGATGAAAATACAAAGAAATCTGTACAGATGGTTTATGTCAGGACTGGTCTCCAGGAAAAGAAGTAACAAATTATCACCTTGTATAAGTTTCAGATCATTTTACCATTTCAGCCAGTAGCTCTTTCAAAATCTTTTGTGACAATTATTACGATTACAGATCATTCTACACATCTTCTTTAAGAGATTTTGCCTTTTACGTTTCAGCATACATTAATGTATTCTTATTCTATTATTCAAAGAAGCTTTTATTAAGACCCTTCACCAGCTTTGTCACCCTCCTCTGAACACACTCCATGGCTTCAGTGTCTTTCTTGCAGTGAGGGGCCCAAAACTGGACACAGTACTCGAGGTGCAGCCTCACCAGTGCTGAATACAGAGGAACAATTACTTCCCTACTCCTACTGGCAACACTATTTCTGATACAAGCCATGATCATAGAATCATAGAATGGCCTGGGTTGAAAAGGACCTCAAGGATCATTGAGTTTCAACCCCCCTGCTAAGGGCAGGGTCACCAACCACTAGACCAGGCTGCCCAGAGCCACATCCAGTCTGGCGTTGAATGCCTCCAGGGACAGAGCATCCACAACCTCCCTGAGCAATCTGTTCCAGTGCGTCACCACCTTCTGTGTGAAAAACTTCCTTCTAATATCTAACCTAAATCTCCTCTGTCTCAGCTTAAAACCATTCCCCCTTGTCCTATCGCTATCTACCCTCGCATACAATCGATCCCCCTCGTTTATATGCTCCCTTCAAGTATTGGAAGGCCACAATGAGGTCTCCCCAGAGCCTTCTCTTCTCCAAACTAAACAAGCCCAGTTCCCTCAACCTTTCCTCATAGGAGAGGTGCTCCAGCCCTCTGATCATCTTGGTCACCCTCCTCTGAACTCTTTCCAAGAGCTCCACGTCCTCCTTGTGCTGGGGGCCCCAGGCCTGGACACAGTACTCCAGATGGGGCCTTACAAGAGCTGAGCAGAGGGGGACCACCACCTCCCTCTCCCTGCTGACCACTCCTCTTTTAATGCAGCCCAGAACACAGTTGGCCCTGCAGGCCACCAGCGCACACTGCTGGCTCATGTCCAGCTTCTCGTCCACCAGGACCCCCAAGTCCCTCTCTGCAGGGCTGCTCTCGAGGAGTTCTTTGCCCAGGTTGTATAAATACCTGGGATTGCCCCAGCCCAAGTGCAGCACCTTGCATTTGGCCTTGTTGAACCTCATTAGGTTCTCGTGGGCCCACTTGTCCAGCTGTCCAGGTCCCTCTAGATGGCTTCCCTTCCTTCCAATGTATTGATTGCACCGTTCAGCTTGGTGTCATCTGCAAACTTGCTGAGGGTACACTCGATTCCATCGTCTATGTCACTGATAAAGACATTGAAGAGCACCGGTCCCAGGACTGAGCCTTGGGGGACACCACTCGTGACCAGCCTCCACCCTGACATAGAACCATTGATCACAACCATTTGCCTGCAACCAGCCAACCAGTTCTTAACCCACCGAACAGTCCATCCTTCAAATCCATACCTCTCCAATTTGGAGAGAAGGATGTGATGAGGGACCCTGTCAAAAGCTTTGGAGAGTCCGGGTAGATGACATCCATCGCCCTCCTCCCATCCACCAATGCCGTTGCCACCAGATTGGTCAGGCAAGATCTGCCCTTGGTGAAGCCATGCTGGCTGTCTCGGATCACCTCCTTGTCACGTATGTGCCTTAACATGTCTTCCAGGAGGATCTGCTCCATGATCTTCCCAGGCACAGAGGTGAGGCTCACTGGCCTGTAGTTCTCCGGGTCATCCTTTCTCCCTTTCTTAAAAATGGGAGTAATGTTTCCCTTTCTCCAGTCACTGGGGACTTCCCCGGACAGCCATGATTTTTCAAGTATGATGGAGAGCGGCTTGGCAACCACATCAGCCGTCTCTCTCAGAACCCTAGGATGGATATCATCCAGCGCCATGGACTTCCATACATTCAGTTTCATGAGGAGGTCTCAAACTTGTTCCACTGTTACAGTGGGACAGAATCCGCTCCTCTCACCCACACCTCGAGGTTCAGGGTCCTGGCAGACACAGGGAGCCTGACCACCAGTGAAGACCGAGGCAAAGCACTTATTGAATACCTCAGCTTTTTCCATGTCTGAGGAAGCCAATTCTCCATCCTCATTTACCACAGGGGGAACACTCTCCTTGACCTGTCTCCTCCTGCCTATGTACCTGTAGAACCCCTTGTTATTTTTCACATCCCTAGCCAAGTTCAGCTCTACCTGTGCCTTGGCTTTCCTGATCCTATCTCTACACATGCGGACAACAGCCCTATATTCCTCCTAGGCTACACAACCCTGCTTCCACTTTGCATACATTTCTCTCTTTTCCCTCAGTTTAATCTGCAGGTCCTTGCTCAGCCATACCGGTCGCCCGCCTCCTCTGCTCGATTTCTTTTGCTGGGGAATGGAGAGCTCTTGCGCTCTCAGGAGGGTGTCCTTAAAGAGCTGCCAGCTCTGCTCTGTTCCTACGCCCTTAAGGACAGTTTCCCAGGGGATCCCACCCAGCAGTTCCTTGAGCAGCCGGAAGTTCGCTCTCCTGAAGTTCAGGGTCCTGACTTTACTCTTTGCCAGGCCTGCATTCCTCCAGATCACAAACTCCACCAGGGCATGATCACTACAGCCCAGGGGGCCTCCAATCTTAACCCCTCTAATGCTCTCCTCCACGCTGGTGAGCACCAGGTCCAGTAAGGCTTCACCTCGGGTCAGTCCATCTAACACCTGGACCAGGAATTTATCCTCATCAGACTCCAGGAATCTGCTGGACTGTCTGCCGCCTGCCTTGCCGCTATCCCAGCAGATATCTGGGTGGTTGAAATCCCCCATCAGGACAAGAGCCCATGAACGCGACACCTCCTGCAGCTGGAGCAAGAAGGCCTCATCAACAGGCTTCCCCCTGATCAAGTGGCCTGTAACAGACCCCAACCACTAGATCTCCTTTACCGGACCGATCCCTGAATTTAACCCATAAGCTCTCAACCTGGTCATGGCTGTTACTCAGACACAGCTCTTCACAATCTATCCACTTCCTAACGTAGAGGGCAACTCCCCCTCCCTTCCTGCCCTGTCTATCCCTTCTGAAGAGGCTGTAGCCCTCAATCAGAGTGTTCCAGTCGTGGGATTCGTCCCACCACATTTCTGTGATAGCAACCAGATCATAATTTTCCGAGCACATCACGGTTTCCAGTTCCTCCTGCTTATTTCCCATGCTGCATGCATTAGTGTAAAGGCACTTCAGCTGGGCTGAAGATGCCATTGGCCTTCTTGGCCACCCTTGGTGGTGGGTCTGGACCCTGGGCGGTCCCCTCGTGGTGAGTCTACACCCTGGACCCTTGGTGAGGGGTCTGGAGCACAGACCTTAAGAGGAGCAGCTGTGGGAGTTGGGGTTGTTCAGTCTGGAGAAGAGAAGGCTCAGAGGTGACCTTATTGCTCTCTATAACTACCTGAAGGGAAGTTGTAGTGAGCTGAGGGTCGGCCTCTTCTCTCTTGTAACTAGCCACAGGACGAGGGGGAATGGCCTCAAGATGCACCAGGGGAGATTTAGGCTGGATGTTAGGAAATATTACTTTTCTGAAAGTTTGGTCAGGTGCTGGAATGGGCTGCCCAGGGAGGTGGTGGAGTCACCATCCCTGGAGGTGTTCAAGGAATGTTTAGATGTTGTGCTGAGAGACATGGTTTAGTGGGGTTATATTGGTGGTACGTGGATGGTTGGACTGGATGATCTTGTAGGTCTTTTCCAACCTTGCTAATTCTATGATTCTATGATTCTAAGTCTGTTAAGACCACTTGAGTCTCAACTATAGAATCACTTTTATCTTTCTGAATAAAGCTGATCCTTCTCTATACATACCTATATCCTTTTCCTCTATTGTTACATCGTAAGACTACAAACTTGGTTTAGTTTACCAGATAATTTTCATAAATTTTAAGCTCATGAATTCAAACCTTCACTGTTTTTATGAGTTGGTTTTTTGTTTTTTCATTTTAGGCTTTTTACACTTGGCTGTCTACTATGTGGGAAACGTGAACCAGCACAGAAAAAAAGAAAGTCATGTTTGGTCATTTACTTATGAGTAAAAGTAACAAATAAAATGACACAGTTCAGGATTATTATTTATTACTTTAAAAGACATCTTATAATCACTTGAAAATAGATTCTAAGGTTAATTAATGAATTACAATGAATACTAGATAATATTATAAAATACAACCAAGATGCTATATGCTAGGTATGAAAAAATACATTATTTCTTTCGTGGTATTGCTAAGCTCTAAGATAAAAAAAGACTGATGGTCTGCTGCAGAGAAAGAGGTGAAATGTCAATGCTGGGGATGGTTTAACAAGCAGATAAAGTTAGACTGGGAGCATAAAATGAAAGACAGAGAAGCAGAGGGAAAGCAAACCACTGACTGCTTGTGATTTGCAGAAAATAATTTTCAACAGATGTCTTTATATATTTGGATTCTAAAAATCCTAACAGTGACATCCATTGCCAAGCCGCTTTCCATCATCTATCGGCGTTCCTGGTCAACTGGAGAGGTCCCAGAAGACTGGAAACTTGCCAATGTGACTCCCATCTACAAGAAGGGTCGTAAGGAGGATCCGGGGAACTACAGGCCTGTCAGCCTGACCTTGGTGCCGGGGAAGGTTATGGAGCAGATTGTCCTGAGGGAGATCACACGGCATTTGCAAGACAACCAGGGGATCAGGCCTAGCCAGCATGGGTTTGTGAATGGCAGGTCCTGCTTGACCAACCTGATCTCCTTCTATGATCGAGTGACCCGTCCGGTGGATGAGGGAAAGGCTGTTGATGTGGTCTACCTAGACTTCAGCAAAGCCTTTGACACTGTCTCCCACAGTATTCTCCTGGAGAAACTGGCAGCCTGTGGCTTGGACAGGTACACCCTTTGCTGGGTAAGGAGCTGGCTGGAGGGCCAGGCCCAGAGAGTGGTGGTTAATGGAGTTAAATCCAGCAGGCGACCAGTCATGAGTGGTGTTCCCCAGGGGTCGGTGCTGGGGCCTGTCCTCTTCAATATCTTTATTGATGACCTGGATGAGGGCATTGAGAGCACCCTCAGTAAGTTTGCAGACGACACCAAGCTGGCAGGAAGTGTCGATCTGCCTGGGGGTAGAGAGGCCCTACAGAGAGATCTGGACAGGCTAGATCTCTGGGCTGAAGCCAGCGGGATGAGGTTCAGCAAGACCAAGTGCCGGGTCCTGCACTTTGGCCGCAACAACCCCAGGCAACGCTACAGGCTTGGGGCAGAGTGGTTCGAAAGTTGTATGGAGGAAACGGACCTAGGGGTATTAGTCGACGCTCGGCTGAGCATGAGCCAGCAGTGTGCCCAGGTGGCCAAGAAGACCAATGGCATCCTGGCTTGTATCAGAAATAGTGTTGCCCGTAGGAGTAGGGAAGTCATTCTCCCTCTGTACTCAGCCCTAGTGAGGCCCCACCTCGAGTACTGTGTCCAGTTTTGGGCCCCTCACTGCAAGAAAGACACTGAGGCCCTGGAGTGTGTTCAGAGGAGGGCGACGAAGCTGGTGAGGGGTCTGGAGCACAGGCCTTATGAGGAGCGGCTGAGGGAGCTGGGATTGTTCAGTATGGAGGAGGCTCAGGGGAGACCTTATCGCTCTCTATAACTACCTGAAGAGAGGTTGTAGTGAGCTGGGGGTTGGCCTCTTCTCTCTTGTAACTAGCCACAGGACGAGGGGGAATGGCTTCAAGTTGCGCCAGGCGAGATTTAGGCTGGACATTAGGAAATGCTACTTTTCTGAAAGAGTGGTCTGGCGCTGGAATGGGCTGCCCAGGGAGGTGGTGGAGTCACCGTCCCTGGAGGTGTTCAAGAAACGTTTAGATATAGCGTTGGGAGACATAGTTTAGTGGGGTTGTTGGTGGTAGGTGGATGGTTGGACTAGGTGATCTTGTAGGTCTTTTCCAACCTAGCGCATTCTATGATTCTATGATTCTATGATCCATGCAAGAAGATGATGTCTATTATGGTATGAGAAACAGACAGACTGTATATATGGACGTTATCATGAATTTTCAACAGGTATCAGGTAAGCATATTTCCAAACAGAAGTTGCTCCAGCCTGCCATTATTTAATGACTATGAAATTAATAGAGAGGTGGCTGATGGAAGCACTAATCCAGAAACAAAAATGTACCCACTGTTCATTATTATTTGCTCAGTAGTAATTCAGGTGACAGACAAAAAGTGGCAACCTCAATTCCCTCCTTAGACCATCATTATTAAAAGGCAGAGTGCTTCTTCTCCGCCTGTAAGAAATCTTTCCTTTATGAAGAACTGAAAAAAAAGGCCTGAGGTACTATGTATACAGCATTTTCTAAATTTATGAAAGCAGACTTCAAAGGATTATTCAAAAAAACTCAAAAATTTCACTGGTAGTGTCAGGTTTCATGTTCCTAAATTCTCTGGAGATTCTCACTCACCGCAATTCACTCCCATTTTTATGCTATCTGGGCAATTTCAGTAGTTTCATGTCAATTAGTTTCTTTAGTTTTCATAAAAGCCATATTTTTATGTAACAAATTTAAAAATCATCCGAAGAAAGTTTTTTGAGGTTGATAGTATAAAAAAAAAAAAAAGAAAACAAACTTACTCGTATGTCTTTCTATAAGGGTTTCTGCCAAAACCAAAAGATTATTCTTCTGTAAAACAATGTTTGAATCTCTAAGCAGAAGTAAGTAGGACTTACTCATTAAAAAAGCCATTGTATTTTGTCCTTACTCAATTAAAAGTAATTAGTTTTCTCTATGAAATAAATTAAGAGAATTATGACCTATCTTTATGAAATGAATAGATCATGTAGCTATTATCTAATTTGCTCCTTTATTCTTTTCCACATCCCAGATCTTCGCAGGGATAGTAGTTTCCATATTCATGTGGCATTTTGCAGCACACATAAACTCACACTTGTCCATCTCAGGGTTGCCGAAAAGCTGCACAGGGTAGCACTAAATCCAAACTCAGCCTGTTAGAAGGATTTGATATTTTATGTGTTGTATTGTGTTTATTACAGCTACCTGGATTGCAAAAAAGGGTGAACCAAGTAAGCTCGGATTTGATTGCTAAATATTTTAAACACACTTTTGGCAAGAGCTCCTCTCTAACTCTGAAATGCACACCCAAAAAGAAAAATACATCTTGAGGTGTCTTTCCACAGAAAAATTCTCATTTATATGATTTACAAATACTGCAGGAAAAATACATAAATTTAATTACTAATTGGTATATAATAACTTGAAGGACAGAAAGAAACTGAGATCTCTTAAAGTGAGAAAGAGATCTCTTGAGCCACTTGATCACCCTCCTCCCAGCATTTCAGGGGAACACTGTTCCTCTTTTCACTGTACCTGCATCAGAAAATGGATGTAGAGGAGACCAAATTTGGCTGCAACAAGACGAAAAACCATTTTATATGCAGGAAAAGTCTCTTTCATATTTCTTCAGTTGACATCAATATTATTAAACCTCTTTTCTTTCATGGAAAAAATCACAACCAAGTGCATAAGTAATAACTTTTAATAAGCCACAGAGCTGAGTAAGGCTTCTGTACTACTTAATATTAACCACTGAATTTTGATCTCTTCTCCATCTAATAAAATCCACAGCATTAGCAGACATATTGATATGCAATGATTTCAGAAAGCTTTTCATAAGCCTACTACAATTAAATGCATTTTAAGATGGAAAGCCTTTTTTTAGAAAATGTTATGTTTAGAATAAAGTGTCTTTGTAGACACAAATTATCTTGCAGATCTGTTTAGCTGCACCACCGAATAGCCATAATTTGTGAGTACTGATGACAAATGCTAACTTTCTTACTTTGCTTAATACAATGATTATATTTACTCTTACTGAAAAGTCAGAACTGAAGCTTCTGAACAAGCAAACCTTACAAGATTTTGAGTCAAATTATAACAGAAGCTTTGACAGAATATTTTGGTAGCACTGTAAATGGCACAGTCTTACTCTAAAATGCATCGAATAACAATAAAATGGATGTGGAGTACAGAGGAAATAATACAGAGACAAGTCTGTAAACCACTTTGTAAAACATAACCGTCTTGCTGATACCAAAGCACCACAGCTGTTGATCTTTTTTTTAAAGAACAAACATTAGTATTTTTTTCAAGATTCTGCCTCCCTAACCTTGTAGATGTTCTGTTTGTTTCATCTTCAGCAAGAACATCAGTACCTGTCTTGGTTTTGGCTAAACAGAGCCAATTTTCTCCATAGTGGCTGGTATGTTGGATTTAGGATGAAAATAATGTTAGTAACATACTGATGTTTTAGTTGTTTCTGCTTACACTGAGTCAAGGATTTTTCATCTTCCTGTGCTGCCCTGCCAGGGAGGAGACTGGGGATGTACAAGGAGCTGGGAGAGGACAGAACCAGGAGAGCTGACTCAAACTGGCCAAAGTGATGTCCCATCCCATACCACATTGTTCATTCTGAACAAAATCTGCGAGAGTTCTCTGGGGACGCAGCCACACTCCTCAGGGACTGGCTGAACATCTGGCAGTGGCTGGTGAGCAATTGTATTTGCATCATTTGCTCTGTGTTTGTTTGTTGTTTTTATTATTTTTCCTTCCTTTTCTGTTCTATTAAACTGTCCTTATGTCAAATCATGAGTTCTTCCTTTTTTTCCCATGCTCTCCCCCACCCCACTGCAGGGCAGTGAGCGAATGGCTGTGTGGGGTTGAGCTGCCTGCTGGATTAAGCCACAACAGAACTAAAGGCCTAATACTTCATGGTTTTAGTCTTGAAAGAAACAGCAGCCCAGATTTACTCCTATATCTAGCACTGCTTTGTACTGCACTGTTGTTATCAAGTGACCCTTGCACCAGCGCTATCAGCCACTCCAAGAACACTCAAGAAAAGCCCATCTTGGTATAGATCCTGTAAAGTAGCTCCTGCTAGTGCTAGCTCTTCAACATCTGTACAGAGGAGAATGACTCAGGCTCTTGACGCTTCAGGTCATGGCCCTTAGCAAGATGTACTTCACATTTAATACAAACTGTGGGTCAAGTGCAGTCCTGTGCATCTGGCGCGGTTTCTAGATGCTCCCAGAAATCCAGCAGCAAGTGGAGTAACAGGCTGCTGTGTGCCCCTTAATAAGAAGGAACAAAGGACTCAGCAGCAGCTGCTCCCCATAGGTTTCTCAGGTAACAAGTGATGACAGCCTTAAAAGGGCCCTTAGAGATCCACGCAGCAAGCACAAAGAAAGAGATTCTCGGGGAAAGACCTGGATGACACTTGGAAACATATGGGTGATCAGGAGCCATGAGAGGAGGTGCAAGCCATCTAAGAGTATACTTGAGCCAGAGGAATAATTCATATAGAAAAGGTTTGCAAACAGTGTAAGCTGGGTAACAGTAAGAGAAATATCAGCCTGAGATGTGGAGGGCCACCTGCTTCTTTCTTCTGTAACACCACCTGCCCAGATCAAGGCTGACAGAAAGACTGAAAGGGATTCTCCTATATCACCTTTCCATATGGGCAGAGGTTGCTAAGATGCTCAAGGAAGCTTATCATAAAACTGTGAAGGAGGGGAAAAAAAGATGGCTTTCCTACAAGATTTTGTGGGTAACCACTAGACTCGTATCTGCTGAGCAAAGAAAGAGCAACAGCAACAAGTGGAATCTGAGCCAGCAGTGTGCCCTGGGAGCCCAAATGGCCAACTGAACCCCGGGGTTCATCAGGCTATGCACTGCTGCTAGGTGAGGGAAAGGGTTGTTTCGCTCTGCTCTGCTCTCTGTGGCCTCACCTCCAGCACTGGGTGGAGGTTTGGGTGCCATGGCTCCTCACCAGGGGAGCGGAGGGGCAGCACTGAGCTCTGCTCTCTGGTGACAGCACAGGACCTGAGGGAACGGCATGGAGCTGCGTCAGGTTGAGAGTTAGAAAAATGTTCTTCACCAGAGGACAATGGCAATGGAACAGGCTCCCCTGGGCAGTGGTCACAGCCCCAGGTGCTGGAGTTCAAGGATAGTTTGGACAGCACTTTCAGACATAGGGTTTGAATTCTGGGTGGTCCTGTGTGGAGCCAGGAATTGTAATCGATGATCCTTGTGGGTCCCTTCCAAATTGAGATATTCTATTATTCTATGATTCTGTACTTTTGTTAATCAAGTCGGAAGGTCAAACTCAAATCAACAAAGAAACAAAGGGAGTAGGTTCACTCCATGAAACGTAGGTAAGGCAGGGATTAATCATCACGGACAAATTGTAATTTAGCACAGATGGACAAAGGTCCCTATTTTCTATTTTGATTTGTATCAGTATGTCAAGCTTTCATGTATGATTAAACAGAAATATGGTGTGTTTATGCTGATAGTGTTACCCATATCTGAATTGTCAGCCTACAGAAGGCAGGCAGGCCAGAGGCAGGTGACCAGGGGAGTCATTAGAGCAGATGGTGTCTCCAGACAGCTGCAGACTACAGAGCAACTTGAACAGCCTGGACACGTCCAGAGGGAGGTGTGACAGATAAGAGGAGTCACTCAGAGTCCCTTTGAAGCTAAGAACCACCTACACAAGTAATACTCAGTTATCCTTCGGAAGCCAAGGAAATGACAAAATGGGTGGAATAGGATTTGGAGGGATTTGAGCCCAGCTGACTCACTGATTGATTATCCCACATATAAAATGTGTCAACTGCTAGAATGTATTACAGACTGCACATTTCTGTTTTAATCACAACTAAGACAATATCAGCTATTTACACAATGGTTCTGCCTCTAGGCAGCCTAGAAAAATCTGAAAGATGTGTATTCAAGAACAAAAACTCAATGAAAGGAGTCAACTACACAGCATGTGGTAGTGGCTCCAGCTAACTTCTTGTGGTTCCAAAACTATAAACTCCTTACTTCTCTCTTTACCCTATGAAGGGCAATACCCCTCTTTCCTCCCTGATGACTAGCATCATATTAGCAGTATAGGTACCAACTAAATAACTTTGTTTTTCAGAGATGGTCAAACTGTTAAGCATCTAATTAATCTCTCAGAAACTACACAAACTTTCAACCAGTAGTTAGCTTGAAGATTGGCATTTCTATTTCAGGTGATTGAAACAGAAATCTATTGTTTTCAGCTGTTTTGGTACAATACAAGTTATTACCACTACCTACAACTTAAGTCTTCTGAATAAATATATGATCATTTGAATTATGCTGAGTTCTTACACTGAATTTAAAATGTATACAAGCAGCAAGACGGGAAGTGAAATAAAAGATAATAATATATATTTCTTAAATATTACTTGTTTTATTCCAGATACATTTCAGTGTCCCTTAGCACTTATGACCTTTGCTTTTTGCATGAGTATTTCTTTTGCTATAAAACTAGAACACTTACTTGTTGAAAAATTATTGAAATTTAATTATTTGAAATTATCAGAACTGTATATGCTATTTCCCATAGTTTGGTTTTATCTAAAACTTTGTGAAAAAATCAGGTCTTGTATTTCAGCAAAGAATTCAACTTAGTCACAATAAGAAGTGTGAAAAAAACTGGTTTATATGACCATGGCATTACCTATCCTGCTACTTCAGTTGATTAGGAAATTTATTTCCTGTTAGTACGATTTGTTACCATTTAAGTGTCTCAACTTCAAATTGAGAGGACAAAATTTAACATCAAGTAAAGTTTCCTTTTCCTTTGATAAACTCGAAGTCCTAGCAATTAAAGAGGCATGTGTAAATTCTCATAAGAATGCAAATGATACAGTAATAAGAGAACTGGTAACATAACTAAGTAAACAAATCAATATTAAGTTGAATTTAACAGAATACATGTAAACTTCGTTCCTGATATATTATATATCCATATGTTATCTATGCATAGACATTGTCATTTGATACAATCACTTCTTTTCCACAGGTAGAGATATGTTCTTTCAAAGCAATTTTATAGGCACAAAGAGATTAATCTTTCTCGTAGAGGTAACACAGCAATAGCCAAAGAGAAAGTATTTCCACAAGAAAAACCATCCCAAATTCCACTTTTATTTAGTAGCTTAACAAACAGTCCTCTCTAGTTGACTAATACATCAGTGGGACTACCTTATGATGCATCTGTCTCCTAATATCTAGTCCTCAAAATATGATTAAAAAAGAAAAACAAGTACAAAAAAGGTATCTTTTGTATTTGTGATTATAGGGTATTTTAAGTGTACTTTAATTGACAATAGGTGAGATGAAAGCATGTGAAATGTGGTATTAAAAATCTTCATAACCTCAGCTGGGATTTTGAAGTCATGCAAGCAAAGCCAAGGACAGAAAATTGCATGCCTATTTAAAACATTAAAGCTTTGAAATTTCCAGCTGAAACAAACCCTTTGGGTTCAAATTCCCTTTAATGTTGCCTCTTTTAGGCTGCAAAGAGATAAGCTTAGGGACTAATCATATCCTTTTAACCTCCTGGTTGCCAGTCAGATTATGGAAGCAGGCCAAATCATGCCAGCCATTTCACAGCATAAAACGGAAAAGGCGGGCTGCATGTGGGTCAGGTAATGAAAGAATCCAGGGTGTCTAAGGGGCAGCAGTAGGCATAAGGTCCATAGCAAGAATTAAGAGCTCAGGCTCCCCAGGTATTGGTAGATCTGTATCAAATGTTCCGTATTTGCTTTACATATCAAACAGTAAAATCTCTGCACTTCCAGGTGAAAAACAAAAGCTTGGTATTAAGGATACATCAAAATCTGTGAAGAAATTTGACATTTGACTGTGATTCACTCTTTTAAAAAAACCTAGGTATGGCAGCAGTTTCCAAATCTGCACTGTACTGGCCCAAGCAACGCCAAGGGTCTTCATCAGTTACCTCTAAAGAATCAATGGAAGATAATCAGGAATGGCACATCAGAACATCAGAATATAATTTCTTTAAATATATACATATATTTTCTACTTTAAGGAATCCAGGGGGACCACAAATTGTGAAGGACAGAAAGCGACTGATCTAGTGTGGCTCTAGACGATGGACTGAACATATGTTGTTCTACTATAATAAGTTGAATACTGAAACAAGGTAAGGGAAAATAATTAAAACAAAAACAAAACCAAATACAGGCTCTTTGGAGAGTCAACAGACCTCGTCTTATATGTATTTCTATAGCTACTCAGTGACAGTACTTTGGAGCACATGCAGAAAGGAACCTTTATTGTATACAGTCACAGTTCTCTTTTATAAAAATGATTAACTTTCAGAAGTGGCAAATAGCTGTTAAACTTCCTTATTTTACTAAGTAGAGACACTCAGGTGGCAAAAATAGAATTATGCAGTTATTTGTATATATTTGCTGTATCAGAGAATCATACACAATCACAGAATGGTTGAGGCTGGATCGAACCTCTGGGTCCATCCAATCCAACCCCTACTCAATTAGGGACACCCAGAGCAGGGTGCCCAGGACTATGTCCCAGCACCTTTTGAAGATCTCCAATGAGGAGGCTCCATAGTCTCTGGGCAACCTGTGCCAGTGCTCCATCACCCGCACAGCACAGAAGTGCTTTCTGATATCTAGGTAAGAAAGGGCTCTCACATGTGGGGAAGTTCAGGTATGACTGTGAGTAGCCAACTTCCTAACTGAGCCTTCCCCAGGCTGTTATACTATGTGTCTGCATAATGACTCTGTGGACAGGTTATAAAATTAACCAATTCACAAAACTATGATTCCAAAAATACTTTCATTCTCCACTGTTCCTTTGAAAAAAAAAAAGAGAAAAAACAAAACAGTCTTAAAAAATTCAGTACCATTTAAGTGAACCTGTCAGCAGACAAAGAACAGAACTTGGTTACAAAGGTACAACTGATCAGCCCCCAAAGTTCCACAGCTGTTCAGTTTGTGTCCAAAGTAATGCAAGACTCTTCTTCTTCCTTTAGAAAGCTCATGGAAGTGAGTGTGGAGTGCCTTTTTTTTTTTCAAATCAAATTTTGGAACGTTCTGCTCAAGACAGCTGACTCAGCAGGCTGGAGTCTGTGTGCATATACACAGTGTGGCTACACTATTGTAAGCTGATTGTTAACTTGGGCTGAGCAGAGCTCAGGAGATCTCTAGGCCGACCTCCATCTCACAGAAGGGCCATCTGCATGGTCAGCCCTCCTTCCTCATTCTATTCTCAGACGTGAGGCCCCTGGCTGAACTTGTTCCAGTCTGTGAATGTCTTTTCTCGAATTTTATTGATGCAAAATTCCTTTTTGGAAATTCTCTGGGATTTTATTTGGCTGCAAACTTGATTTGAAACTATCAACCTAACTGAAAAAAATAAAAACTAAATATGGAATTTGAACTAAGAACTACAAACTCAGAAATATTGATAAATATAATTTAAGCTAAGTAAGAATGCCTGTTACTCAGATTTGGGGAATGTCTTGACTTCATTCTTTAAATTACACAAAAGAAAAATCCCTTTTGAATGCCTTCATCACATACAGTATCTGCCATGTACACTAATTATTTCAATTAGTATGCCAAGGTCAAAAGCAAAGTGAACATCCACCAATACTGTATGAAGATGAATGCCCAATCTGCTTGTCCTCTTTGCTATTATCTCTTCTCCAGCCTGATCCTTAGAGTGGGTCAGATATTGTAATTCTGTGCAAAATCAGCAGCATCCAATATTGGCAGCATTACACAGAGCTCGTTAGCCACTCACAAAAGCACAGAGCACACATCAAAGAGAGAAGGAACCCGAGTTCTACATTTTGCTTTCAAAACACTGCTTTATGACTTGGCCTAGATTTGGTCTACAGGCTTTTGCCTGCCTCAGCTGCACCCACTTTTACATTTGTTCCTTCCTCAGTTACATCTGCAGACACACTGCAGAAATCTGGTGAGTTTACAGAATGTTGGAAATTTTACCACCGTAAAACATGAGGTTGGCATCAGATATCCAATGTTGAAAACAGCTTCTGAGTCATCATACAATGAACTACATGTTCTCTTCATGGCCACAGAACACCTATCTCATGCATTATCAGCCTGAATCATTGTCACATATGATGTCTACAATGTCCAGACATTCTGCTCAGCGTAGCTGTACCAGCTTAGCACAGGTGTTAGATCATGGATTAGAGAAATAAAAGTGCTCAGATACTAGATGCATTTGTTTGTGGTATGCCTACTGTAATGTCTGTATTCACTGCACTAAATTATCTATAAATTGTTTTCAGAAGTGTGCACTGATAACTTCCTCACTTATGCACAGAATTTTTCACTTATTATGCACGAGTATATCATGTCCTGTTTCAAAATACATTACAGGACTATAACAAAAAGCAAGAGAGAGCTAAAACAAAAAGATTGCAGAAACAAAAATAGGAAGCTTTATAAGACCTGAAGGAAAAGTACCTAAAAGCAGACTGCCTAACAATGTTCTTGCATTATTTTCTTTGCAGAAGAAAAAAAAAAACTGAATATGCAAACAAAAAAATAAACCTGGATATGGCTGGCTATACTTTTGCTTATATTTGCTTGCATTCTCCAGTTTTTTTTTCCTACTAAAAAAGGAACTAGTTTGGGATTTTTTTTAAGCCTTAATTGAGTAATAACTGTCCTTTATGACTAAAGTGAGAAAATCTGTTTCTAAGCTATGAGGGTGCTCCAAATGTAATGTCTCCTATTTTATTATGTTGCCCCACAATGTCAGAGGTGGATGTTGGTGGTATGGGAGCAGAGTTTGAACCTTCCCACCAATATCCCATCACATTTGGTTGCTATGTGCCTGATGGCAGCAGAGGGGCAGCCTGACAAAATGGCATTGGACAAGTGCATATGAAGCACAGGTGTGTCACTGAATTCCTCCATGCAGAAAAATTGCACCCACTGACATTCACTGATGCTTGCTGAATGTTTATGGAGACCAAAGAGTGGGTGTGAGCACAATGAAAGTTGGACTGTGTGGGCAACATTGTCCGAGCACCAACACCAACACAGCAGGTGTGAAACAGTCCACTGGTACTGATCTTTACATGCGTGGCATGCAGGTTCTTGTTCATCACTGGTGAAAATGCAAAGCTAATGGTGGTGACTATGTTAAAAAACAGTGTTTTGTGGCTGAGAATTTGCTCTGTCAAATACCGTTATTGTGCTTTGCATCTGTTGTAGTTTGCATGAAAATAAATAGGAGACATTACTTTTGGAATGACCTACATATTTTAAAACTTTAATTTGAATAAAATCCATTTCCTAGTGAAAACAAGTAGCAAAATTGGAAGTAGACATCGCTATTTAGCCAAATTTCAGAATTATTTTCAAAACATCTTTTCATTCAGACTGTTGGTGTTCATATTCAGGGAATGGAAAAGATCTTAGGACAGTTATGCTTATAGGCTAAATAGTTTATTAAATCTTTTATGCTCTTCATCTACCTGCTTTCAGTATAAACAGAAATAAAACCTTTTTTTATTGAAAGATAATCATTTTAGGAGCACAATCAAATTTAAAATATGTGTAAGAAGCATGTGGGGCTTTATGTATTTATTCCAGTTTGCCTTTTTTTCATTTTATCTTTCAGACATTTCAAAGAATATGAAGGAATTTATTTTGAAGAAAGTGAACACTGAGATAACATCAGAGATCGGCAATACTAGAACTAAAATCCCAAATGCACAGAATTAATGGGAATTTGGAATCAAGCTCACTGAATGCAGATTAAAGTATTGACCAGACATTAACCATAAAGTCATGAAATAAATAATATAAAGGGTCTCTCTCTTCTGTTTCTGAAAGACTCAGTTTGTAAAAGCAGAGTAAAAGCTATCTGTCACTTACTGCAAAAGAAAAATTAACACTCCAGAGCTCAGTGTGCCAGAAGATGAATAAGCTCAAGTTTCCCTATAAACCAAATGTGAAACAAGATCAAAGATGTTAAATATCTTCATTTACAAGCACTATGACTTGCTAGTTCTTCAGTCCTTGCACACAAAATTTCAAATGACTTATGAATAAACCAGTGGCAGGCACTTGCTGTGAAGGTATATGAGAACAAATAATATCGTAGTCCTTTGGTGAAACATCATCTAGCTTCACCACCAATCTGTTACTTGATTTAGTCAGAGTGAAATCTTCAGGCAAGACACACACACTTAATGTGGGCAGCGACCAGCTGTCAGGAGACCAAACAAATGTCCTTATGCTCTACATGCTCACTTAATCATGTTAATTAGCATGTTCTAACAACTGTAATTTCTCACTGTGTATAGAAATTCAATGACTGTAAGATCAAATAATACCAGGAACAAAATGAAGTAGCCATTTAAAATAAGGTTTAAATAACATATATATATGAGTTCAAATCTATTTGTTCCATAACTGAGGTGTTTCAGCAGAGCTTTAGCCCTGACCTAGAAAACACATTGTGTTCTTTTGTTCTGTAACACATACAGGCTGAAAACTGCATGAGTTATCATTCTCTGTTTACTCTTAGAGACCTAGGACCAGTTTTTCAAAGATATTCAAATAACGTCAGAACCTAACTCTGAAAAGTTCTTAGGTATCTATAGGTATCTGAGATGCCTATGTCATGTAGTCATGTTTGAAAGTTTCAGTGCATGCCAGAGGTACACAAAAGATGCAGTGCATGACTTTCCAGAATTTAAGTGCCTAAGACTGTGAAAGCCACAAACTTAATCCTGCTACTTTCAAATTATGCTGCCAGTGCTAATTGACAATTAGTGGCCAAGACATCAGTCTGTGAAGAGGGACATTCTGGGTTTCTGGCCCCTCCACCAACAGGATACTTTTTAGTTGTGTCATGACATCTTAGTCCATGTCAGTAGAAAAGTACATGCAAGGGGCTCTTTGGAACAAGAACTGGCATCTGGGCTCCCTAAGCACCCCAGCCACATGATGAGCGTTTATATGTCCAACAGGAACAGCTGCTTCAGCACAGTGGTGGCCCCTTGCTACAGCTACACTCATCTGGTCTGTCAGTGCCTTTGGAAATCTCCTGTGACAACTATATTCCAAGGAACACTGAAAAAAAGAATGGGCGATGTGTTAGAATATTTTTTAAATATTCTAACAATTTTTAAAAATATTCTAACACATTAAATATTCCATAATATTTTAAATAGATTAAAAAATAAAGTAATATTTCACACAGAAAGGAAAGCATAGTTCAAAAATACTTTGGGCAGAATTTGCTCATTAATAGATGTCTCAGAAATAAATCATTATTAAATTGCAGTAAAACTCCACCATGTCTTCAACTGAATGCTGGAATGCCATAGCCAGACGTCCACATGGGAGCATCTTTAGAACCTGCAGGCATTTCTACCGCTCCTCAGTTTCCTGACCCATAACTGCAAAGTACACATAAAAAAAGCAGCAGTTCCAAGACACAGAGACTAGCAAATTAATCTTTCATATGTATAGAACTATAGAAATGTCAATATCAGGGTCAAATTAATTCTCAGTAAGTAAATTATCCCTAACAATTTCTTCTTTACTTTTAATCTTCCTCATTACCATTTGTACTATAATAACCAATTCTTGCGCTCTAACATCCAAAACTAAGAATACTGTAAACAGCAAGAAGCCACAGAGAGCCAAGTGATTTATCAGTAATGAGATGCTAAGAGAAAGACATGCTGAAATACTGTAGGTCATATTTATGGAATTGTACCTGAATCTTTGACAGACAAATACATATCTGCATATAGATACGTGACGTGCTTAGCAAGTCTCTTTTTTGCCTTAGCTCTGAACAACCCAACTGATGCTGTATCATTGTGGAGAAGGAGAAGCAGGAAAAATGTTTTGGCTTAAGCGGTTTCTATGACAGTAAAGTCTATCCCTTAACAATGATAACCTTTCTGCTAAAACTGCTAAGTATCAGCAGCAACATAAATTTGTAACTTGGAACCTCTGAAAGCAAAGGAGATCTGCTAGGTGTCCTCTGCTTTTGTTCAGTTTCCCTCCCCGTTAAAAACAAAGACCTGGGCACTGCATAGAGTAAAGACAGTTCAAAGAGCAAAAGAATGGCTTCCTGTACTACCTCCTCACTTCTGCTTGCTCCCAAAATGCCAATGTGTTCAGACAGGAGACTTCACAGCTATCACAAAACTTTCTTCTGTGACCCTTAAATGGTTTATATCCACTCCATCCTGTTGGCCTTAATTTTCAAACACACAACTTTTCCATGACACCAAAGACACTGAATTAGCTTCTGTGACTTCGTTTTGCATCTGTGTATCAGCTGTATCAGCGTATGTCTATCCTGCTGTTTTGCTCCATCTGTTGGTTCCAGTTATGCCTTTTGCAGATTGAGTCCATAACAGAGAGTTTGTGTAGTAGTAGGCCACCAGGCCTGAGAAAAATGAGAATATTCCTAATACATGAGGAGTGATTAAATGGTACCACTAGCTAAAACATGGTACCCTATTAATGACCTATTAATGGATATGTTGCATGGATAGCACACTAGTACACTGCTCAATTTCAATGAGGTCTATACATCTGTGTTTTAACACATTTGAGCTATCCTGTATAATTTAAAACAAGATCTCAGTCGACTCATATGATCAGGTCACCTGTCAACGATGACTGATGTTAGGTAACATTTTAATTTTAAAAAGAGATAGTCAACTGTTATTTGTATGTATTACAGACTGCAATCTATTCAAAAATTACTTGCAAAATTATGTTTTTTAGCTTCTTGAGGTCCTCACTTACGTTGCTATTTTTACATCACCTCAATGCTACTAATATTTTGCTTGTTTTCCCTTAGCCTGTGTCTGGTCACAATTAATTACAAAGATAATGTCAATTTCTTTTAATGGAAATCCTCCTGAGTTACACAAAGCCAGAATAACACTCAGAATAAGGCACTTAAAATATAAGTAAGGCATGTTTAAATTCAGCTGAATGCATGTCTTAAGTTAATTGAAGCACCTTGTTAAGAACTGTTGGTTGATTTGCGATGCAAATATAGATAGCATAAACAACTGAGAGAGAATTTCAATAAGGAGTTAAGAGTCAAGGAGAGAGAAAATAAAGAGTCTTTTTTTTTTTTCCAGTTACTGTAAAATTTATATTTGTGTCTTATTGCTTTAGGGTCTTCTCAGCTCATCACAGAACACTTGTAGCTATCAGTCAGTCTAGTATGTCTAAAGCTTTAGCCCAGTTTCTGGATGTATTTCTGAGAAGTAAAGGTCAGCAAAACTCTCTCAGCAGACTATTAAGTATCAACACATGTAGTGTGGATTACTTTCTTTTTCTTTTAAGAAACTTCTGCAAAATTATCAGCTATGTGTAAGAAAAGCAGGATGAAGAAATAGGGAGAGGGAGATAAACTGAAAATGCAATTTTCAGGTTAAGCAGCAGGAAGCTGCCAGTAGTCTACCATAATGTTTACAGTTCAGAGTATAGGGGAAAGGGTGAAAAACAATGTCACCAGCTGATTATTTTTTTCAATATAATGTGTTACTAAATTATTTCAAACAGAATTATTTAGACAGGTATAGCAACAAGCAAGCACAAAATGAAAATTATGCAAGCATAACTGAGGGTATCCACTAAAAATCATAAAAATTACACAGAGTATTATGTAAGAAATATTCATTCATGATTCCACTTCTCTCACAGCTGAGTTTAAAGGTCGCCATTCAATGCCTGTCCCACTCAGCAGAAAGACATCACCAACACAACCAGTGTAATGATGGAGTAAAAGGCAACAGATAAATACAGAAGACATTACAGAACAGTTAAGACTATCAATACTAGTGCAGTTAACAACAAGCAGAGCATGCTAGGAGTATAACAGCTGTCTAGTTTTGCGAGTTACTGCCCTAACACAGGTCAATTCTGAGGACAGATACTAAGTAATCTCTTCCCTTTGCTGCAGAACCCTTAAGAGTTTTGATTCTGCAGAAAAGGTTTTCCGTGTAGAAAACCCTGGGTAAAGTAAATGGTTTAAGCAGCTGGATTAGTACATAAATACATGAGTTTAAGTTCATTATAGGACTAAAATGTGAAGAAAGTAATCAATGCTTCGTTAAGGCAAAGAAAGTACCGCAGAAAAACCAATCAGCAATGCCACAGTAAGCCAGATACGTCAGAAAATTAAAGTATTACTTTTTTTCTAAGAATGTGACTAAGAATTTGCAGAGCAAATATCAGAAGGAAAAATTTCTGTACAACTTGAACTGAACTTGGTATTTGAAATAGTGGTTAATAGAGCTGCAAACAGTAAGGACCACCCAGAGTGAATAAAGAGGCAGATGAACATGCAGAGAGATTAACCAGACCATGCAACTATGTGAAAACAGCCTGAGATGTCAGAGACAGAATGTAATTTGACCAACACAAATGAACAAAAATGAAGATAACAAATGAGAACACAATAGGAGGCAAGGAAAAATCAAATAAACTAAATGACCTACATAAATGATGAAAGAACACAACATATGAGATTGAAACCAAAAAGGAGAGTAGAAGAAGCATCTGGTCATGAGTTTGATTTGTTTGATTTGTAGGAAATGTGCAAGGTCTGTGGGAGTTAACTAGTCAGATGCAGCTGCTGGCAGATTTGGAAGTTGATCACATTCTCCTAGTTCAGCTGGAGGACAAGATTTTGCAGAGCAAGAAACTCCTTTTCCCTCCACATTACATTGTTGTTTATTCCTCTGCAGAAAGGATCAACCACCACCTGCCCAGAGGCTGAAAAAAGCACTTCATGGGCACTTCTTTCAGGCTTCTCATTTATTCTTCGGTTTTCATTATCCTAGTGCACAACAAAGATACCAGTGAGTAAAAACAAGAAATACGGTCCTCAGAAAAGTCATGGACTGCTCTATGCTGATTCAAGATAGCCAACCAGCATATACAGCATTGGTAAGAAGTCTTCTGAACAGTTCCTAAGCATCTACCAGTTATGTAAGCTGGCTCTTTCAGGAAAGTGCCTTCATCAGCCTGGTACGTGTGTGGATTCTCACACTGTCTTGACATCCCAGGGTGTGGTTATAATTGAGGCACATCCAAACTGAGAGTGTTCCAAATTCCAGCCAACACTGATGCTTCTGCCTTTGAAATAGCTGTGAATTTGAGAAAATGTTTAACACAGGTCTTCTGCAGTTTTTCACAGCTGAGTTGTTGAGTGGGTGAAATAAGGGGTCAGAAGAGAGGACACTCAAAACATCTCTCCTGTTGCCCTCAAAAACTAAATTTGGAGGAGAAAGGTCCAAAGATACCAGATAATCAGAAAGTTTGTTCTTCTGTACTATCAGGAAATAGGTTAAATCATGTGGGCATTTTTGTTAGCGTTCTTATTGGCAAATTTCCATTAGTTACAGTGTTTTACTGAGGACATTAGAAGTACATCTTGTCAGCTGCAAATTGCAAACATGAATATCCCTAGTATTGCAGATTGGCTGAAAGCTGTGTTGAGACTTCTCACTTGGACAGTCCCACTCCATTCAGTTCCAAGTCCATTTTCCAAGCCATGGAGAGACGTTTGTATAGCAGATCTCTATTACTTCATAGTGATAACATGCGATAGCCTTTCTCTGCCACGTACACAGAAGAAGCCTCCCATACACCTAGGAACTGTCAGTGTCAATACTAAACTTGATGGTTCCTCAAGGACCTCCACTAAATGCCTTTGCCATGACAGAAGCAAAACAGTCAGCTCATCACTGCCAAGCATGCTGAAAGCAGGGACACAGAATTAGAATCTTAGTGGTTGGTATTTGTCTGCTTTATTTAAACTGACTTAAATCTGCAAACTGAAACACAGCTGTGCTCTCTCTTCCTAACTTGTCAGATCATAATCCATATGTAGATCCAAAAATTCAGCCAGAAAATCCCACATCTGACAAGTAAAAAACTGATCAAGTTTACGGGAAGTATGTGCATACACTATATGGAACTAGGGCAGTGTCTTAGTGAATTCTGAAATGAGAAAATCCTAGATGAGTCATCCTGCTTTGTGACCAGAGGGACAGATTCCTAAATAATCCCTAAATTAGCTGGGAAGGAATTATCTCCCCTCTAGCTCATAGGTCATACCAAACAAGACTCCCTCGCATGTAGTCTACGTGAAGAACATTTCTTGACCAAATATTCTCACTTATACTAAGATCATTCCAAAACATCACTAAAAAGTGCTGGTGTTAATAATAACATCATCTGCTGGTGCCATAAACTTCCCATGAGAACATTCTCACAGGTAACCAGTCTATGTAAGGAGATTCCAACTTTCTTTCCAACTGAGATACAACATAGATCACATAATACGTAAAGCAGGACCATACTGTCACTCCAACAGCTTTCAGAAATGCTGGTATATTTGTGCCATTCCAGAAGCCTCAAATACTGAGAGCTCTGAGAGGTGGCTGGAAGCTGAGATGTGAATGTGTTGCCTTATTCTAGCTTGGAAACTCTCAATCCATGCATGATGCAGCACCCTGGTTTCCCCATATTTTATTCTGCTGTTGTTATACTCCTGAATAAATATAGTGACGCCTGTTCTTGGTGTCACAGTCCTAAATGCATTACCCCACGGTGTACTACTTGTTCTGAAAAAGCATTACTGAGGAACACTGAAGAAGTGAAGTACAGCCAGCAGAATATTTCTATGAAAACTTCAATTTTCTAGCACTTACCGAGTATCTTCTGATCTGAGCTCTGTGACCCAGCTAAGCATTAACATTGATTTTTGAATTTAATTACAGACACTCTGGCTTGGAGAATTGTGACATGCTGAAATTCAATTGAATTGGGCTTGCCCTGGCCTCCTCCTAATACACACTATACTGATTAATCCAATCCTGTTCTGATTTTCATGCAGTCCAGGCTACATTTATCCTTCCCCATTCCTTTACACTGGATACTGTCTCCCATTTGCATCTGTGATGCAGCACTGCTTAACTACATGCCCTACATCAGCTTTTTGTGCTTCACTGAATCAGTCATCACAGAAACGCATTGCTTTAAAAAAGCAAGGGCAGTAAGAACAAGATGAATGAAGGGCAGGTAGAAACTCAACATATGTTTTGGAGAGGGATTTACAGATTTCAGATTTGCAGAGGCTGCAACAGGTATGTACTATTCAGAACATATTTATTCATCTATATTTTTATTTTTATTTTATTCTTGAGGGTAATGTGGTTCTACTGTAGCTGTTTTTATGAACCTTTATTTCACTGATAATATAACTAGGTTACATCCAACCAGTGCCAACTTGAGGGCTGATTTTAGCCCCATGGGATGATGACAAATAATTTGTTTACTCCACTGGCTCACAGAAAGGGCAAGTAATAGATGCTCTGTCAGGCTAAGGAGTCCTGATTCATGTTTCTTAACCATAAAATCATAAACAGACCTCAGCATACTGGAACCTACTCTTAGTCAATATCATGTTCCAGGATGTCCAGAACAGAGCTATGAAAATGTCATCAGCAGATTATCACCAACAGTATCTATAAAACATGTCCAACAAATGCAACAAAAATCTTAGGGCAAAGTTCTAAAGAACGATCCAGAACCTTATTCAGAAGTTACCTGTGAGCCTTCATTCAAAAAGGAAATTGAGTATCCAAATTACTCAGAAGTTTTTCACACTTCTAAGAGTCTGAACCTGGAAATAAGGCAAGATTCAGCTTTAAACATTTGAGCATTTGAGTGTCCAGTTCCCATCTATTAACTAGGCCATAGCTCTTTTGCTCTGACCCTACAACACCATCCTCAAATTCCTATTTACTAATCATTAAGTAATTAAGTTCTAACTGATCTCCTAGACAGCTATTCCTTCCTCAGTCCTGCCTTATTCTTCACACGTATCAGCTTTACAAAGAACTGATTCATAAAATTTCAGGTAAGCTTTCAGCACATCTTGCTATCTGTAGATCCAGGCTGCAGGGCTCTACCCTCTATCAGTCTTTGTTAATAGAAAAAGGAGGAAAACTATTTTAAAGAACAATACGCATGCTGTATTGTTTGCTTTAATAATATGCTTTTAAGGTGATGCTGTCATTATTTTGGACAATTTTTTTCCAGTTTTCACTATTTATTTCAGCAGTCCAGAGTGGTGAACTGCACAATAAAAGCAGATTCAAAATATGCTGAATTATGCCTAAATTTAAAAATTCCTCCTTTAAATTAAAATAGGCTTTATGTAACAACTAAATACAGGATGCATGTTTGCGCATGTAAGCAAACTTCATTAATTCAGAAAGGATTAGAAAAATGACTATCAAAGATTTATCACTCCTTTTCTTAAAGGCCCTGATTAACTGCAAGGTCTTCCAATTTTCAACAACATGTTTCCTTGCAACCCATACACCACCTGTGAAATTCTGAAGAATTCTCTAGAAAATTATGAGGGAAGGGAAAAGGACTAATACATCATAAATGTTCTTGGAAAACAGAATTATAAAATATTACTGTGAAGCATGAGCAGCAACAATAGTTTCTTCACGAGCTATCTGTCAGCTGAATATTCATCCTGGTGAGATGGCATCAATATTATTAACATGCTTAGTAACAGGAATGTTGAAATATATGAAAACTCAGAATTATGAATCTTTCTATTGTCATACAAATGATTACACAAGAGATACAGTAGGGCATATTACATTTAGTTTTTATCTGTTTAAACAAAAGGAAAATAAATAAGGCTGAGTTTATTCTTCCTTATTGAGGATGCTTTGCTGAAATATTCAAGCTGACCCCTAGACACTGTCTTGTTCATAAGGATCACTTCACATTTAATATTCAGCTTCACAGTAACCATTAATTGTGTTCTTTTTCCACACAAGATTAAAATGAAACTCGTTCTTTGTACCACATCAAGTAGAACACTTCTACAATATAAACTTTTTTCAGTTAAGTGAAAATGTTTCCTCAACTCTTTTAAAATCTCTCTTCAATGCTGCTCCTACAGTCAAACTAAAATCTAGAGAGAAAACAAGTAGTTTAGTTCCTTTACTGGTGACAAAGATAGCACTAGATGTTGTTTTAAAATGTTAAAGACCAGAGAAGATCTCAAGTTCATTACATTAAAATCAAAATCATTTTATAGTATCTTTTAATTATTCTGCTGCCTCCATTATAAAAGTGAAGTATTTTGTTCCATCCTCCCACTAGGATCACTTTAACTCGACATCTAGAAATACTCTCCTTGCTTCCAGCTCCATTTTATTCCTGGACAGTTTGTCCTCATTTGTTTTTGTGCCACATTTTCTGAGACATTTGAACCCCACTACATTTTTGAGACAAGCTGTATCTGATGTTGAAGTAGCTCACTGCTGTTTCTCTCTCTAATGAAATAATTTGTTACAGTACTTTCTGAATTCTCCATAGTATTAAGCAGGGCAGATTCATCATTTTCTAAATTCTCAGAGCACTTGATTGATCAATCCACCAATACATTTAAATGCATGCTGAACTTCAAGAATCTGAATATTGAAGCTGACCTTGCCAGCATTACAAGCTAAAATGCTCCCTGCATTGTTGGATGGAAGCAATATCCTCCATAACTTGCAGACTGATGTCAATGGAGCAGGAAATCAGGACTGAATTGGATCCATTAGGGTTGGATCCAAATATTTTCCTATTACCTTCCCTGAGAAATCCTGCTGATGTTTTTTATGTAAAGGATCTACTCAGAAATGCTAAGGAGCTCACATAAGCAAGTGCTGTTGAATGAGAGCGGTTCTTTCAAATGGACTGGAGGCATTAAAATTTCTACACTTTCTGCAATTTACTTTTTTACTAATTGGTGATTTTAATTCCTATGAGGACATTTGTGGAAAACTCTTTTCTTGATCCTGTCACATACAGTTGAAACAGGGCTACATTTTTCATACTTGTTTACCTTTGCTGATTTCTGGGTTGCTTAGGATTTTGATTTTTTCCCATGCTGCCCTTTATTTTCCTCACTGTCACCTCAGTTATTTTCTGAAACCATTTAACATGTTTAGCAACTATGATTAGCTATGATTACACAGAAACTAAAACTAGACTAGTTCTTCCAAATCCTGAAGACATTTTTACTCAGCTAACGTAAGTTGGAGGGAGAAAACACCACTATCTTCAACAAACACTAAACGGCTTGAAGTCTTTCTCTAACCATAAGGAGCTGACTCCTTCATAACAGAGAACACACAACATCTTATATTCCAAACTACAAGTTGATAATAACATAATGAAAGCATATATATCTGCTGTATAAAAACTTACAAAATCCAGGTTCAGGACAATTGTGCAGTTGTAACAGATAAATCAGTGGCACCTTTATTATAATGCAGACAGAATCTTGGCCATTTCTCTAAACTTTGTGAAAACCACACTGGTGAACTGTGGCAGCAGCACACGAAAACTCGTATCTTCCTCCTATCAGGTAACACTTGCAAGAATCCCTGTGTTGGGAGTTGCAATGCATACCAACCACAGAAAACAAATTTCTCCCTAGTTATCTTTCTTATAACATAAAGTGACTTTGTTTTAATTTTCACTGTAACTGCTAGAAATGCTTTCAGTAATTATCTGATCTTCTGAAGCTTACAAAGTTCTTTATTTCAAACATTAAATATGAAATATAGTTTCCTTTGATTAGTTGTTATTTTTTTACTGTGGTCTGGTTCTCATGAGGGTAAAGGGGAAACACTCCCAAGGCTATCTCATAGATATTCTATAAGAATATCTCAAGTTGGAAGGGACCCACAAGGTATATCGAGTCCAGCTCCTGGCTCCACACAGCACGACCCAAAATTCAACTATGCCTGAGAGCGTTGTCCAAACGCTCCTTGAACTCTGGCAGCTTGGGGCCATGACCACTGCCCTTCAGAGCCTGTGCCAGTGCCCAACCACCTTCTCAGCGCAGAACCTTTTCCAGCCAAACTTGACCTTCCCCTAATTAAGCTCCATGTCTTTCCCTTCTTTTACTCATAGATTTGTGTATGTTCATCTTGCTTTCTCTTACATGTCCATTACAACTGAAGTCCAATCTTTTCAATATGGTTTCTTCCAAGAATTTTGTCCATTATGAGAAGAGTTCTTATGAGAATGTTCCCACTGCCATTCTAAATTCTGTTTCTCATAGTCTCTTCCACTTCCCATTGCCATCCATCAGCGCAAGAGAAGAGTAGCTAAAGATGTCTACTCTAGACTGTAAACACTATGGGGCAGACACACTGAACATGATTCTTTGCTGTCCACCAGACAGCACAGGACATCACAGTGGATTATGTACATCACTACCACTATAATGTAGCAATGCACTCCTTCCCATTTTGCATTCCCTCAAGTTGACAATAGAATAGTAAATCAATTAAATTTTGAATCACTTATAATTAATAGGTAATTTTCACATGTTTTCCATTGCTATAAGTATCTCAAAATATAAAGCAAAAGCTCAGAATGAACTTTGCTTTGATATTAATTAGTTAAATCCTTTGAACAGATTCAAAATAAAACCTATGTTCAGTTCCTAATCACTGGACAAAACTGGCATCACTGAAATCATTCTGACTGACATTTGCAAAGTTCCGAGATCAGATTGTATACCATACTCTCAGGGGAACATTATTAAAACTAAGATAAATCTGCAGCCAGAGCGATTTAGATGGACTCTTTGCATTAAGCATAAACACATATATTTTCTTAAGTCATTGCCAGAGTCCAGATACCTTAGATTAACAAAAATTAAATTCTCTTATCAACATAGCCAAAATACAGATAAAGAACCTACTGTGTGCTCTCATAAATCAAATAACAGGTACTTAGAGAAAATATGTTGCATAACAGCAGTGAATTTAATTATTTTGTTTATCTGTGAACACTTATGTGAAGATATATATCTTCATATTTGCATCTTGACATGACTAACGAAAGTACAGGGTTTGTCTGCATCTAATTCATTTTAACTTAATATGTCAAGGACTGATTAATTTCATTTTCTGGTGTGGAGGACACCCTGTAACATAGCTGATGTTGTTTCAGTACCTTTGAACTTAATTATCTCCAAATAGAATTCAAAGTAATAGGTACGATTTTTATCTCTCTTCTTCTCTTTCTTATCTCTTGAAATCACCTGCTGTGAATCAGAACATTTTTCAAAGATTTATGGTTAAGCAAATGCTACTCTTACTCAGTTCACAGTTTTCATCAGGAATTTTGCATTAGTAAGGCAAGTAAAATTTGATCTGGAAATGTCTGATAGGATTGTGCTCACTATAATTTATTTAAACTAAATTAGAAAGAGAAATACTCTACAGTTAGAAGCCCAATCCTACTTTTCTAAGTGCATATAAAATTATGATTAGCTTTTATTTAAATCTCGAATGTGCAAGGAATACAAAATGATGTTAAAGAATATCAAGTTTTTCATCTACCATGAAGTAGGGTTATGAATACCAAATAACTACCTTGTGGTCAGAAGACACTGATGATGAGATCTCTTAAATACTGACAAAATATATTTACACATGTACTCTCTCAATAGGGAGCAAAGGTGTTTTAGTTCAATTTCTAATTGTTTTAAATAGCATTCAGAGACATTTCACATTGTCACCTAAGTGTATTTCCATTCCATATTTGTGGAATGGAATCCTGAATTCTGAGGTATTATTGAAAACAATAAATTAGAAATGATGACTTAGTCGCAAGAACTAAGGAGGCTGTGACACTACTGGGTAAAATTCTAAATACTAACACCAGTTGCAAAATCTGCATTGACCTTAACAAGGATAGACGCCTTCACTTATGGGCTGGAAGTTTATTTTGTGGATATTCTGAATTATTCCTTTCACACACACAGTCATAACTAGGAAACTACAAAAATGTGGACAACACAACACAGGGAATGAAAAAATAAGGCATGCAGGAATGAAAATTTTTAACAGTGGTACAGTTTTACAAAAACATAGCTATACAGCAAATACAGAGGACATTCAGCAACATGTGCAACACACCTCAGCATTCTGAATTTTGAGTTTCCCTTATGCTGAGAAACTTTATGCACAGCAGCTCTGCAGTAATCATGAATAGGTAACCATATAGGAAAGCATGTGGACTTATACATAAATAACTTTCAGCTTTCTCACCAAAATCATAATCAATCTAAACTATTTCTTTGGCAAACAAAAGATTTTTTCTGTGTCTTATCACCAGTTTAAAAACACAAGAACTGCTCTAAAAATACTGCCTCTGATTTTATTATGTCAGCCCAGGACATCAGAGGAGGATGTCAGTGGTATGGCAGAAGAGGGTGAAACTTCCTGCCAATATTCCATTACTTTTTGTGACAGATGGCAGCAAAGGGGCTGTCTGACGAAACGGTATCTGACATGGAAGTACATATGAAGCAAAGGTGTGTAACTGGAATTCTTCCATGAGGAAACAATAGCACTTATTAAATTGATCAACACTTGTTGAATGTTAATGGAGACCAAAGAGTGGATGTGAGCACAGTGAGGTGGTGGGAGAAGCATTTCAGCAGTGGCAACAGTGACATGAAAGACAAGTCATGCTCAGGACAGCCATGCAGATCTTTATGAGTGCAGCACACAAGCTGTTGTTCATCGATGGTGAAAATGCATAGGTAATCATAGAATCATAGAATGGCCTGGGTTGAAAAGGACCTCGAAGATCATTGAGTTTCAACCCCCCTGCTGAGTGCAGGGTTGCCAACCACTAGACCAGGCTGCACGGAGCCACATCCAGCCTGGCCTTGAGTACCTCCAGGGACGGGGCATCCACAACCTCCTTGGGCAACCTGTTCCAGTGCATCACCACCCTCTGAGTGAAAAACTTCCTCCTAACATCTAACCTAAATCTCCCCTGTCTCAGTTTAAAACCATTCTCCCTTGTCCTATCACTATCTGCCCTCATAAACAATTGTTCCCAACAACAATCGTTCCCACCACAATGGTGGTGACTACGTTGAAAAATAGTGTTTTGTAGCTGAGAATTTGCTTTATCAAATAGTGTTATTGTGGTCTTTGTACCTGTTGCAGTTTTCATGGAAATAAATGAGGCATTACTTTCAAAGCGACCCATATAGTTATTTTTAGGCTGAATTTGGATAATATCATCCTTCTGAGAAGAAAAAAGAAGTGGTTTCATTTTCAAAACACCAAAAATATTTTGTTCGCTTCAAATTTTGCTTTTTTTAGTTGTTATTAATTTAAGCCAAAACCACTTGCTGAATTTAGTATTGATGCTCATGGAGTTGCATTTTAAAAAAAATCTAAACTGCCTTTATTGCAAATAGCATTAATTAGCAAAAATGCTGTTTAATATACATGTAGTGTACTCTCTATTTTAGTTTCACCCCATTACAAATTTTTGACAATGGTTAAATAAAAAGATGATGAAAAGAAACACTACAGCAGCTCTTCTTTCATATTATTGTCAACACTGAGTCTGAGTGAAATGTTTTGCACGTAAAAGTGACTTTTTTAACCAAAATATTGCACGTACGGAATGACTCATGTTATAAATCACACAATTTCTGTCAAAAGAAAGAAAAACGTTGCACAGGACTGACATTTGTCTGGTTAAAAAAATTAACTGTTTTTATGAAATGTGATTTCGCTCTCCCCAGATCATGCTGCTCTTCAGAAACATTTTTACAATACGTAAACCATTCTCAGATGCATATATTACCACCTGTCACAGACTGCAGCCAAGATTGCCCCCTGAGGTTTTCCAAATTCTTGTCTTTACTATGGCACATCCTACAAGCTTGCCAAGAACTGGAAAGTCACTGCCCAAATACAGTAGATTTATTAGAATTGCTGAAGATATTTATGGCAGTGACCAGTTATTTGCCCTTAATGTATCCCATTGTTCTCTCACTGCAAGCTACTCCAGGCTGCCAAATTTTTTGTGTATTCCTGTTTGCTGGATTTTATGAAGACTGGAATTTTAAGCAGAAGCTGCAATGCTATTTTAAATCGGGAAGCTCCAACAAATAGATATTCTCTAAGGGCAACTGACTTTCCAAATTTTATTTTCATTACAATTTTATGTCAGACAATATACATCGTATCCTAGATAGAATCTTGCTCAGGAAAGCTTCCTCATAGGATATTAAAATTTATGGCAGCCTGCTGCATTTTCCTCCCCTTCAGAGAAGGCCATATGTACCCACTGAAGCTCCGCCTGCAGCATGGGGACTTCAGAGCAGTATTAACTGAAATTCCATTGAAGTCCTTTTTGTTCCTTGTTTTGAGCTTCCAGCCTGGGATCATACGTGGGATGATAAGCAGAGGAATAGAACAGATGGAGGAAACAGATGTCATCTCCAGACACAGGTGAAAGGCTATGGTTAAATTCATGATCCTACAACTGCTAACTTTCTCTCCATGCCCATATATCATCGCAGATAGCCCTGGCACCAGCAGATGTCCACTGTACCTACCCCAAATGTAACTGATAACTGCTATGCACTTCTATTTCCCACCTTTGACACTGGTAACAATATTCAGCTTTCTGATTATGAAAGTCACTTTTATTCAATTTGTATAAAATACCATGTGTATAACTGCAATTACTTGACATGGGATAAATGATAACACATAAAATATCACTTAGAACTGAGGTCAGCATCGAAGGATAACAATCCTAGATGACCTCCAACTGAAAGCAGTAGCAAAATTACTATAATAATTGGCACAGGATTGGCCTATAAATTGCCAGGGATAAACACTGCAAGGTGGTGTGCACTTTGGCTCTTGGAGATCTGAAATTAATTTTCAGCCTGCAACACATCATGGGGATGTTGATCACAATGAGTTCACAAACCCACAGAGGAATCAGGGCAAGGCCAAAGTTTTGATGAAGCCTCTTAAAACTTAACCATAGTTAATTTTAAAAAGAAAAAAAAAAGAACACTTTTAGTATTTTCTACTACTTGTTTTACTGGTTAAATTAACAAAAAGAACTTGAAAATGGTCACAGTTTATTTTTTCTTAATTTTGTGTATTTGTCATTTTTTTTTGTACAGTAAATTCCTGTTTCCTGTGTGATTTGTTCAGACTTCAATTTTTAAGATTTTTTTACATAGTAATATAGAAAATGCAAAATAAAAAGTGTTACCATTTCCAGGAGCACTCAAGTTCCAACATTTGTAACGTAAGTTAGACACTGATTTCCAATGCGTTTTGTCTCCTCTTATATTTTTTAATACACGGACAATGCATATTTGAGCTAGAAGTACATCATAATCATTTGTGCCATAAAACTGGCAATGAAAAGAAAAAAACAAAATGCATACGTCTTCCAGAAAAAGACTTCAGGATAACTGCATGATGCAGTATTAGTCTATTGAACTGCCAGACAAAAGGCAAATAACAAATCCCATTTTCAAGAGCCAAACTGCTTAGGAAAGCGTAATGGCAAAGAAGAGGAAAGCCTGAGCACCTGTAATTCAGCTACCAAGATATTCGTATTCTAGATCAGTGATTTTTGAAGTTCTAATGTTTTTAGATGCCTAAAATTTTTCCAGTGCAACCTCCTGCAGAATTTGTTTTCCTATTCATCATTCACGAATGTCTTAGAATGTTCGTAGCCCCTTCTTTCTACTCCCCTTGCAGTCCAATGATCACATGCTCAAAACCAAAATTATAAATTCAGGAGACAAAATGGACTTTTAAAAATAAAACTAATTACAGTTTTAGAGGACAAGTAACTTCTCAAGGCCAAATCCCACTGTCCTCATCCTATGCTCAGATCTCCAAAACTTTTAGGGCTCTGATCTACTACTACTGGAAGTCACTGGCCAAGCTGGTCAAATATCTCTCCATGTCTCCACCAAGTAACTCTTTAAATCTTCCAAGCAATCTGTTATTCCAGCAGCCAGATGTCTTAAACAGTCACACTCATGCTTCATATGAAGCAGATCTTCCACACAGATGGGTCCAAGTCCTCCATGCTGCCTATGACTGAATCATGTGCTCCCTACACTCCCTGCTAGGAAACCCTTGGCAGTGTCTGAGATAGACTATTTCCTTCAGCCAAGATGATGTTTCATATGCATGAAAATGTGGCGAGCACTATGACAAATTAAGATCTCTACAATATTAGAGCGTACCTAATCAGAAGAAATGAAAAGAAGAAATTACAAGAAATCAGAGGTAATGAAAAGCCTAGTATGAAGCCTTTACTCGCTAGAATAAAGCAGCCATACATTAACCTTAGATTAGCCCTCAAAACTAGTGAAAAGAAGGACATAATGTCCATCTCTAAACAGACTGTTTTTCCTGCTGTTCACAGGATTTTTAAAATATATAAAGAGCATCCACAAATGTTCATATTGGTTGCTTATTATTCAGTTCATCTGTGTTAGTGAATAAAGCATCATACCTGATTTATTACTTTCGACAATGTCTCAGAACTCAAGATTCCATTCCACATTTGTGGAAAAACACTTAGGTGACAATGTAAAGTCTCTGAATGCTGTTTATCAAAATAGTTACATCTGAAAATGAATTCAAATACAGAACATCCGCATCCTGCTATCATAAGAATCCACAGCTGTGTTTCAAGCCATACACATTCTATCAGGTTATCTACAGAGATGAGGAAAAAATCCAACACAACAAAGAAAGAAATTCTAAACAAAACTCCCCTGTAAGAAATATATTAATAAAGACGTGGCTGAAATTTGGTTATATTCTTGAACAAGGAATACAGATGTTTCACCTACAGTTGCAGCCATTCTTTTACATAGTCAGTACTTGCCTGGTTGGGGCTAGATTCTGTTGCTGTGACACTACAGGATATAACTACACCACAGGAGAAACTCTGCTGTGATTTACATTCTGTTCAATGCAGGAATATTACAGTAGCTCACAGGAAATCACTCTGGAGCCCTTACTATTTCTATTACAAACAGTTCAAGTAAAATCAAGTGGGGCCACGTACTTGAGTACTTACTGTTAATATGGATGCCTTTTACATTTCTTAAGAAAAATACATCTTGTAACACATAGTACATAATGCTGATTATACTCACAGATTATCAAATCCTTGAGGAGGCTCAAAAACGAGACATACAGCATTTCAGATGTTTCTTTTGGATGCCTTTTGATGCTTCTCTAGAAGGTGTCTCCTTACACCACTCCCAGTCCTTTACTTCCCTAGGTGCCATCTCCTCAATAGCATCTGCCAGCATCTCCCTCCTTCCTCAGGAAGGGTCTAACTGCCTCTTGCTTAGTTGCCAAGGATCCCTGAAAATATACTGCCATGTTTCTTTGTTCTTCCTTCAGGAGGGAGTTGGATCTGTACACGCTTTCCTTTTCCCCATAACTGTCTGTACTTGGGTCTGTGCGCCCCTAATCCTCTCTGTCGTATCTGTACTATGTGCTTTCTTCATTTTCTTTATTCAACCTTCGTTTTTTTCCTATTTAGGAGATGAACCATTCTGGATGTCAATTTTACTGGAAGAAATGTAAGATCTGAGACAGAGATCTGTTATGCCAAAAATGCTAGGAGATGGCATCAGTTAGCATTGTAACCACTACAACGTTTCCCATGCTTCTGATCTGCGCTTGACAGTCAAGAGGAGATCAAGGAAACAGAAAAAAAGCATCTCCTCCACTTAACTTTATCCAGTCAAGGATGAAGTGCCAGCAACTGGGGGGATTGGTGAGTGGACTTGGGTAAGTCACTCCCTACCAGCCAAAAGGAGGAAGGGAGCTGGCTGTTATGTCACTCCTGGAAGTACAGTATGTGGGTACTGCTGAAGACAGCATCTTGCCTACAGCAGTCTGTGTGACTGGATGTGACTGAGTGCATGTCCCAGGGATATGCATTCAGCCTCACTACTAGTGGAACCTGCAAAAGAGAAAGCAGCAGCCGTGTCCATTGGTCTGGGATGGAGACCTGTGGGTTTCAGGACAACCCAGGCTGGGAACAAGCAGTTGGGCAGGAGGAATCGCCAGGCTCTGGAGCTGTTGGGGGCAAAGGCCATTCCTAACAGTCCTTAACAGCTTGCTTAAGCTGATGCCTTCAATCCTGCAGTCATAACAACATTGCTTAAGTACTGTCACGGTCTTCTTACATGCCCCATACTACGCCTTCCATTTTTAAAAAACCTAATCCATACTGAGAGGAGCTCACTGCTCCCTGTAACATCGCTGAGGATTTGGATGATAACACTAAAGCAAACCATCTTATTTATCTCAGACAAAACACAGAGGTAAGTCAAGGTAAGCTACAAGTTGAAGAAGCTCACACTTTGATCAGCCATCTAGTTATTGAACTGTTACATGTATTGACCTAAGTTGGGAGAAAAATTTAGTGAGGAAGAGGTAGGGCAGCTAGCAAGTGCTAGGGTTAACATTCTTCTCCAGATTTTCTATCTGTCCATCAACTACATTTTGCAAGCCCTGCATAACTTTCAATCATCTGTCTTAGCAATTACATATCTGAATGACTACATATGTGCTTTGAAAGTACATAACAAGACAAAAGGTTAAATCTTAAGTTCAAGCAACAGGAAGTTGTCATCAGTTCAAATGGGATCAGAATGTTATATGTGATTCAATTTTTTTTTTTCTTGTCAGTAATGCCCGATGTGTGGCTTGCTGCCTTTTCAAAATAACTGCTACTAGGGTTTATTATTTATAAGCTTAGGAGTCTTTGGAGGCTGTCCATTTCAAACCCTAAGAGATCCATTCTTGTTATTCATTTTTAAACATTCATGCTTCAGCATTAAATTGGCTTATTAAAGAATACAATGATAATTGCTGTGGAACTTAAAAATGCTGATCTTTTCATAACCCTGAAAAGTAAAAGACTCATTTTAATGTACCCTAAGGAATTATGGAACTTAAATTATTATTTCTATAGTGACAAAAGAATGCTTTATGTTTACAAATTTAGCATAAACTTCTACAGAGAGCCTAATTTGTAAATGTCTACTTACCTCCAGTAGCTTTCTTCTTCATTTTGAGGTCACAGAACTATTACAGCAAATTCTTCAGAGTTACTGCACACTGTATGTAAAATAAAATTACAGTCTTACAATTTGGATGTTGGAATTTGTTCATTACTGACAGAAGGAGAATGCCTTTAGTGAATCTAAATTCCTGGAATTGCCTCCTTTAAAATCAGAGTGATTTTTTATGTGACTAAAGGCAGCTAGAACTGGCAAGAATTTGCAGAAGTGAGCCCAGAATACTACAGTTTTCTATTCTACTGTTTGGCATGTGGGGAAAAATTCTGTCATTCCATGGAAACTGGCAGATCTAATCATATGTGAAATTTCATATGGTTTTGCTTATCAACAAAACAGATGAGCTATATGATTTTTCCAAGCTGATATTTTATTTGAGAGAGTGACAACTTTGACCAGACAGAATGAGTCAAAAGGAAATACTTGAACAAAAAGTTGAATAAATATGTTTATAAGTAGTCCTGTGTAAAGTTTCTACCATTTTTAACTTATGAAAATGGTTCAGCCATGAGGTTATTAGCAGCACGTAATCCACAGGCACAATGGCACCTATAAGCTCATTCATCGATCAGCACTGTGCTAAACAAACAAACAAACAAACAACAAAAAAAAAGCAGTCCATATCTCAAAGGAAGTATTTGTTTCTTAAACCTTAAGTACATTATTTTTTTCTCACCACTTTATACCTTTGATTTTCCTAAAAAGTTCCATTAAAAAAAAAAAAAGTAAATAAAGAAGAACTCTACATTGCCTTTAGTTCACCACGCTTTGGTGACTGCAGAGAACAACCCCTTTTCCTCCTCAAGACACATCTGTGTACATTCCCCACAAGAATGGAATATATCTGTAGTTCCCCTGAACTCTCCCTACATTTTCACTTTCTCCTACAGTGCAATGACTATCCTGAGAAGCTAATCCTCATATTAATATTAGTTCAAAGATGTATCATAGAATCATACAATGGCTTGGGTTGGAAGGGACCGGTAATATATTTTCATGCTCAGCAAGCTGACTGCAGTTAAGTATAGTGTGATCACAGAGAAAAATATTTTCTTTGAATATCCTTTTAACCTAGGGTTGTCATATGCTTCTGTACACTAAAAGCCTTACTTTGGCTTGCTTCCAGACTTCCTTTGAAACAAAGCCTGAGCTCTCTGTAGAAGGTTATTTTTCTGTGTTAGCGTGCATATTCAAATTATTGGAAACAGGGCTGGTAAGTTCCTCACTTCCATAGAGGAACCAGGAAAACTCCTGTGCCAGTTTTTATCAAAGTAATTCTAAAATGCTAACTGGTAGAATGATATTCTGGGGTATATGGTGAAAGGCTCACTTTGCCCGATATCCCCAGAGAAATAGTCTGCTTAAGAGTGATGATAAGGTCCTCATCCAAAGCAACCTTAAGGCAAAGCAAACACTAAAGTCCACTAAATGTATGCAGTACAAAGCAGAATATGTTAAAAATAGGAGCAAGTAAAATAAGATTTTATTACAGGGAGAACAAGGACTTAATAATATTACTAGCTCAGTATGAGCTCTCACTCTTCTCCTTAGCCTCCCCTGCTTCTATTTGCCATGACTCAGTTTTTTTGTCCCAAGACTTTAAGGGTTTCACACAGCATAGTACTGAACAGATTGCCTGGCTGAAGATAAATCATAAACTTTAGTATATATAAATACTAAAGACGCTGTACTGAATTAATGCCTGCTATAGGTGAACAGCAGTATAGCTTTTACAGAATTGGGAATAAATAAAATGTACTTTATATTAATAATCAGTGAATGTGGAGATTTCAATAAATAAAAATTAATGACTAAATCCTAACATTCAGATAAAACTAGAAGCTTTACAGATAAAGCTAGCCTGTATTACCAAACACTTGGGTTTATAACATAATTAGCATATACTTTACAATAATCATCAGATAGTCTTTGTTGTCAGGCCTCTGAATAGAGAACCAACATCTTTTGAGCAGGCCATAGTAAGTCCTTTCCCCTTCCGTTACAAACCAGAATTGCAGCCTTTGGGCACAATTACATCATGCAGTGAGGTGCTGTAATCTGAACTCTGAGATACAGCTAACAAAAAACAAACAACAATAAAAAGCAGGTAGAGTCCTACTGCCTTGGATAAAACATCACTTTTATATTTCTTTTTGCAGAGGCAGTATTTTCTCCAGATGGCATGATGCAAGTTAAGCAGGTAATAAAATGTCTGACATCGCAATGTGTAGACAGAACAAACCACTTTTTGCACAGTCAGCTATTAGATGAAGGGCTCTTTTGAAAACTAATAGTCCTACCTTCCACATGCTGGTACCAAACTAGCCTTTTGCCTGAGGAATCTGCATCCTAAAGGAAGTGCAAGATAAATCACTCCTTACGGCTGTCCTCACATTTTGAAATCCAGTGCTTATCCATATTCATCCAATGAGAGTCATCTTTCAGCATGGCTCAGCGTGATTGACAAAATCCTTATAAACCCATGTGATTAAGCTGGACATGAAGTGAACAGTTCTCAGGGAAGATCTTTATGGTCCACTGCTGTCCACTTGCTATTTCCTAACTATTTGATGTTAAATTAGATTTGGGGCAAGCGTATTAAGTCCAAGTATCTCTGACAGCAAAGCCTAGCAATTCAGAGCATACAATTATCAAAATAATTAAACTACATGCATTAAACATAAATTCTTAGATTTTCAGGAAAACTACGTTAACCTAGAATGACCATTTTTAAATCATTATGAAAAAATTGAGTCCCCACATCAAGGCTACTTGATGTTCTCTCTGTAAAGCCTCCTACTTTCTCTGTTCTCAGTACTTCAACTTCAAACGGAGCCACTGTTAACAATCATTACAAGTACTCCAGATGAACAGCTTTTGCAGTTAAAGTCAAACTGAGCATAATGAAATCTCCCATAGTTCACTGGGGGAAAAAAATGCAAACAGAATACGACTTGCTTTCCTTTCCCTGAATATTATAATGAAAAAACAGTTACAAAAATTTGTCATTCTTCAGCAATTCTTGTCTTCTCCCTGCAGATATTTTTCAAGAATATCTACTAAAGATGTTATCCTTCTTCAACATTTTTCTTCCACCTTCACCCTTCATTGATGCCTTTAGTTCACAAGAAAGATGAAATTTAACTTAGGACGACCTAAATGATTGCAAACGTTTTGCTCTGAAAGATAATCAAACCTGCAATTCATAGTGTTTAAAACTACGCTGATCTTTTAGCTAGGTATGAAAATAAACCACAATGGCTTGACAGTATCTGATCCAGCAGATCCTGGAGCTGATTCTCCCATGGACCACAAGAAATACTGAAATGATCACACTGAATGTCATTTCCTGTATGATTTTTTGAGATTCGTGACAGTATCACTGTGAAGGAAATTACTTCCTTTTCCAAAGTCCACTTAAAATGCTGCCAGGTTCCCATGCCTTTGTTAATTTATCTCTAAATTTTTGGTTGTAATTTTAGCCAGAATTGAATAACTTATGTCTTGTATTGAACAGGGCAGTCTTGTATGTGATGGCTTCATGAAAACTTCACCAAAAACTGCTTGGCTGCCTTCTAAATGAGACTGGGAGAAAATACATAGAAAATATTTTTAACTGGATATTTACAAATCTGCAACTCCTGTATACATATAAATTCTATGCACATTTGCTATAATATACCTGGGATATCAGTTCTGCAATGACTAATTTTGTTTAAACTCTGTGATAGCGTAGAAGAATAGGATACACACAAGTTGAAAAATATTAAGAGTCATCTGTTCGGCGCAAAATTGTAAAATACCATTTAAAGTAAAAAACAGTTCACAAAGAGTTTCTTTACATAACATAGATTTTGCAGACTAATACACAAATTCCCCATTATTAGCCAACCCACCTAGAAAAGAACGAGGATAATTTTGGGTGTTTTACACAAGATTCTGACAATCTTTCTCATACAAATGATTTATCTTCTGAAAGAAGACATGTCAGAAAAAGGACTGTTCAATCATATTGAATTAAGAATCTGAAAAATAATCAAGTCTGCTCACATTAAAGCATGACAATCAGACTTCAGGCTTGGCTCCATGCTCGTTGCAAATTAAAAGGGTTTGGTAATGTCCCCTAGAGTTTTGGGTAGCAAAAGGAATTTGGAATGAGTAAATCATTTATGCTATTTAATTATGTATATGAAAATCTGGTCCCATTGTAATTAATAGGTAAATTCTCAGTTATTCCAGGAATGTGGGCAGGAGCTCCATTTCAGAGGGCAGAAGTCATAACCTTCACAGAAGCGAGATACAGACAGCGAACCTCATCTCCACAGCCACTAGAAATGCTCACAGATTCCTTTTAGAAAGGCTCCAGCTATATTTATATCTAACTACATGTCTCTGAAGGCTGTAGACTCATTCTTACTCACGTAGAAAGCAAACACACGTCTTAAATCACATTAAATAAAACAATTTAGGCTGGACGAGACCTTCAGTGGTCACCTAGTCCAAGATCCTAGTCCAAGATCCTGCTCATTGCAGGGTTAACTCCAACATTCAATCAGGAATACAATTTCCATTAATTTTTCTACAGGATGCAAAGGAAGACAAAAGAAAGATTGCTATTTCAACTTAAAAACAGTTTAGAGAGTGCTGAAATGATCCAGTTGTGTGCTGTACAAGACACATGTGAGTCATCAAAAATATTACCAAATTGCTAGTATGAAGTATTGCACATTAAACGTAAACTTGTAGTGGGATGGCTGCTCCTGACCTGACAGAGTTTGTGGAAATTATCCAGCCTTACATCTGCACCAGCTCATCCAGAGTACACTTGTGAAAGTCATCCCATGTCTGGTGCCCTTATTATCTCAGGCATCACCATGGAGAACTGAATTTTGTCGCTTAACAGTATCAACTTTTGCCATGCATAAATAATGCACTAAAGGTACGGTGTGGTGTGTCTGGGGAACTTCAAAACGACTCAGCCACATTTGTTCCATTCACTACACTGAGCTTGTGCAATCTAAATTTTATCCAAGAAGCTGCACACTGGAGAGCAGCATTCTCCCTTCAGTATCAGTCTCTCCAACACCTTTTTATCAAAACAGCTGGAAATTCTTGCCTTAAATAAACATTAAGCCGTTATGTTTGACTAAATAATGAACTTAAATCATAAATTTAAAATAATAGCTTTGATAGAAAAGTACTATTTATTCACAAACATACGACTGCTCCACCAAAGAATAAACATACTCATGGACAGAAAAGATCATTGTTGTCTGTGTGCACTGCATAAATAACTAATCATATTTAACTCCAATTTCTGTGTCAAGCCTATAACTTCTCCTGAAGTTAGATATTCCAGAAAGATAGTATTGATTTTAAAAAAGAGACAACTCAGCTCTTAGGAGGCACTTAAAGAATTAATTCTTCTCACTATTAAAAATGTAACCAATTTCAATTGTTATTTTTTGTTTAAATATTTTGATTTCCAGTACATTTTGGTGCATGAAGACAGCTTCTACGGTTTGATTCTGCTCAGGCAGCAACATTCACAGAGCTCTTCTCAGTCAGCATACATAATACTGATTTGATTTCGTGTAGCACTTTTCATTCAAAGGTCTCAAAAAACCCTCATGAGTATTTATGACTGATAAGCCTCACAAAGATATGCCTTCATTTTGTAGAAAGGCAAACTGAGGGAAAAGACACTAGAGACCATATTTTCTGAAGGAATAAGACCAATACATGAATGAGGTGGCTTTGCACTTTCAGGAAGGCAGAATCAGGCAAGCCATCCAAAGACATAGCACACCTCTGCTAAAGACAAGAACAAGACCCTCATCATCTGATTCTTACAACTCTGTTTCTAGAGTGAGACCACTATGACTTGAACACATTATTTCTATATACGGCTATATAAGGTTTAGGTATACAGCTCCACATTTAAAAGAGCTCAGAAATGCACTACAAATTTAATACTGGTGGTTGAATTACATTAACAGTACAAACTGTTCAGCACGGGAGTGCAACAGCTTTTATCCTGCTTAAACAACTGTTTTTTTCTAAAGCTATTTCCTACAAGACCACACTTTGGGCCTATTGAATCCCAACCACCAAACTCACAGCCAGCACAAATTCACCTTGGCAGCTGCCGAAATTCTTACCTATGGCAGAGACAATGAAGACCTCAGCCACTGCCTAGTGACACTGTGGGAATGGACGTGTGCACACCCTGTCACCTCTTTTCACATCCAAACTGGGGAGGAAGGGTTTTTTTCTGGTTCACTGAACACTACTGAGCAGATAAAATGACTTAATAGGTTTACTCCAAAATGCAGCTAATAGCTATCAGAGCACATTCTGAGAGAAGCCTTGTTAGCACAGACCTCTTACCCTCACAGCATTATAGCATGCAAAGCAGCAGGTCATGTCATAGAGAGGCAGAAAATTCCAGTGATTCTGTCCCAGCGGATGGAACTGCAGAACCAGAAGAAGGAAAGTACATTATCAGCACGTTTCTACAATCCCTCCTACAACTCTAAGCTTATTGCTTAAGCTGACTGGGATCTAAAGGTTACTGAGATTTTTCTACTATTTTTGAAGTGGGGGATGTCGGCTTTCATGAATGGGCAGCTTTTTGCCAAACGAACATCTGACCTTCTGAGATTTAGTGGCCCCAGACAGTCTTTCATATCAGTGTTAAGGCACTTCTAAAAGTTCTCTAAAAAGTATTTGTCCTGGACCGTATGAGAAATCTTCTCCATTACCGCAAGTAAGAAAATCAAACATCTATTTCATACCTTGATTAATTTACTTAACCATTCATAATATTCTATTATAATCAAAGAAGGTAGACGGAAATAATCTTTACTGCTCTTCTAACCAGGCATGTTAGATACATCATTTAGAAATTTGAAAGACAGATGTTTCAAAATCCAGCTGATAAAAGCATAAGTTTATGAATATTAAAACAACAACAAAAATATCACTGTAGCACAGCTTAGATAAACTAGCAAGTCATCTTTCCAGAAATACATTCCAGAAGGCTTTAGGGGTCTCAAGATGGCAACTGATTAGTGGAAACTGATTCTCATGGCTTTGAACTAAAACCCTTTTAGCTCCAGAGAGCTGTTTTGCCTTACTTGTGTCATGAAGCCATGACTCACAGAAAGCATATTTGACATTTTTGGGCCATGTAAGAACCAGTATACTGTATTTACTAGGACCATGAGTAACTAACACACTGAATTAAATCCTAAACTTGTCAAAATATATGGGAATTCTGTCTTTCATTTCAGATGGTTGGGATCTCACCACACCACCCCAGCAACTGCAACCAAACAAGAATTCAGTCCTTCTATGGAGTCCTAGAGATCGCAGCAGGAAAAGACAATTATTAACTTGCATCATCCAGTTCTCAGTGTGTTATCCAGCCTTCCAACATTTTTGTTACTTGGTACACTAACACTCCGTTAAAATTAAAGATTTAGACTGATGGAAATGTGAGCAATGATAGCAGAAAAACCATTTTCTTATGTCTTTACTGACTGGTGTAAGTTATATAGCTTTATAAATCAACTTTGCAGGAGTCATCCAGGAGGCCAGCATTTATTTACCTAAGCATTTTCTTCTCTTAGTCGCAAAAGAACAAAAAGGAAGAAGTGAAGCAAAAGAGAAGGAGATGGACCTCTTATTATATACATAGAGGACAGAGCATTGTAGGGACATGGAAAACCTCAAGTCTTCAAAGGATTATTTCAGAGAGGAACAAAGTCAGCTATTATCAAACATTTCATGTAACGACATGCTTACAAGACTCTTACATGCTGTAATATACACCAGTGTCTTGTCTGTATCTACACAATATGGGGGATGGTTTGGGTTCACATCATAAAGTAGAGCCACAGCATGAAGATGACAAAGTAGGTTTGTAATCCTCTACACGACATAAATCCACTACCTAATTTATTTTTATTTCTTACAAAACAAGGAGAAACAGTTCCCTAAACCCCCCACTCTCCTCATAAGACAGTATATATACATAAAAGCCACTTTTTCTTGAGAAAAACAGAAAATACCATCAGATGAGCCAGAGTAGTCACAGTAAACTCAGACACATTCCAATTATGCAATACTAGCTTGGCTACATAGTCATGTTTTCTTTCGTGCTCCCTGTTCATGAGCTATTCAGACAGAATAGAGATTTGCTGCACTATAACTATGTCAGCTAGTCTTAGCCAAAACAAACAAAACCCATACTGAGAAGGAGCAATTTAAAAAGTTTTACAATAAAGTATACCAAAAACTAAAACACAAGCCAAATACAAGATGTTTAACACAAGCCATTTATCAGCTTCAATTTTATCATTTTCCCAAAGCTAAAACATGAAGTCATACTATCTTCAGGGGTTCGATGAAATCCAGGATTGTTTCTTTGTCTGTTTCTCAGACTTCTGCTGTGGCTCATATTTTTTGTTTTTACAGTTTGATCATAATGACTAATAGTCACAGAAGCAGACCAGACCTCTTTCCTGGGGCCTTTTTTACTGCCGCATGTCAAAATCTTTGCTGTCACTGCTGAAGACCTGAGTGTCACCCCACCACATCTTTCTCTTCTAAATTGCTAACCATGGCGAGTGACAACACTTGGTTTCATCAAGGGATTGACTAAAAGAAAGAAAAGAGAAACAGCTGTATGATATTAATGCCACATGCATTTCCAGCCACATGACATGGTAAGACCCACTTCTCATAATTACAATTATTCAAATAAGTCTTCCTGCTACTTGTCAACAACATCATTTGCAAATATGTGGGCTTACCCCTAGAAAATAACTAATGTCTGTAGCTGCTGCTATAGTACTGGCCTATCTTCACCTACATCTACAATTCTGTCCTCATAGCATCATTATATTCACAGTCCTGAAGTTGTCAAAGAATGAACTGTGTCTGACTCCATAAGTTTTTTAAGTAAGGCAAAGAAAGTGTAATAGACTGTGCCAGTTTCTGTGAGCACGGAGCCTCTAAATCTGGGCAACTGGATCTAATCCATGCAGTTAGGCACAACACAGCAACAAGATTATTAATATAAAACAATTTATGAATCTGTACAACAAACATTACTCAGACCTCCAAGAACCAAGTCTAAACTAAAAAAAAAAAAAAAAAAAAAAGAAAGCCACTAAGTAATAGAAGGATTTCAGCCACGTGCTCTTGGGAATATGGGTATTCCCAGAGTCTCACTGTTGAAGGGCAGCATCCTCAGCTAATTCCAGAACAAATGACTCATCAGGAAAATTCTCTGAACCAAACTTTCCACAACATCAGTGCACCCCGGCTCTGGTTTTACCAGTCTCTCTCCCCATCTGATTTCACAGCTTGCTCTACTGGAGCTCTCTCCTTTTCTTTTTCCTCATCTTCCCCACTTTCCCCAGTAGATGCTTCTTCAACTGCAAAGGAAGAATTACTGGATTGGGAAATAAAGCTTAGAACTGAACTCTGAAGTCCATCATCTCAACAATAAGGTTTAACACATTTAACCTGTGGCTGATGCTGATACTAGCTTCTCACTGAATGTTAAGCAATGTGTTAGGCTGTTTCCAAAGCACTCGATATTTTGGGCTGAAAATATCCTCCTTAGCTCAAATCTGAAAACCATGCATGACAAGCTTTATTCAAAACACTGTACCGTAACAATTAGAATAATCTCGTACTAGGCCTAAATCTTGTAAGCAAGGACTGCAGATCATCTTCTGATCCAGGTGCTCCCGTTGGACTTTGCCTTCCCTAACACAGGGTAAACATCTAGTACCATGTACACTGACAAAAAATGGCCATAAAAACAAAGGTTGAGTATTCTCAAAATTCTTTGGAGAAGGCAAGAAAAGTAATGAACTTCACATGTCACAAAGTCATGCCACAAAGCACAATAATAAAAAATCTGAATGCTTTAAAGGTAATGTAAGAATACCCTGGTGAAAACGTTAAAGGAAAGCTATTCCATCTGGGCTCAGCCTCCCATAATGTAATCCTGACTCTGTGACAACTGCACTTCTTTTATGGGAATTATATAATGTATACAACGACATCTAATCATAATCTCCAGGTTTCACAAGAAAAAAAGTTCTGAATAAAAAATGTCACTATATTAAGAAGTAAGATAAAAAGGAACCTCAGTCTTAGCTATAACCCATTCTCCATTACCATATTTCAACTCTACAGCCAGAGGACAATGAAAAATTACAAAATGGAGTTCTGCAGAACTCAACACTGTTTGTTCTTAACAAATAAATGCTTCTCTCTGTAATTTCATTGGTAGGTGTATTGTTTGCAAACTTGATTTGGAAAACAGTGACTTGTGTCTTTCTAATATTTTATAGCCTATTGAACTACGTTCCAGCAGCATATGTAGGACCTGGCAGTTGTTCCTCCATGGGCACTAGCAAATGAGGCCATGTCCTAGGAGAATAAAATTGAATTAGAAAAAGAATGGAAATAAATTCAGAATAGGAGTCTGCAAAGTAATTTGGAAATAAATTTCTTCCTGGCAAAGAACAAACAAATACTTTGCACGGGTTCTAAGAAGGATCTGGGGAAAGCACTTAGGCACTGAATTAACACTAAGCGATTCTACTGTTCTAGACGTCTGTGAACTGTCTGCTAAGCCTCTGAATGTCATTATTATTAATGCTCCTTGGTCATTTTTTTACCAGGGTACTACTACAATGCCAATTATTGTGACATAAAGGAACTGTCAGTAAGAACTGACAGTAAGAAATGTATTTCGTGTGGAAGTTTGAACTTGTTTAGCAAATTTCTCATAATCCATTTGGGAGTGTGGTGCCCCAAGATGTTCCATCAATTCTAAGTATTTCGTATGTCCAAATGTAATGCAAATAACCAGATCACTCCAACTGTCCTCATGGCCAGAGAGTGGGCCTATGCCTCAGTAGTTTTCTAATACAGACCTAGCAAAAACGTGCTGGAAACTAAAATCTGTGCAAGTATGGTAGCTAAGCACCACCTTGAATAAACACTACTTAACTATCCACCATTTTGAAGAAAGTCCCCATTGTTCTTATTGTGCTCATTAGTCTTCTATGAGACAGCAACAAATTACACAGATTTGCATGAGGGCAACCTTGGGGTTCAAGGTATTTGATTGCAAAAGGAAACAACACCTCACCTAACTTGCAAAACTGGAGTAAAATGCCCTGGCTTAGTAGTTCCTATCTTGGTAAACATACTGTACTCCCTGGCTACTTTCTTTTAATCACAGAATATCCAAGTTGGAAGGGACCTACACTGAGGAGCTGAACATCAAGTTCAACTCCTGGCGCCACACAGGACCATACAAAATTCAAACCCTATGTCTGAGAGCATTTTCCAAACACTCCTTGAACTCCAGCACTTGGGGCCATGACTGGCGCTCTGGTCAGCCTGTTCCAGTGCCCGACCACCTTCTGGTGAAGCACCTTTTCCAAACTCCCACCCTGACCCTCCCCTAACACAGCTCCATGCCATTCCCTCAGGTCCTGTCACTGCCACCAGAGAGCAGAGATCAGCACTGCCCCTCCACTCCCCTCATGGGGAGCTGTAGGCCACCATGAGGCCCCTAAGCCTCCTCTGTTCTGGGCTGAACAAACCAAGGGACCTCAGCCACTCCTAACATTTCTTGCCCTCTAGATCCTTCACCATCTTCAGTTTGAATAGATTAACTTACAATGTATCTTCTGCAAGAACAGTTTATTGTCATTTCTATAAATCAATATATTTTGATACACAATGAAGAAAAATGTAAGCCATTTAAAATGCTTCTTCAAGATACAGTTTCTTCATTTTCAGTTCGTATTTCAGAGTCAACAGACAGGAATGCATCAGAAAAGAAACACCACCATATATTTTGTTTATAATATTCTATTTATTATTTGAGCCTATTTCCATCCATATAATTGAATCTAGCAAAATTCACCTTTAAATATGCTACTTATTATCTCATAATTTTTTTCTGCCTTCATTTTTTCCTTCGATTTTTCTTTTGACATTCACTTTTTCTCTTCTGTCCCTTCTATTTTTTTCCTCCTTAATTCACCCCTTGCCTTATTCCTTATTCCTACAGTAATATAGTCATACCTCAGGTGAAACAAGTCAGCTGTTAAATACACTGTCATACAGGTCTTTTTCAACCTAAATGATTCCATAATTTATAGCACAAAGTAGACATCTGCCAATCTCACACATGGTATCAGGTTTATTCAGTTGAAACAACCCTACCATGACACCCACGTCTCCAGGACAGTATGGTTCCTTAATGCATATCTTATTCCAGGACCAGAAAGTAGCCTGACACCTTATATGCTATGTGTGTGTGGCACAAGATGATGCAAAAAAAGCTATGGCAGCCAAGTTGTGCACACCTTGCCAGTTCTAAGGAACGCTACCTTAGGAAAGCTTCTTTGCTGCAGTAGAGTGCTGCCCCAACACACGGAGCTACTCTCTTCCCTCTTCAGAAAGTAATACATCAAACATACATCTCCCTGCAGTGCCAATACATGCTGAATTTCATATCTGAGCAAGAGAGAAAGACAGATTGTATCTGTGCATGTATCCCTGCAGAGGCAGGAACATACAGAAAAAAAATCCGTTAACTGGATCAAGTCAACTGCTAGGCTAGTGATTCCATGATCATCTCCTCAACTTGTATGAAGATAAAACCTTGCAGATACAAAGTAAATTCTTTATTATGAGTTTTCCAGTACACAGAAGAAGAGTATGACATTCTAGCATCTCTGAAAGCTATTCATTTACCTACTGTTTCTCACACACTGAATTCTAATAAATCATAAATAGATGGTTTTCAGTAATGGCTTATCAAAATTGATTGGTATTTCTTGTTTGTTTTATATTACAACATACCTTTTTGCCTTCGTTATTTTGAATTACATGAAGGAGAGAAAAAATACAAGAGCTCTGAATGGCAATTTTACGCATGCAACTAGATGGATGGGCAAGTTATGGTACAAGTAACAGCACTTTTTTTTTTTTCAATTCAATACATAGCAAAATGTAAGCAGTAAAATTAATTAGATACAAATTTGTTCTTCAACAATAGGCTGCTGATTACAGATAAGCACGACCATTTATTCAGACACACTCAGAAGGAAAATCTTAAAACAAGAATCAATTTCTATTGCTGTTATCACTATTGCACCAAATTCATCAAGACTAAGTCAAGGTTCTTAACTGCCTCTTAATTAATCTGCTTTGATGGTGATTTAAGTTCAAAAAAAAAAGAATCAAAATGATCTTTGGAATTCCCCCTTCCCCACTAGTGTAGAAGTTGTGTGACCATCATTGCAAATCACTAAACCACTTGTTTCAATTTCATATCTGCTCCCTGAGCTGATGCCACAGATCCCATTTGATAAGCCAAAGGCATCAAAGTGGAAACCTCTCCTACTCTGAGTTGAAGAATTAAAAGCTGCTAACCAATTCATACTAGTCATAGTCTGTTAGTGCCCAACTGCATCAATCTTTCATTGAAAATGACCTTCCTATTTCACAGCCCGAGTGAATTATGGAAATACACAGTTTCAACATGCTCAAATACTAACGCTTTTTACTCATGGGTTTTCAAACGACATTGCTGGGATGCCCACTCCAACAGACTTTGTGAAGCAGCTAAAAAGAAAAATAATAAAGTCATAAAAGGAGAATTTTCTTCTCGAGTTCTTTGCCTTTAAACTAGTGGCAATGAAAATAACTTAAAATACGTTGTCCATCTCTTGTGATTTTTAAGATCTGCTTGGTTAGAGCATGCATCTGAAGTTGAAACAATCAAATCCTCATTCCTCGGAGGAAGCAAGAGTATCATTGTGAAGCTCAGTAGGATAGAAATAAAACAAAAATGTAGAAAAAATGCCCTTTGTTTCTACTTAAATTAATTGGAGGAAAATAAAAAGAATAATTAAGTACAACTCCAGTGGGATACAAATAATGAGATGTTTCTCAAAACGGACATCATAGAGTGAAGTGACAACTGCCTAACATTCCTCTTAACAATTCTCAGCGGCTGTGCACCAAAAGGCAGTTCTTGGCTTCATTTCCCACTTGTCTGTTTTGGCATTACCTTCCCTGAAATGTCTGCCGGATGACTGCATCTCATTGAAGACGACATGATCCTCAGGTGCCCAGTTTTGGTTAGGTGGCTCTGCACTTCTCTGGCACATTTTTTTTAGTTACAACAAACCTTCCCAGCATGAAACAGGGAAAAATAGAGAAGATAACTTAAAAAAATCATCCTTCCTTTTCATGTCTTCTGCTTATTGAATTATTTTCAAAAAGAACCAAATGTTCTTTGTAATATTTCTATCACCAGAAGATCAAAATAAGAATACTGAGTGATACAAACATGCTCTGTCTGTACTGTAGATAAAAGGTTACAAGCAGCTCTTTGTTACAAGATATACATCTCATTTGGCTGGCTGTGCAAAAATAAATAAATAAATAAATAATGATTTTTAAGGAAAAGTAGCCAAGTAAAAACATGAAGTTTAAAATCACTGATCCTGCAATAAAGTTCTGGTAGGATAATGTAGTTACATCTATACTAGGAGATCAGTATAGCCTGAATATTTCAGTACTGTGTTCAGCCATCAGGTCTACCTGATCTGCTCCTGCCAGGGTACACTGAGATGAGAAGGGACTACAAACATAGTGATACTGCAGGTACTGAACTGTGTGTCATATGGAAATGGTTGGAGGTGGAATAGAAGAACAAACTCTTGCTGTACAGTCAGACTGTAGTCCCAACAAGGAAATTGAGAACAATGCTTATTCTCACAAACTCCACAAAATGAAGACTACTAAAACTAGTGGGTAGGGTAACAGCTGTGCCAAACATCTGTTCAGCCGTTTCATTCACTAGCACTGTCAGCATTTCACCTCTCCGTGCAATCTACAATCCACTTATTAAGAACCTAATTACCCATAGATTGTGTGGGTGATGTGTTAGTCAGTAAGAGAAGAAAGTAGAAATTTTTCCTTACTTTATTCTTGTTTTAAAACAAAAGCACTACCTCAATGCCTTCAATTTCTGGTGGACTAAGAAAGTGAACACATTTTAAAATAAAGAGATGCAGATGAACCTTCTAAGATTTCCAATTATTACATTATTGATTACTATTTGTTACTATTTGAGGAACATAAGGCAGTCGCAGTGCAGGAAGCAGCACAAAGATTCTGCTGGTAAACACATACTGGGAAGAATCTCCCTAAATCCTCACAGCAATGGCATATTTGGGAAGTCTTCCCACATCCATCAGATCGCAGCATCACAAATCTTAACTACAAGGTTTCTGCAGAACAGATTCAAGTCTGACCTTACACACTGGAGAGAGATTTGCAATTTTCTCGTTGTTCCAGTGCCACGAGATCAAACACCTGTAGACAAAAGTAATTTATCTGTTCACAAAGCATAATGGCACCAAGTCAAGTGTACACATCATCACTACATCTCTACTACTACCGTAGACAAGACTGACAGTGTTCTGTAAAAAAACAGGAAGCTATTCATGACAGCAGCTCATAGGTTTCATACTTTTTATATCATACCTTCACCTGGTTTCAATGATTCTACTGGGAGTCTTCACTGATCTTCATCATTTCAGTTTTTTGGCTCGTAAAATATACTGAACAAGCCATGAGAAGTACCAGTCTCCTCCTGCTATTCCACACATACATTCTAGTTCCTAACTAATTTTCACTTTTTATTTCCTCCTTTTGTTCCCACAGAGGTATGAGTCAATCAAGATCACATAACCCACAAGATGCGGTCGATGTGAATACTTGCATACGGCACAGGTGTTTTGTGTCATATGCCTACCACTCAAGCAAATGGAAGCAGAACACATTACAATACAGCTTGGTCCAGGAAAGGTCCAGTAATGCTGCTAAGCCAGTGAAGAGTTTCATTGAAGTTATTGGCTTATTGCTCTCTGAATGAACTCACACCACAGGTAGTCATTAGATTGGGAGCTTGATACTACTCACCAGTTTGAGGGTCAGCATACATTGCAGTGCTTCGTCAGAGCAGAGCTCGCTCAGTCCATACTTGACAGGATTAAATTCAGACAGCCCACCACTTATAATCTGATTATAGAGCTTCCATAAAAATGAATTCTGTTGCAATTCCAGAGAGACAGATTGGGCAGAACTGTTTCTATACAAGGAATAAAATAATTATAGCGTGCTGAACTCCTGCATTATTATTCCTTTTCCAGCTTTCCTTTGGATCACTGTTGCAGCTCAACAAAGGAGCAACAAAGGAATAACAAACATGACTCTATGCTAACAAAATAAAAATTATATATGATTTTATTTGTTCAAATTGCTACTTACCTACCACATATCTTTTCCCACAAGGATGTTTTTATCTACGCTCGGGGCAAAAAATCTAATTGTAACTCATGTCTCAAATTACTAAAACTGTCTTTAAGTTATCTTCCAGCAAGTATTTTGCTAGAAGAACATTAAAATGTTCCAAACTCAAAAGACTCTTTGGTTTTATTACTTATATTCAGTGGAAATAAAATTTTCAGGTCTTTTTCCTACCTTCTACGAAGGAGTACAAAAACAATTCAAGGAGGAAATGCACTGTTTGCTCCTCTCTGGGCACTCCCTTGGATTCCCTCACAGATAGGAAGTACCACCTAGTTAAAGACGAGTAACAGAGCAGCTGCCAGTGTATTGATCCTGAAATTAGTGAGCCAGAGGATACACCACCTTTGGTAGCAGGATATATTGTCTTGAGTGATACGGCCCTCAGTCCCATAAGCACTCTAAGTACAGGTCCACCACATGACCACAGGTTATTCTGAAGCTCATATTATACAAAACGACACACTGGAAGAATACTTTTGCCTGAACTCTCTCGTCTTTGAAGAGGAAAAGCAGTTTTATCTTTTCTAACCGCTGTACGAAGCAGACATCATCAGTTAATGACAATCAATCAGTCCCAAGTGTCAATGGACATCACTCCCGCAATCTCAGCCCCATACTCGCTGAATTCAGCGCCAACACAACAATGGTTGCGGGCAAGGGGGGATCAAGAGACCCCTCTCCGCACCCCCAAGCTGCTCCTGGTACTTCTGCTTCAAAGCCTGCCCCATAGTGGCTTCTGGCTGCCCCGGGAGCGATTTATTCGAGCAGCGAGGTGCGCTCGCACCGAGGGAAGCGTGCAATCCCCCTCCCGTCCCCGCGCTTCGCCCTTCCAGCACTCAGCACACCACCATTTTTCCTCAAACAAAGCTGAAGAAAACCCGAACTTGGGCGACAATAACGGCGAACGGGGAACTTCCCAGGGGAGGGTGAGGGCAGCGGGTGAAACCCGGAGGCAGCTGCCGGGGCCGGGGCGCTGCAGGCGGTGGCAGCGCGCAAAGTATTCCGGAGCCAAAGCAGACAAAAGAGGGTGTAGCAGCTGCACGGGAGCGGCAGCCCCGGCGTGCCGCCGGCTCCGCGCGGGAGGAACAAAGTCTATTTCGGGGAGAAAAAAAAAAAAAATCCCCCCCGTGTGCCTCACCTCCCCTGCCCGCTTGGGCCCCCCCCCGCCTCCCAGGGCTCCGGGCGCGCCTCCAAGACCCCCCCGCGCCAGAGCTCGGCCGGGAGCCCGCACCCCGCGGAGACACCGGAGCTTCAAGTTTGGGGGCGCGGGGCACCCCTCGCACCCCCCAGCGCTTACCTGCGGGGAGGAGCCGGGCGTCCGCCGCTCTCACGGCGGGGAGCGCTGCGGGGCTGCGCGGCGCGGGGAGGAGGACATGGGGCCGCTCCGGCGAGGCGGCGGCTGGATCGGGCTCAGGCGGCGGCTCCCCTCGCCCGTCCCCATCCGCGGCGAGGCTCGGGCGGGGGCAGGCGGGCGGCGGGGCGGTCACTGCCGCCCGGAGAAGGACGCCCGCCGACCTGGGGCTGCGCGCCCCCCCGCCGCCGCCGCGCGGACAGCCAGAGGCGGCCGCCTGCCGCTCGCCCCGCGGAGACGCGCGGGTGCCATAGCAGCGGGGCCGGGGGCAGGGGCGTGGGCGGGCGGCGGCCACAAGAAAGTTTGCCGGCCCCGCGGCGAGGTGCTCGGCCGCCCCGCGCTAGTCCTCGCCGCAAAGTTTCACTCCGAGAGCCGCCGGCTGCGGGTCCGACTCCTCGGGGACGGCCCCTCCATCACCCACCGCTCCTCACGGGACGAGGAGGAGGAAAGAAGGGGAAGGCAGCACGCGGCGGGACGGCAGCGGGGCCGGGGCACAGCTTTTCCTTCTCCCCACGGAACACCGCAAGCACCCCTTAGGGAGCCAGCTCCCCTCTGCCGCCCGCCCCGCCGGGCGCGGGCTTTGTAGGGCGTACGGTTCCGCCCCGGCGGGCTGCGGGGCCGGGGCCGCGGCCGCGAGGGAGGAGCCGCGGGGCGGGGGCTCGGAAGTCGGGGCCGGGAGGTCCGCCGTGCTCGGGTGGGAGCGGGGGGAGGGCTGGGTGATTCAGCGCGGTGGGTTTTACTTCGGAGCTCAGAGGCGAGAGCACTTTTATGATTCAGCTCTTTTCATTATTTTTTTTTTCACGGTTATTTTGGGGTTTGGTGGTTGTCCGCCCACCCCTGGTGTTCAGCCCGGGACAGTTTGGCTGCCGGCTGCTCGCACCTCCCGGCCGCGCGAGGTATAGCCAGAGGATGGCGAGGAGAGGACTCCTACTTGCACAGGATTTTTCCCAGTGTGTACGTCGGGCATATGTCGTGGGAAAAAAAGCTGCACCTGTATTGAGTCGGTAGCTGGTTTTATTTGATTTTCAAAAATTGACTGGACCTCAAAGTTACCATTGCTTTTCATAATATTATTCTACATAATGCTTCTCCTAAAAAGACAGAAAGGTGTTGAACTTGGCATCTGCATATCTAAATTTACCCCAGGCTTGAGATAGGCAGTGACCTGGGAGCTCCTGTCCACCACGCAGTGGGACCTCTTGAGACCTCTACACTTGAGGTGCAGAGAGAGTGGTGGGTTCTCAGAGCTCACATTATGACGACTGTGCCTGATGGCTGCATCAAATATAGCCCCAGCTGTCACCCAGCCCTAGCAGGGAGACATCCAGCTCAGGACTAGCAAAGGACAGGGAAACGTTCATCAGAAGTTGGAAGCATTGCATTTCCAACTTCAGCGTCTTTTGATTCGAGGAGGAAGGAATAGCTTACAAGCATCAGGTTTCTGCTTGTTTGCTCAGATATTAGCAGATCTGTACTTTGGCTTGTCCATCATGTGTTGTGTTTGATGCCAGCAAGGGAGGGGACAGCCTGCAGACAGAAGTGTGCTCGGGTTCTCTGACTGCACTGCCTACCCCTGGGGGTGAGGGAAAGGATGATGCTTGTGCAGAGTCAGCGTCTCTGCATATATTCAGGTGTTGTTTTTTTGGTTTTTTTTTCACTAGAATTTATGGGAAATGTCACTGCGGAAGAGGTGTGGAAACTTCACTCTCCTGTGCTACCATTAGATCATGACATCTAGATGAAGGGCATGATGTGAACCAGCACCAGCTCCACCACAACTGCCTGGAAAGGCTGGGGCTGGTGATGCTGCAAGGAGGGAGATCTGCTCAGTTCTTGCTTTCTCTTTGTTTCTGTCAGATCTCTTTTTTCCAACCCTAGATAAAGTACGGCATCACCACAACTTCTCCATTCATATTTTCATGCTACAAGATGCTCCTCAGGTCCTTTGGAAGTGCTTAGATGATTTACACCCTCAAACAGCCCCTCTCCACAAAAAGTAAAAATTAATAGGAGTCCTGAGGCAGCATGATTGTGAGGACAGAGCAATGGACTGGGGCATAGGTGTCAGCAGTGCTATGAGGTGGAGAGCATCTCTGTGTCAGACAGAGATGGGTTAGACCCTTGTGGGGTACATGCACAAAACCCACGCTGCCACTGAACCACAAAGTCGTCTTTTTTCTACACTACCCATAGGTTATATGTACGAAAATTAATTAGACAGTTGTGATTTTAAAATGTGGACAACGTGCTTTGTGGGAGCTTGCTGTGGATGATGGCACAGCGAGATCTGCCCATCCCATTGACTGGGAGATATTTGACTTGTACGGCTTTGCTTCTTATCTGGATTGTTTCAATTCTTGCTTATTCCTTTCCCTACTTACAACAGTTTGATATTATCTGAAGAACACTGATTTAAGAGATTTACTCTTGATCTGCAATGGAAAAGGAAGAAGAGAATAAGCCCGCAGGCTCTTCACATCTCAGTCATCTGCAAATCTCTGGAGTCAGCCAATGTCAAAACCAATATTCCAGGCTTTAAAAGTCAACATGGATATTGCTCATCCCAGTAAAACAAACATGTTAATGCATTAATTATGATGGTGGTTGCTTCTGAGATTATAGCAAGAATCGGTAATTAACCTCATGAGTGAGATCCTCCCTTTTAATTCACTTAAAGGCATGGAATACTTCTATTTGAAAATTGGGATGTTAGCAGCATTATTCTAGTTTCCTTTCCAACCTGCGTCTTTCAGCTCATCAAATGATGTCATTCATTTGCTGCCATAAACAAGGCAGTGGGTGGGTTAAACGGTGAGCATATCTTCTGTAAACTAAATGCATTGAAGGAGAAGGCAGACGTTTACAGGATGTTTTTCAAAGATCCAGGCTCACTTCTACTAGAATTTGGTTAGAATTTGAGTCGCTGAACTGTCTTGTCCTTTAGGGTGATAAATGTGAATATGTGAGTTAGGATTGTGAATGTAACTGAAGGTTGAAAGGATCCCCGTGAACGGTGAAGAGCTGGAGTCAAATCTGGACCACTATGGGGAGAACAAACCTACTCGTTTTTGCCAAGACTTAGTGTAAGTAATACTGTGTATCAGTTACCTTACATAACTTACTTTCCACTTAATATTAAACTAAAGTATCCCTCTTAAGCTGTTATCCCTTACTTCTAATTAAGATACTTCTAATTAAGATAGACATACTGTCTATCATTTGTTCATACTCCGTTTTTTTTCAGTGTTATCGGTATGAATTCAGTCTCCATAAAATATCAAGTGTTCCGTGGTGATAATAAATATTAGTCCATAACCAATAATCGTGGGACTGCAAAATATGTCTAGATATCTGGCTAGCAACTGGTTTCTGTCTCTAAAAATACACAATCTAAGATCTTTAAAATGTATGTGGGCAAGAACTAAGTAGTGTCTTAATATTAAATGACAAGCCTATAACTTACAGTTAGATTGTATGGGCTGGTAAGCAAAATCCAGTCATAAAAAACCTGAATCATCCCAATGTTTTCCATCAGGAAATGGATTCAACAGTGTAGATACTTCTATAACAAACACACCCAAGTGATCTTGCATGTTTTTCTGTATCCCAGCTGTACTCCTTCCTCTTCATTCCATGTTCGTTTTGAAAATAGGGAACATAAAAATATTGTGATAAAATGGGAAGTCATTTATGCTAAATATGATCAATCTCTTTTGCTGGATAAAATAGAAAAAATGCAGTGTGTTTTGAGATGCAAAGGCCTGTTTAAGTAATTCTCGGTGGTAAATTGAAGCATATGCCTAGGTGAAGTGCATCATGTTGTGTACATAGAAACCTACACCCGTATTTGCCCATAGCATTCTTTCTTGTTGCCTTTGCATCATTTGCTACTTCACGTCCTTGTTTATATATTTACCAATTGGCTCAGGTGGCCAGGCAATCACAGTAATAGACACACTTGTAATCTGCAGTAAATACTGTACCCTGGGGTATTATCACATGGACTCAAGCCCTGATCCAGTATCCAGCACTCAAGAGACTTCATTGGCCTCAACACATTTTTCACTGGATCTTCACTTGCACGGGAATTTAAAACAAACTTACAGTGTTCAAATTTGAGTGACATACGTGGGTAGCATGAACAAGAGGCAGCACTTCCTGCTGGTGTTGAATGCCCTAAGCCACCACATGGTTTTGAACCACAAAAGGCAAAGTCATTTTTGGAAACATCTGCTTTTGCTCAGGTGAATGAATAATGAAGCTTGTGTTTCACTAATTTCAATGTTATGTTGGAACATACAAATATAAAAAATACAGGATTTTTAAATAGCACAATAAATTCTAAAAGAGAAAATCATTTTGCAACAATATGCTGTTAAAAGTCATGATATCTTACTATAGACACCACTGAACTTCGGACTGGGATCAAGAACTTCTCATCTTCTGGACTTTCTGTGTGGCCCAGGAGACGTCACTTGACCTCTCTGTAGGGAGGACTTAACTACATCTAGAGCTTTCTTGAACTAATGTCTTTGTCTTATCAACCTTATAAATATTTAAAGGACAGGTATCATGAGGATAGAGCCAGGCTCTTTTCAGTGGTGCCCAGCAACAGAACAAGGGGTAATGGGCACAAACTGAAACACTGGAAGATCCATCTGAAAATGAAGAAGAACTTCTTTACTTTGAAGGTGACAAAGCACTGGAACAGGCTGCCCAGAATGGTTGGGGAGTCTCCTTCTGTGGAGGTATTCAAAACACACCTGGACACTTTCCTGTGTAACCTACTGTAGGGAACCTGCTTTAGCAGAGGGCTGAACTCAGTGATCTCCAAAGGTCCTTTCCATCTCTACAGTTCTATGATTCTGTGACTTCCTTTTGAACTGAGACAGTGAAGTTATTATTAAAGAGGAATGGTGCCACATAGGCTGTTGGTTTAACTTGTGACACTGTCACTACTTCCCACTCCCTGTCTCTTCAAGCAGAAACCACCTTTTCTCACCCTCAGAGGTCTAGAAGTGATGACTTTGCTTCCTTTCCTGATCCCATGCTGTTCTAGTAGCTCAGCTCCTAGGCCCTAGTGCCAGCATCCATCGGCCAACTGCTAAGATGTTTAATGAAAAACAAATATTTTTGTTGTGATGCCTTATACTCTACCACTAAATGAAACTCATCGTTAAGTATCAATAAAGCTACTTCGTTGGTCTCCCTAGAGCAACAGTGTGAAACTCCTTTCTGTATCGACAGGAAAAATCTTAGGAGTGGCTGGGCTGCTGCATCTCTAGCTGGCCAGTGCAACTCCTGATACTCATCTGTTATACTCTGTCTTTACCCTGCTAGCAGCTCTCCATGGCAGATAGCATCTTTTTGGTTTCCATCTGCACAACGCTGAATATGATCAGGTCCTGTTCAGCAGAATCACTGTGTAAATATTTGTTATTAGCAACATAAAGCCGAGAAACACAGGACTGTGTAAATGTTGGAATCAAATAAAAGAATTTTGGCATGTGTCACTATTTATGTTAACAATAATTAAATGGCATGAAATACTAGGTGATATGTTACTTACTGGGTTGACCTTTACCTTGAACAGATTCTGAAGGCAGTGAAAATGTAGATAGAAATGCCTACTACCAGATGATTGGCAAGTGGTCAACAATACTTAATAGGGCTGATTTAATTTCATCCTTTTATGCTTTCGTATGATCTAGCATTTTAAAAAGGAATAGACAGACAGGATTTAACACTCAACTTTCCAAGTATGATGAAAATGTGTATATGTTAAAAAATTAATCTTTGAAAATCATGTTCGTAGTGTCTGTAAATAGGAAGTTATATTTTTCTCTGTGCAGCGTCAAGGGTATTTATGGCATTTCGTATGTAGAGAATGTGCTGGAATACTTCTTGTTTGGATTTTAAGTATGAAAACAGTGTTTGAGTTTAGTAGGTTTTAACCTGTCATGAAGTGATCTAAGAAATCAGACTTTATTAAATGTTTTCCACTGATATAATGAAATTTTATTATGCCTTTATTTGAAATGTTTGTCTGAACAGAAATGTTCTTATGAATATCTGGATATACCAGAACGTGTAATATTGGTAACTAATAAAAACCACTGAAATCCTCATCTAAAAAGAAAACTATTATTTATTATGCTCATGTAGATGAAGAAACTCTGAACAATACACTGCATAAAGAAAGTCAAATGCACATGAATCAAAATTCTTTTTTAATGTGTGGGATAGTGAAGAAAAAAGGCTTCCAAAAGTTGTTTTATTTTCAATTTCTTAGATATCAGTGCAGTTTATGAGCTTTGGCCTGTGTCTGAGACACTTTCTTGTGCTAACATCTTTAAATTGCAGTACCATCTTGAAAGGAAGATATTAAGTAATGTGTAAGCTTTTTGTAAAGCTGGAGCCCTCAGCAAATAATATAATAGTGAAATATTTTTGTAGAATAAGCAAATATATAGAAAATGTATTCTTTTCTCAGATTACCGAAGTGTTTGCAGCAAACACTTGGTCTACTCTGCATTTAAGGATTCCTGATACTCAACCATGAATCAAAATACACAGCTTTTCTGTTTGGACTGCTTCAAGCTAAGTAGGCGGGATGTTGTTAGCACAGGTAGCACATTTCCTTGTTTGCAGAAGGGCTTGTCTCTGCGTAATAAATACCAGCAGTAGTGCCAGAAAAAGGGAAGTGCCAACTTTTCATCACATACTTCCAGGAGGATAACAAAAAGCCACACAGTGTGTGATTAAACATGAAAGTTTTGTAATAAGTTTCCCATGCACATGCTAGCATGAGCAGTAGTTACATTGTCTCCCTGCAGAATTCCACTGTGGTCTTAGAGGAAATCAGGAGCAAGTGAAAGAGAACTATATTGGGAAAAGTACTGTTGTTCTTCTGAATGAAAATCTAAATAATGGGAAACATATCACTTTTTCACAATTTTTAAAGGTACTATTGAAGTATTTTATTTGTGACGGATCATAATTATCTGTAACCATTTTCATTGTGGTGATAGACAGTAAAATGGGCCTTTATGCTATTTTACACCGTCTTAAATTCTTCTCACCACTATTGTGGGAAAAAGCTATGGACCTTTAAGAAAAGTTAAGAGATGCTTCTCATTTGAATACTTGTACCACTACTGAAATGTATCATTAAGGGAAATATCAATTATTTCTTCTATCTCTTACTACAAAGAAAAAAAAGTTTATGTAATAAATTCTTATTATGTAGAAGATGTAATTAATTAACAAGTGCTACCAATCCATTTCCTAAATATTACTATTTCTAGAAAAAAAAAAACAAAAACTGGAATTGAACAATAGCTAGCTTCGTTACAGTAGCATGAATGTTCTAAAAGCCTTTTGTTACATGACCAGATATGCATGCTTCTTGAAAACATGAATTTTATGAAGTGACAAGTACCTCAGAGAAAATGCACCTCTTCATAGTCATTAGCATTTTATCCTCTGTAATCACATGCCTTTACTGCCCATCCTTGATTAAGGAGCTAGATCTTAATGCTTACATTATAGGAAATACTTCAGAAAAATGTTCGAGTTCCAGAAAAAAAAATGCTAAAATATCTTCAGCACAGAAAACCAGAACAAAATCATCTTAATATATTCCCATTATGCTTAGAGGTTGTCAGGATACAATAATAGTGCCAGAACCTGTTCTAGAAAGATGCATGGGTTTGCATTACATCTTGAGGGACTCCCTGCGTAATGAGATTGTGCGAGTCCTCTGAATAACTGAGTTCTACTGAGAAACTAGAGGAAGTTAGTTTTTATTCAAATAGTTGAAGAAGGTGCACAAAATCTTAAAGGTCAGGTCTAAACATGTAGTAAAATGACAGCCATAATTTCCAGACTTTATGAGGAATAGATGGTGAGTGGTTGTTCTGTTAATTTTCATGCCTACTTCTGAAAGGCAAATGATGAATAACTCAGTAACAAAGACAACAAAATGTGATAATTAAAGTAGAATAATTGATGACATCAGGAAATTAACATTTAATATGAGAATCGTGATGAAAATAGTATTTATGCCTAATCCAGCATTTTGAATCCAACACAACACAAATCTATCTGCTATTTTTGCTGACATATCAAGGACTTAGTGCCATTTATAAGATCAGTCACTGTGGGTTTTATCTTTTGCTGTCCGGTTCTAGACACTGTTCTTTCTCTTTTTTTCTTCTTCTTCTTCTTCTTCTTCTTCTTCTTCTTCTTCTTCTTCTTCTTCTTCTTCTTCTTTTAATTCCAGTGAAACTTTCAAGAAGGTATTGACAATTCCTCACTTAATGCATGAGTTAGGTTTTTGGAGAAGAGGGATAACAAGGTGTTTGGGTTTTACATTCTCGTGGTATTAGAAGGTAAAGTTTGTTCTTTGATTAAAACTAAGAGAATAGGGTAAAACTAAGAGTAAGTACAGTAGAACTAATAGAATTATTACATTTATATTTAAACCAACAATAATATTCTCTTTAATTCCAGACATGCAAATATTTGTTTTACTGAAATATGGCTTGAGCCTTCCCGAGAAGCAGAGCATTCTGTTACTGTATGATAAAACATTTTGAGACATATTTAATGCTAAAATGAATGATGCAGCTGGAAAACCCATGGGCAGTATTCTTAGTGTCCTGCTAAACTGACGCAGCAATGATTATGTGGTCTTAGTGCTACCAAAATAAGATTGGAGCTTTCATTTTTATTAGAGTTTTACTAAAATATTAATATTACGTAAAAATTACAATTCTGTAGTTTTGAGAATTTAGTTCAGTTTGGCAACGATGTGCTTAGCTGTTCTGTCTGTCCTCAGGAGCTCCTCTGATCCAGTGGAAAAATAATGAAAGAGGACAGAGTGCCTTCATGCCTTCTTTAGCTGGATCTAAATGATGGAAATTTCTGTACTCTCATGTCCCATCATCATATACACTGTAATACAATGCTGTAACTTACTTTTTTTGCAGCTTCTTAGAATTTTTTTTTCCCTGATAGGCCTCTTGTACTTATAAATAGTGGATTTTTTAAGACATATGTATTTATAAACATTTCTTATAATTACTGCTTGAAAAAGAATGTGTTACATTCAGTTTTACCTTCTCCCACAACAATCTTGCAGTGCTTAAGGATTTAAGTTTTCCCACAGGAATTAAGACATACTGGGAGATGTGTTATTTTTAGAGGATTATATACTAAAGCAAATCAAACTGAAATATATAACATAGCAGAAAAAAAAAAAACCCATAAAACCTAAATGGAAAGAAATCCTCACCATTTTTAGCTCATTTTGAAAACACATTCTTCTGCCTATTGTTTTTGCAGTCATGGCTGAGAAGCCCATAAACAGCACTCTCATTTCTGAACCAGTAACCCAGAAAATAACCGATTCTCAGCATAACTTATGTCAGGAAGTTGTCTTAGAAGAAACTGCTAGAGAAACTGAAATGTAAAAGGAAAAAATTAGAGGTAAGGTAAACTTCTATACAAAGATGGCACTGAAAGCATTTTTAAAAAATATGGTCTCTGTTTTGCTCAAATAATTGTACATACATATTAAAGATGATTTAGATACGTGCATGCAATCTGCTGCCTATTTCCAGTCAAATTGATGCAAGAGGATGCTTAAGAGAGCATTATGGAGCAATAACAGTGGAGCCATTCATTAATGTTTAAAAATTTCATTATTAATAATTATATAACAATCATATAAATCTACCATAAACCTCAATTTGTCATCATTTTGTCTAAAATCTCATTTATTGTGGGTTGTAACTGAGTTGTTATTTACGAATATTAGATTTGCTTAAATGGTAATTAACATAGAAGCTTGATAAAGAGGAGTTCTTTATCTATTATTTACATATGTCTCCCAGGGTTTATTATAGAAAAATTATTTTCAGGGGAATTATTTTCAGAGAAGTATTGATATCTTCATTGAACTACTAAAGATGGAAAGGGATTGTGTCAAAACAGGTTAACCTGATGCTAGAAGAGAAATGCTTTCAAAAAAAGTTATTTTAAAGTTATTTTTAAGCAAATTTCCCAACATACTTAAGATAAAAGAAATAATATGGAACAAAGTGCTGTGCAGAATGAGCTTGACTACTTTAGCATATTGTCAATTGCTTCAGCACATCTGCAGAAGAGCACACAGCAGGAGAGCTGGAGCCTCTGTTTATGTAGTTTGACAAAATATAAATTAATTGAAATGAAACATGAGGAACTTTGTCAGTATCTGTTTGCTTATTTCATCATCTGTTCAGAAAATATATTTTCTTCTTCACAGCTTGACCAAAGCTGGATAACATCTACCTTGGGAGAGCTGTTTTGTTACGGTTATTTATGCATGACCAGACAGTTTATTATGTAGCCATTTGCATGTAAATTGACATTGACTTTAGTGTTAATTTAGTGCACTGGATAGGAGAGAGAGGAGGTGACTAGTACATGTTTTTATTTCATCTGCCATCATAGGCCTTCATGTAAATACATGAGGTAGTGGTACACTCTTTCTGATATTTTTTTCCACCCCAAGAAAACTACTGATGTTAACCTTGGTCTCCCACTCACTTACATTCCAGCACAAATAATTACTTTTTTTTTCTACTTAGATTTCCTCTACAGTTTCCAATTGTCACAGCACTCCTCACCAGTAGCTGTTACATAGCATGGTTGTACACTGCTGACTGGAACATAAGAGCCTTTATTTTTCATTCAGTCAGCAGACGCATTTTAGCTGTACAGTTTATTTACCAGGGATTCTGAGTGCATCTCACTGCTCCCGTAGAGTTTCTCCCATCAACTGAAGCTTAAATCCATATTATTCATTAAAAAAAAAAAAGTTCTGATTTACAATAAATCAAAGGTCTATTTGGCATTAACTTTGCTTGTAACCAGTTTAATTAAACTAAGTCCTCTTAGCTACGATGTGATGTTTCCTAATTCTGTGTCTTTCCATAAAAGGTAAAAGGTTAGACTGATCCTCTGGGGCTGTGGTGGACTGAAGGATGTGTAAGAGTATGATTTCATGAGTAAGCTGTCATGATCCTTGCTACAGCCACATCTCCTCCCTTAGGGCATGCAGTCTCACAACAGAGGGAGGTGTCAAGAACACTGGCTCAGCCCAGATGGGAAGAATAACCATGTTTTTAATATCAAACTTGCTAAGGAGATGGCAGGAAGCAGTGGATCTTGCTGTGGGACATCCACCCTTCAGTCCTTACCAGAGGAAGAGCAGGAGATGGAGCTGGAGGAGTCAGAGAAAGACCATGGGTCTGGAAAACTTCACAAGAGTGACCCTGTGGGGATGGTCTTGTGAGGCTGAGACCATGTGTGTAGGCTCTACCAAGAAGCCCTTGTACTTGTAGTGTCCTGTTTCTTTCTCTGTTGGTATTCCAGTTGTGGATGGCCTCATCAATCCCAACATCAAGGACTGTGTGGGATGAAGTCGGGATTATAATGACAAATAGCCCCACAGTTGACCTGGCTCAAGATTGACCTAGTTGAGGGATGACTCCAAACCTAGCTGAGAAGTGGTCACACTATAGACAGCATCTTTATGATGTAAGAGCTGATGAGAAGGATCTTTTTTTTCTGTTTTTGTGCTACAGCCACCAGCAAGTATTAATTTTACCTATTTGTAAGAGTAATAGGCATCTATGCCTGGGGTATTTGCATGGGCTTTACCAGAGACATTTATTACCAGTTCAGAAAGTAAACTCCTGTGTCAGGATTCCTCAGGATAGTGTAGAGTGTAATGAACTTTCATTGTCAAAATGTAGGAGTTTGTTAATCCAACTACATGTGAAATTCTCTTCGCACACAGTATTAAATAAAGAGATTCAGATGATAATGAGCATTTTGGCATAAAAGGCAAAGAAAAAAATGTTCAAAAATGTAGGCACTAGGAGCAGAAGAATGATGTTTGTCCTCAGGTGCCCAGGGTAGCCATTTCTTGCACAATAGGAAACAACAAGGGTAGTTAGAGGTTTGCTGGTATTGGAAATATCCCAATTTTACAAAGTGCTCTAAAAGTGCATGGGAGTAAAAATTACTGTATAAATATAGGAAGTCATTTGTTTACAGACAGTGAGCCTCCTGTGACATTCTAAGTGCAAATTATAGATAAGAAATGGCTGTGCAGTGCAGAAATGGATTCACTAGAGCGCATGGTCCCCAAAGAGTTGCTCAGCAGTCTGCGTAACATAACTCAAAAGACAACAGGAGCTTGGCGCTCCGCAATCATCAGCCTTATTAAGTCTCCAACACTTGTGCAAAATACTGCCATTTTTATTTGAACCTGCTTTTGCAACCAATGTTTCCGATGAGAATTTTTAGCACAAACTGGAACACAGGAGTTTCTCTCTGACTATCAGGTAGCACTTCCGTGTTGTGTGTGTAATGGAGCACTGACACAGACTGCCCTGAGAGGCTGTGGAGTCTCCTCCTCCTTGGGGATCATCAGAAGCCTCCTGGACATGAGCCTGGGCACTCTGCTCTGGGTGTCCCTGCTTGGACAAAGGTTGGAGCAGGTGGCCTCCAAGGTCCCTTCCAGCCTCAATGTTTTTATGTTTCTATAGCTATGACTTCTAGTAAAATTTGTTTTACTCACTGAAGGACTTCTCAACTGGGAGATGGGTAATACTATGCTTTGTCCACACTACGTTACAAGGATAATGCTTTTTTTAACTTAGCTATTAATTAACATTTTTTAACTTGAGCTAGCAAGCTAGAGTCTATCCTTTGCAAAACTAGGGAAAAATAGGCCAGCCTACGCACATTTTTATATGAATTTAAGTTAATTGCAAGTTCTCAGAATGGATGCACCAAGTTCCTTAACTGAACTTTATCAGTGTATTATGAGTTTATAACAATACAGTTGCAGCTACCTTACTGATACATCCATGAGGATTTCCATTAGTTTCTAAACTCTAATATCGATTCTTCCTCTATTTTCTCTGCCATTTGTATTAGTTTTCTTCAAAAACTTCACAGGGCTTATTGCAGATGTGTGTATGTGCATGTTATGAAATACTATACAGCACTTTCCACACCACTGGTAGTCTTGCAGCAACTTCATCAGGAAAACTCTACATCCCAGTGAATATACCATACAAAAGTTTGAGCATATCTTACAGACTCAGTGGCTTTCTATTGGCCCTACAGACTCACAATCACGTACCTTTATTTATACAGACAACTCCCTTGACCTCAGAAATATTACTTGAATCGAAACATGCTGCAAGGATCACAACCTTAAATTTGAAATATACATCAGATATTAACATGTGCTTGTACTCTTAAATGTCACATTAATTTCCTACCTTGTTCACTTTTTTCTGAAGAAATACCTGGTTGCTTCTGAATACGAATATTTGATTGAATTACTTTTTTTTTTTCCTAATCTTTGGGACTTGGATTGATACTTTACCTATAACAGTATATCATAAAATGAAATCTCCCTCCAAATACTCTTATCCACTGGCTTGTTTTTCATTGGACTCTAAATCATGTAAGCAATTTAAATGGGGATTTGTTTTTCATTCACTTTGATGTTGACTGCTTTCTACTGAAAACGAGAGTCTCTTATATTTAACAATAAAGCAAAATAATATTTTCCCCAGCTCTTACTACCTATTTGCAGGTTCTTTTTGGTTTTCAGGTTGTTTGTGTTTTAAAGTTCAGCAATTATATGTAGAATTGTTTAAAAAACCTTCGGCATGTAGGCCAAGGAGAGAAGGCAAAGAGTGGAATAACTTATGGGTATTTATGGATGTGCAGTATTAGTCAGTGATGTATATTTCAACTAATAGAAGGATAAATGGGTAAATGAAACGGGAAAGTTCATAGCAGAAGAATAAATTTATCATTTCCAAACAGATGTTTACTGAAAGAAAAATAAATGCTTTTATTCAAACAGATGACATTTTGCAGAGCTACAGATTTAAAGCTTGAAAGCAGGTGTGAATGTGTTTAATATTTCTTAATCCAAATTGTTTATACAGTTTTAGAGCGTATCTTTTGGCAAGCATTTTGCAAGGCTGATGGCGTTCAGTTATTCTGCTTTTACAACAGCTGATAGAGGAATTATATTTCTTTACTCCTCCCTTCTCCTTTGGAAAATACATTTGTTCAGATCCTATCTAGTTTTTGGTGCCCTCTTGGCTCTGCTAGCTTGACAACTACTTTGTATTCATGCCTGGCATGATGGGAAGTGGGCTAAGTGCACCACCAGTTCTGTTCTGAATCCTGGACGCCTCAGAACTTTGATTTTCGAGATACAGAGGGCAAGGTGGTGTCCAAGTCCCAGTTACTGAGAGGAGAGTCAAAGACGCTAGAGAAGCTTCACTCCAGTGCAGGAGCAGTACAAGACTTTCATGTGTTTCATTGAGAGTGTTATCAAGGCTTGAAATTTTGACAACTGAGTCCATGTTCAGGCAAAAAGATTGAATTTTCCTCAAAAAACCTGATTTGAAAAATTTACTAATGTTACTTTGAATACAATATTTCTGATATTTTCATCTTCTGAAATATATACAAGCACTATAAAGATACAAAATCTGTTCAATTTCATTATAAGCAGCAACATTTACAATATATTACACATCATTTCTGAGCCATAGGTCTTCTGCTTGCCAAAAGTATAAAAACATGCATCAGTCCTGACTGAACACAACCAGTTTCATTGCTGAAGTCATAAACAGACAGTACACAGCTAAAGCACTGCGTGAATGGTTGCCAGTCCCTGTGATTAGGTACCAGGAATGGATTTTAGCTCAGGTCTGTGATGCTCTCTGTTATCAAAGAATCACAGAATCACGGAATTGTAGGGGTCAGAAGGAACTTCTGGAGATCACTGAGTCCAATCCCCCTGCCAAAGCAGGCTCCCTACAGCAGGCTGCGCAGGTAGGCATCCAGACAGGCCTTGAACATCTCCAGAGAAGGAGAATCCACAGCCTCTCTGGGCAGCCTGTTCCAGTGCTCTGTCACCCTCACTGTGAAGAAGTTTCTTCTCATATTGGTGCAGAACTTCCTATGCTCCAGTTTATGGCCATTTCCCCTTGTCCCGTCCCCATAGACCGCTGAAAAGAGATTGGCCATGTCCCTTTCACTCCCACACTTAAGATATTTATAAACATTAATAAGATCACCTCTGAGTCATCTTTTCTCAAGGCTGAACAGACCCAGGTCACCCAGCCCTTCTTCACAGGGGAGATGCTCCAGGCCCTTTATCATCTTTGTGGCCTTCCACTGGACTCTTTCCAGGAGATCCCTGTCTTTTTTATACCAGGGAGCCCAGAACTGGGTACAATACTCCAGGTGCAGAGTGGAGGGGGAGGATCACCTCCCTTGACCTGCTAGCTGTGCTCCTTTTAATGCACCCCAGGATGCCATTGGCCTTCTTGGCTACCAGGGCACACTGCTGGCTCATGGCCAACCTGCTGTCCACCAGGACCCCCAGGTCCTTCTCCACAGAGCTCCTCTCCAGCAGGTCATCCCCCAACCTGTACTGGTGTATGCATTCCTCCCTAGGTGCAAGACTCTACGCTTGCTCTTGTTAAACCTAATCTGCTTTCTTGCTGCCCAGCTCTCCAGTCTGACCACGTCTTGCTGAATGGCAGCACAGCCTTCCAGCGTGTCAGCCACTCCTCCCAGCTTTGTATTATCAGCGTACTTGCTAAAGGTGGACACTATCCCCTCATCAAGGTCGTTATCTACTACTGCCTTTCCTAGTGCAAAGAAAGTTGTCAGTGGCAAAAGAAGCACCCTGAAGTATACTGAAAAGTTACCTCAGAAAAAGCTGTAAAAGAAACCACTCATCTAAAGCCCCGAATTTTGAAATATAAAGTAATTGATCTGGTAGTCACTAATAAGGGGAAATTAGGCAAAGATAACGTGGCCTGACTAAATGCAGCACTACTGGGCTTTGTGTGGGCAAACAGCAGCGGTGTTGCAAACATGCTTGAAAAGCATTAAGCATGACTGGCTGAGGCTGAGAAAAGCATTGGAGAACAAAGATTATTGGATAGTTGTGTTGATTTGTACCAGGAAATATCTTGCTTGCAGAACATTTCAGTAAATCATCATTATCCATTCTAAATTTACTATTGTTGATAGTGAGGCATATATAGAGATGAGGAAGGCCAAGCTGTTGGTCTGAATTTTTGAGGTTTGGAAGGCTGAATTATTTCAGTCCATTTACCAATGTATGTTCATATGCATTTTCCCTGCTGAGAAGCGTTTAACCTAGTTTTTCCACTAAAGAGAAGGAAAAAATAAACTATCATTTACAGTAAAACCATGAAATCAGAGAGGATCTTGTAGCAGATAAGATCTATTTCCAGTCTCGTATCCTGCCAGGAGACTTCAGCTACAAGTTCACAGCATCAGTGTTGCTTGGAAAATAGTCAGCAAAGGAGGTAGACTTCCTTCTCTACTCACTTTGCTCTTCCACTTGGCACCATGCTATTTGCCCTACACCATGCTCTGGAGAACATTGACAGTGATGCTTTTCTCCTGAGAAGCTGTCTTGACTAAATTTTTTCCTTAGTTATGGTCAACTCAGATTACATATAATACTATTTAATAGCTGGATATTATGTTTTTACCATCTGAAGATGGGATTTGAATTTTGTCTGCTATAGACTTAATTAAAAGCTATGATATGATCCCTTTTGAGGAATTTCATTCTCTGTTCTGTTTCAGATCCTTACACCATAACACATATATGTCATTTACTTCAGATTTGGAGCATACCCTTAAATTAATGTGTTTTGAAAGAACATCACACTTACAATGGTTGATTTTATTAATAATAGCTTTCTAAAGGACTATTTCTTTGTCTGTTTTCATGTCCAGATTGCCCAAAATGTACCTAAAACATGCACAAACTTTCAAGTAGGTTTTTCAGAAAATTGCTAGCTATGCTGCCACCTAGTGAATCTGTACAGTCTCTGATAAAATTTTTTGCTCATCAAGAGATACCGTTCCTTTTTTTGAGGGCTGAAAAACTTTAAGAATTGATTCAATAAAATAAGAAATGCATGCAGTGTATTACAGTTTTATTTAGAATTTGGTTTAAGATAGACAAATACAAGTATTAAAAAATGCATGTGCACTGAATTAGGGCACAGTTGTTAATCATTAAATATTATTTTCATGTAAGGTCAGCTTACAACAAATCATTTTCCTAAGGTCTAAGGTCACTGTACATGTAAACATCTGTTTTCAATCTTGGTGTTCTCTCTAATGGTTAAAATGTTGCTGTTTTTCCTGCTGTCCTGGGTCTGTTCCTGTACAACTAAAATCAATGTACTTGCCATTTACTTTAACTGAACTGGGTTTCTTCTGTCGCTACAAGACTTAATCCATATGTTTGCCAAACTGTTTTTAATAGAAATTGTCTGTCCTACAAGTTCATAGCCCCTGTTTGCAAATGTGTTTTTAAGAAAGAAAGATTGCTTGTAATTCATCTAAGAAAATCACACCTTCACTAGGCTTGATTTTTTTTCTTCTTTCTTTATTTTTTCATGTTGTGCTGAGTAAAGTGATTATTACTGAGGAACAACAGCAGCTAATCCACAGTGAGATCAATTCTTACTAACAGCAATCAGCAATCCATAAGGAAACCTACAGCGTAACCTTTTGTCATCTAACATTTAGCATATTTCCCAGATAAGTGAATAATTACATGGCATCTAGGCAAACTAAATGCCCTGCTGATATCTTGTAAATATATCCTGAAATTCCTCATTCTATACACTTATTCTTCATATATGTAGCAAAATAAGTCTGGGAAAATACAGAGAACAGGCTGATCACAAGCCTGTATAATGCATGTTTGTTTCACAACCAATTTCCTTGTTTCCAGCCTGTGGTTAGGTTTGCCTCTTGTTTGCTCTTTGTCTCCATAAAATTGTATTGTACTTTTGCAATGAAGAGTCAGCTCCAGCAGCAGAGGCTTGGGCTGACATATGCTGGAAGAGTCTTACACCAGACTGCTCTTCAATCTGGTAGTCCCGTTGCCCTCTGACTGCAGACAGTCTAAACCCAGTTCCCTAGATAAGTCATTGCATGCTGTTGAGCTGTGTTTTTCATTTAATTAAGCATGATCAGGATGAACAAGGAATAGGCTTAGCAGGCCTAAAACGCTGGGAGGTTAGTCCAAGTTTGGATGTCATCTACCCATCTCATAATCCTGGCAGAGTTCGGTCATGTAGCTGCCCAGACCAAGCTTCACCAAAGCATACATCAGCACAAACACAAGGCGACATCTGTAGCTCACAGTAAAATTTGTGTTGGAGTTACATATATATTCCATACGTGTTTTAAGAGTGAGTTTAAAGCACGTCTACAGCAAGTTAGCACTCAGGAGCAGGGGAGTAAATGTCACTCTGAAATTTAAGATGCTGAAGTTTGAGTAAGATTGGAATTTATATGAGATTTAGATTCAGAGAAGCTGATCCTTACCCTACTCTACACTTACCCTCCTGGATCACATTCTGAGTGCTTAGAAGTTTGCAAGAGGGGAAGTTGCTTAGGGGTGCACTGCTTTCGGTGCTGAAGTTTCTACAATATCTGGCAGCCCAAGGGCAGTGAGGCTGCGCAGCACCATGTCCGGAGGGCAACCAGCACCACCACCCTAGCAGGCACACATGAACCGGCACACACCAAGAGGTTACACCTCAGATGGACCACAACAGGATCCACTGCTTTCACAGTTGCAAGACCCAGCGCAAGGGAAGGAAAAGACAAGACTGCAAAGCTGAGAATGTAGAGAGAATGGCAATGCTCCATTCTGATCAGACTGAACAGGTGAAGATGGCTGTGAAACCACATCATAAAGAAAACCTGTACTGGAATGAATCTGAGTGGAGAATTGCACCTCTACCTTACTAAGCCTGAACAGCACATCATTTTCCACATCAAGTGCAAAATGAAGAACTTGAGCACCTGTAGTCTTTAAATACTTTGCAGTTCATTTTTGTAAGAGTTGTTGCTAATCAGTATATCCTAGAATTTATCCTAATAAAAGTTTCAACTGAAAGAGATATTTTTTCAACTCACATCTGTAAAAAATGTCTGCGGTGTTAAGAAATGTTATAAAAAAGGCTTCTGTGAACAAAGACCTTTTTTTTCTGTTCAAAGAAGTTAAAACAGGAACAGGAGAATGAGCAATTCTTGTGTAGTTTGTCAAACATTTGGGAACCTTCAGTACATAATGTAAGCTCTTCTAGACCTGCCACTTTCCAGTAGGCAATTATCTGCTTTTATTTCTGGTAAGTCAGTAGCAGAATGTGGTATGTAATCCTTAATGTAGGATTATATGAGATCCTGTGAACTAAAGAAATGGCTTATAATAATCCCATACAATATGACATTCATTTCCTATTTCAGCAAGAAACACCCCTGCACTTCAGAAAGCTGTTAATTAGCAGCAATAGCCAAGCAGAAAGTCTAAGCTACTCCACATTCACTGCTATCTCAATTCACTATGGGGTACTTCAGAATACATCCACAGTAATGTTATTTTATTAATAACAGTGTCTTATACAGATATTTTCCATGACATGAAGTTCTGCAGGCACATTATTCCTAAGGATCTTGGGTGCTTGGCCACATAATCACTGTTTCTTTGAAGTATATATGGTGATATATATAGTGATTGTGCTCTTACAGAATCAAGCCACAGCTGCATAAAGTTGGTTGCATTTTTAATCTTCCAAAAACAGAATCAAAATTGTATCTTAAAAATAAGGATGCTATATAAATAAGGGGCATGATATGTGGGTCCACCACCAGAATCAACATTTAGGCAACGTTTGGTAGCCCAATGGCAGTAGCAAGTAAGTACTAGAGAAACTGCAAGTAAAAAGTCCTGGAGGAAGATTAGTCCGGTCCAGTTGAATATTTGGATTGGCAGTGGTAAAGTTTCAGTGAGGATTTAATGGAGACTATAGTATGGCAGAGTGATATGCTTGTCACCTGGAGGTGTCAGTAAAAATTTCCTAATTACGTAAGTCAGGTGATATTTGTGCAGATCCAGATACTATTATAGAGAAATGAAAAGGAGAACAGTGAATTGTGTGAGATCTCCTTCACAGTCATCCAAACGTCACAGAATCCTGTCTACACTGACAATGCACTGAGTTGGCCTAAGGGTAGGCAAGCTGAGGCATAAAGAATGCAAAACCATGTTACTGTTTCTAAGTAGTCCTGTCAGGATCCCTAAAAGTGACTTTTTCCAAGACTACCTGGTAAAGTAGGTCCAATGCTACTATTGTGAATTAAAAAAAAAATGGTGAAGGTCTTTCAGCCATACAGATTGTGGAAGTAAAATTGCAAGTTTTCTCACTGATTACACTTGAAAGATGGAAAGCCATGGCAGAAATCAGCTTTGGCATATCAGCTCAGATGTAGCATTATCTAAGTGAAATTTCTGGCTGTGAGGATCTGTGGTTAGCAAAACCTACATCTCACATGAGTAAGAGGTGTTCAGTGCCACATCAGATGGAGCCACATAAAGCAGATGAACTGTTTCAAAGGAAAAAAATGGGAAAGTATTACATGTTTTCCAGAAGACTATTCACAATTTAAACAAATTACATGTCTCTGTAGCCTACCTGTGTACCTTTCTGTCCAGTTTCCTTGGACACAGCACATGGCCAGCCACATGGCCATGCTGCCTCTTTGCTCTTCTCTTCCTTATCCTTGAGAATCCTCAGCTAACTGCTTATCAAATATTTCTCTTTTTACACTCTTTTTCAATAATCTACTGGATGCTGGATGCCAACGGTCATGTTACCAACACAAAGGATGGGCAATGAGGTAGAAGAGAGGAACATTTAGCAGCTACGTTTTTATACCTCTGCAGGCAATCTTTATGTCAGAATAGACATCACTGATCAAGAATCAAAACAGATGCCTATTTTGAAAGCCCTAAAAGGAGCACAGCAAGGTATGCATTGACATAACTCACCAGAATGGTCCCACCTGATGTTCTCCAGGGATGAAAGGTTAGAGCTACCTATTCTGAAGTGAAAAACATAGCAGCTCCCCTTCTGATGCCAGAGCTACAAGAGTACTTTTATGCACAAAAGTTCCATTTTGCACCCCTTGTGGGCATGCCCAGAGTTTTCGGTGACATGGATAGAACTGCAGCAACTTCTGAAAATCTTAGAAGGTGCAATGACCTGAGTCTGTCATCTTAACAACATCTTATTACTTTGCCTGCTTATGGGTTCAATAAACAGAACACCAGAATTGCTTAGTTTTCTATGAGACACCACCACTCATTACATATGCACAAAATCATCCAGTTGTCCTAAAATGTTATGCTTAGGACTTTATGCAGCCTCAGAGATTGTATTATTGTACTATACTACACCATATTATTTCACAGAGCTTTATAATGTAATCTTAACATTCTACACGGTCCTAAAAGAGCATTGACCAAGTTTTCAGATAAATACAGTAACTACCATGCTGCAAAATCTGCACTGCACTCAGAGCAGATGGGAGAACTGCACTGGACTTTCCCTTGTGGCTCCATGCAGCAGGACAGACATTACTTGGTTAAATGAACCTTGCTGGTGGCAGTTTTGTGAAGGCCTTTGCTATGAAGTTTGTTCTAATGTGATCGCCACTTCCCAGAAGACAAGGAGACTGGTGATGTGCTGCTCTGTATAAACTATGTTTCTCATCCATGTGATATATCCCCAAATTTGAGTGCTTTTAACTTCAGAGAGAGCTTTCCAGCTATTTATCTAGCCAGCCCCAGCACAGCAGAGTCCACATAGATGAACCAAGCAGTCAGTCATGTGAGGATGCAAGGCTGGAATACTCACAAAATGGCAGCTACTGCAAATGAAAGCTAAGTTAATGCACTATGAAGTTCGTGTTCTTTCAGACAGGTTACAGAATATGCACTTCCTTGCCAGAAGGTTACCATAGGTCCCTTGAATAGTCTCATGTTAATGTGCCTTGGAAATAAAGTTCTGCATTCTACTTATCAATTTTAGTTTTCTTCACAACATATTAATTTGGGAAAAAACTCCTGCAAGTTTCTTGCAATGATGGTACAGTTTACTTAAGAAAGGATTTCAGTTAGTGCTGTTGATCTTCATAAATTTGCCAAGTTCAGGTAGAAGAGGCACCTTTTGACATCAGCACATCTTAAAAGCCACATCAACTCAACAGAATTAGAAGATTTGAATTATCAAAAAGATTTTTAAGGCTATACTGAGCAAAAAATCTTTTAATCACTGAATCCAGTACTTTGGGCTTTATTTTTTAATAAAAAGATTTTTTTCTTGAAATGGGTTATAATTTTCACTTTTCCTCCACACGTATCCAATTTAAAGTTGATTGTACTCTATGAAATCAAAGATCTACAATACTTAAGATCTACAATACTAACTTTGCTCTGCTCAGGAGAATTGAACTTAATGAGTTAAAGTGAAACCACAAAAATTGCTAAAAACTGTCATAATTTATATGTTAAAAAACAAATTGTTTCCAAGATGTGACACTAGATGATGTATTTCACTGTTTAATATTTTAAAACTGTTTTTTAGAAGTTGAAAAAGATTTTGGTAAGAAATGTGGGCTACAAAGCCTGATAATAAACTCCAAAGGATGAATTTTCTGATCAGGTGACAAGTTTAGAAACCTGTTTGTAATAAAGCATCTATAAAAATGGCATGGTTATGGCAGTCACCAGAAAAAATGAAGTGTTTTACAAAGACAAAGAAGATAATACATTTTTTTATTTAAACGCTTACTCTTCCATTATCTACATACTAGCTGGTTTTGACTTGAGAGAGTATGCTACACCCAAGATGAAACATAAAGGCTTAAAACAACTTATCATAACTAATTTTACTTTAAACTTAGTAATAAATTCCTTGATATGAAAGTATTAAGAAGACTAACACCAATATTAATTTCACTACCAGAAGGAAATGTAAAGAAAAACATATAAAAAGCAGAGATCCATAAGCAATTAACAACTGCCAGCTAAGGCATTCTATCACTGAAATGGAAAAGGCACATCCACCAAGACTACCATCCCACCAAATTGCAGATAATCTTTTAAACTCTACTTTTTTGGAAGTCCATTTTCTGAAATAGTCATCGGGGTTTTACAGAGATAAATATTTTGTATTTACTTGAAATAAATTTAATCCCTCATTTTATTTTAACATCAAGATTATTTAAGGATAGACATTCTGTATATAATTTTTTTCCAGATGTAGAATTACTGGTATAGGTTTGTTAAATGTTAATTAAATATACTATCTTTGGGCTGAAGGTGAATCACAAATTCTGAAGAACAAGTAAGTCAAAGCTATAAAACCCAGGAGTTTTGGGAAGTCTGAGCAAATAACAAGTTGTTTTGACTAACACTGATGTCTTAGCATGCATATAAATAAACAAATAAATGCTATTAGTAATCCATTGAGATTATAGCAAAAACATTTAATGCATAATTTTGCATAGAATTAGGAAAATGTCAGACACAGAAAGGATAACTGGCAAGTGTCCTGCATTCAAAGCTTTATCATGCTGACAGATGGCTTAGTTAACATTTTCTTTTACCAGTTTACTGGATCAGTTCCCATGACCTGCTAGTATTATGTTTGTAATAAATGTAACCAAAACATTTGGAGGAGTTGGTCTCAGTGATCTTTAGGGTGCCCTTCCAACTTGGGATATTCTGTGATTCTGTTGCTTCAGATGTAGCTTTAGCTACAACTACTGGTACTGCTGTGGAACTAATCTCCACTTGTTTAAGCAATAGACTTTATTCCTTGTATTGGAAAAGTGTAATTTAAGAGAAAGCTCTTTGTATATTTGAAGAATCTGTATTTTAAAAGTTAGATCTTCTCTCTCCATCTGCCCAGCAAGATAACTATCAGGCCAACCCCTTAGACACACTTTGTGCCACTGAAGGCCTAGATTTGCAGCACAAGCAACAAGCTTAAAGCTAACTTTGTACTGGTTCTTCCAGAACAGACTGGGATAGCTGTCCAGAATATCCCCTCAAACACTGTATTAGTTCTTTTCCCTAATGAAATGTGGAAATGTGAAGAGCCAAAACTCTTCCACATGGTGCATGAGGTATAGCCAAAGGGCCTTCAAAACAGAGTTGTACAGACATAGTCTTACCTGTGCCTTGGTGACCGCACAGTGTTACTTCAGTGTTGCCAAACTAGAATCCAAATTCTCAGCTGTATCAAAAATATACCATAATAATAATATTTTATCGAGTAAAAACAGTTTGGCTACATTCAGTACATAAGCTAGCACAGCACTTCCAATCCTTTGCTTTTTTCTTTAACACAGCTTTTCTGAAGCCTGTAAAGCACAGTATTAGACAGGAGCTGAATATAAGTTATTTTTGCTAGTTGGCAGTGACTTTAATTTAGAAGATTTCACCAGAGCAGTTACACATCCTAGCTTTAAAAATATTTGTAAAATAAAGGGTGGTTTTCTGCCAGGAGAGGATCCAGCATATAGACATGAGAAGCTAGTTTATTTCTTGCATAAAAATCTGTGGAGCCCAGCAGTTTATTATTGCTGTCACTTTCAAAAGACACAAAGGTGCCCTTCAACCATACAATATCAGAAATGGAGGAAAAACAACTAATAGGAATTCATTATCCATAAAAACTTCAATAGAAAACCTGTTTTGTTACCACCTGCTTATGTTGAATACAGTGATCTCCAACAGTGTTCTATGATACACTTTATTATGCTGAAATTCTATGAAATTTAATCACTGCTTGTTCTAAGCTAACAATAGGTTTAAGACATGCTTGGCACAAATGAGTACGTTAACATTCTTGGCTATACCACAACTATTTTTAAAAGTTCTGTTCTGCATTGTTATTTTTATTTTACATTTGGAGTTGTTCTTCTAGCTCCTGTCAGCCACAGTCATTTTGTTTGTCCTATTTAAGCCCATATACTAGGGTCAAATTTCACATTCCCACTTGTCCAAAACTCTATTTGATACCGGTTATCTTACTCTATCCTTCCAAATACAGAATAATATCCAGTTATTTCCAAAAACTCTTACTGTGAATAAGATTGCGTAACAATGTTCACACACACAAATAATCACAGGTAGCTGGGTAGGTTTTTAGGGGTCTATTTTCTGAAATTTGTTGTCTGCACAGCAAAAAATGTAGAAATGATTGTGAAATGGTCCTTTAACTAACCAAGCTTATAGCTCACAGTATTTTAAAGTACTACAGGATTAACACTGGCTTGCTTTCAGAATTCATGGCCCTATCAGGGACACGCATTAAAAAAAAAACTGATGAGCTGTTAATCTCTTAGGAGTTGTTTGGTGTAATTCTTTAATGTTAAGTGATCCTAAGAGACAAAGTCTGGAATTTAGCTAGTCGATTCCTCGCAGTAAAACTGGATTTGCACAGCTTTCTAAAACACAATTGATAATATACCTCATATCTACTAGCATTTAGAAAAATTATGGAATAAATATGATATAAATATTGCTGTATGGTAGCAGTGGTGATTTGAAAAATCCATTATTTAAAAATCCATTTAGCAGTCAATCATTGTGCTGTATTTTGGCAGCCTTAATTACAGTTTTTAATTGCATTAAGTCATAACATTGATTATTTTAAGCCTTTTAAGGCATGGCTGAGTTTTAGATATTTCAGAAGATTTAAGGTTGGAAGGACACATTCAACCACCTAATCTTACTTGCCAATGATGTATCTATATCACTGGCAAATAAAAACACACATCTTCCATAGCTGCCATAGAGTAAGGCAATGCAAAAGACAAAACCATATTTATGTTGCTAGATTTTCCATGTACAAAGAAAGAGACCACAAAGACTTGTCATGACCTGGTTGGAGGCTACTTGTGCAGCTGTGCTTACCCCAGCATCTCCCTGCTCAGTGCCAGATTGAAGCAAAAAGACAATGCTGAACTCTCCCCACGTTTGCCTGGGACTCCAGAGACTGGTTGGCGACCCATGGCACTGATGGGTCATGCTGAATGAAGAGCAATACACTTCCGTTTTCTGCAGAGAATCACACCCTGTACACAAAGAACCCATCCTGTGCTGTGCCCTAGACACAGCTTTACACAGTGCTGGACGGGCACAGAGTTATGATGGGACATCTGAGCTCCAGCACCCACGTTGTGGCAGGAGGACAGCTCGAGAATTTGAAGATGTTGTTAAAGATCTTAAACTTCCAACTGCATTTAAGGCAGAATGAAATGTGGGGAAGAATAATAAAATAAAAAGAAAGGAAGAAAGAAAGGAAGGAAGAACGGAAGAAAGGAAGGAAGGAAGGAAGGAAGGAAGGAAGGAAGGAAGGAAGGAAGGAAGGAAGGAAG